>NC_080475.1:5132500-5732500 GCF_030265055.1 Doryrhamphus excisus | reverse complement strand
TAACTCATTCGCTACCAAAGACATATTTATACGTCTTTCATGTTTTGTGTTTTTTTAGAAATGCTCAAAGCGGTGATGATGCTTAATAATTGACACATTTCTTAGCTACCTCTGGAGTGTTAAGTTGCTGTGTGATGAATATAATGACTGTTACGGTATTGAGTAATTGACGACCTCCTGACATTTCCATTGGGTTGAAAAGATCGAAGTGAGTTTTTTTTTTAAATAAAAATTTTCACGTACTTGTACACGCCACAATATGCCATTTTATGACGTAAAATTTTATTATAATTAATTTGACAATTCAAATTATATTAATTATATTATTAATTAAATAATTTTGATTTAATTAATAATTAATTTGATAATTTTAATTATCGTTGTAGTTGCACATCCAATCGTTTACCACAAAGATATTTCCCTTGCGTATTATGGATAAAAACATATTTCCATCTGCGATTAAATGTGATTAATTGAGTTAACTATGGGGAAATGTGATTAATCATGATCAAATATTTTAATCGATGGACAATATATCCAAATTCGTGTCAAAGTGAAAGTTTTGCTTGAAATGTATCTTTGCAAAATGCCTTTTTGATATTTTGCAGAAACTTATATTTATTATTAAGAAGCTAAAACAATGTCAACTTAAGCGGTTGTCGACATAACCCAAAGTGGTCATTGCTTTCATTTTTACCGTTTTTTGCAAAATGGAAACGGTTGCATTTTGTTAATAACAGCTGAGCAGTTCATTTGATTTTTTTTTATAGATTTTTCCATAACCACAAATCTGCTTCTGCAAAAATAAGTTAGTGATAATGTCGGCGTTAACAATATTCCAAACCAGCACCCCTCTTGGCTCGGCTTAAGCGGGCTCCACCGTGCCGCTACTTCCCTCCATACCTGTGACAAGTCTTTCTGTCAAAGCTGAAGTCAAAGGTTGCGGGAAGCGGGACCACCGGCAACGCCTCTGTCGGCTCGTAGCTGGGATTGTGAGCGTCGTTTTGGAAGCAGAGGAGCCTCTCGCTGCCCGTCTGTCTGCAGCAGTGATAAAGTCGATCCTTCACGGATGAATCCTCCTCGCAGAATGTTTCCACGGATAGCTCCCACTAGGCAAGCAGAGGTCATATAAAAGCATAACTGAAAGTCAGGATGTGTGCGGGTCACATGACGTGTGGACGGATGAGCCGACGTTTAGCGAAAACACTCCATTCAAAACAACCCTTAGCTTGCCTGTCGCGGGGCCTGTCAAGGCCTGTGTGCTATGTCTGCCTGGGTGCTGGATGACGGGCTTATCAACAGCTTCCCTTTAGCTTTATTGAAAACATGCAAGTACCATCAAGTTGGGAAGGATCCTTTTTGGGTGTAAAAACACCACAAAAGGAATTAAGGAATGAGAGGTATGCTATGTACACTATTGTATTACTATGCCATCATGCCTACACCAATTTGCACCAGACTTGTCTGTTTTTATCCGCCCGGGGGTGAGGGTGTGGGGTAATGGTTCCAGACCCGACTGACTCAAATCAATTTCTGCAATTCACTGTTAACAAATGAATATTTTCATAGTTAGAGCATAGAAAACCTGTTTATGACTTTCTAAATATGGTTTTTAACATTAGAGCTCTGTAGACATGAAATAACACCCCTACAGGCACCCTTGTACTCCCATTACTCATTGTTTACACCACATTGCAACTCATTAGAGCCCTGTAGACATGAAATAACACCCCTACAGTCACCCTTACACTCCAATTATTCATTGTTTACACCACATCGCAAATTCTACGCCGCAGGGACACGAGACGACCCATTAGAGAACTGTAGACATGAAATAACACCCCTACAGTCACCCTTACACTCCAATTATTCATTGTTTACACCACATTGCAACTTCTACGCCGCAGGGACACGAGACAACCCATTAGAAAACTGTAGACATGAAATTACACCCCTACAGTCACCCTTACACTCCCATTATTCATTGTTTACACCACAGGGACACGAGGCGACCCATTAGAGCCCTGTAGACATGAAATAACACCCCTACAGTCACCCTTACACTCCCATTATTCATTGTTTACACCACATCGTAACTCCTACGCCGCAGGGACACGAGACGACTTATTAGAGCCCTGTAGACATGAAATAACACCCCTACAGTCATCCTTACACTCCCGTTATTCATTGTTTACACCACATTGCAACTCCTACGCCGCAGGGACACGAGACGACCCATTAGAGAACTGTAGACATGAAATAACACCCCTACAGTCACCTTTACACTCCCATTATTCATTGTTTACACCACATCGCAACTCCTACGCCGCAAGGACATGAGACGGCCGCAAGCTACCTAACTAACCAGTTATTTCTCCTAAACTTAAGAAGCCAAAAACTTACCACTTCCACACAGAACATGAGGAGAGCCTTTTTTCACTCTGCCACGTCATGTAAGGTAATGTCTGTAATGTTTTAGGGTAATGTTAAGGTAATGTCATGTAAGGTAATGTCTGTAATGTTTTAAGGTAATGTTAAGGTAATGTCATGTAAGGTAACGTCTGTAATGTTAAGGTAATGTCATGTAAGGTAATGTCTGTAATGTTTTAAGGTAATGTTAAGGTAATGTCGTAAACAGCAGTCGGGCCGCTCTTTGGACACCCCTGATTCAAATAATAATTACCGTATCGATCCTAAAATAAGACGATTTTCCCCGAAAAAAATGCCTGTGTCTACCGATTGACACACGGTCTGTCCTTAAAAAATACATGTCTTTAAAAAGGAGGTGCTCTTTTATTCAGGTCAATACGGTAATTGTTGATCAGGAACATGCAGTCAACCCCTTAGTCTTGTTTGGTATGTTCACCCTGCTAAAGTGTGCGTAAAAATCAAATCACAGCTGTGAAGACTCACCGCCTGCGTGGCGCAACACAGCGTCACCTCCCTCCCCCACGTCTGGTTGCCTTTGCAGCATGTGCTAAACCACGCCTCCGCGTTATTGACAGCGCTCGCCCTCCGCCGCTGCTGGCCGAATCCTGAACTGGGGAAGAACGAGTCGGGGTAGCGAGGACGAAGGTCTCCATTGAGACAGAGGGCTTCCAGATTGTCGGAGGTGGGCTGGCCGAGCGGGAATTGAACGTGGTAGTCCAGCATGGGAGGGTGAGAACGGGGGCCAAAACCTGGGTGACCTTGGAAGAAAAGAGGGACTCATCAAGTTACCTGCTAGTTGAGGTTTACTGATGGAAAAATTAGAAAATTATAAAAATAATATATATAATATTATTATATAAATAAATAATAAATAATATACATAAAATTATAAAATAATTAAATTATAATAATTAAAATAAAATATAAAAAATAATCATATAAAATGTAAAATAATAATAAATATAAAAATAACATAAACACATTTGGGACAACATTTGGGTTTCCAAAAGAAACCTTTGAAATCCAAACCAATTAGAAAATGTCTGGAACGGATTGTGTTCCACATTAGAGGCTCCACTGTAACTAAAGTTGAAAAGGTGAAAATAGACACGCACGTCCTCGAGGTGACATGGCTCCCGGCCTGGAACCTGCACCAATAAAAGGCTTTATCAGTGACAAAAAATGACATTTGACTTATGAAATATGTCCAGGGGTGTCTAGCGTGGATGGTGCTAAGGGAGGCACCCCCGATGCTGTATATATATCATATAAACAACTCACCTCTCCCTCTCGGGGTGTCCAAGATATCAGGCTCCTGCTCCACAGCAAACTCTTTGGGAGAAAACCAACAGTTGAAATAAAGGTTAGAATGAAGGTCAAAGTCAAAACTGCACCTTTTGGATCAAGGAGATCTGTCAGGTCCGCCTCTTGCTGCATCACAAATGAATCTGGTGACTGCATCTCTGGAAGACACAGGATGTTATTGTTATTATTATTTTTTTTATTCCTTTTTTCGCTCTGGCACGTCGGATATGCCATGGCTGACTTCATGACGATATGCAGTGTTAAGGTAATGTCATGTAAGGTAATGTCTGAAATGTTTTAAGGTAATGTTAAGGTACTGTCATGTAAGGTAATGTCTGTAATGTTTTAAGGTAATGTTAAGGTACTGTCATGTAAGGTAATGTCTGTAATGTTTTAAGGTAATGTTAAGGTACTGTCATGTAAGGTAATGTCTGTAATGTTTTAAGGCAATGTTAAGGTAATGTCATGTAAGGTAATGTCTGTAATGTTTTAAGGTAATGTTAAGGTACTGTCATGTAAGGTAATGTCTGTAATGTTTTAAGGTAATGTTAAGGTAATGTCATGTAAGGTAATGTCTGTAATGTTTTAAGGCAATGTTAAGGTAATGCAATGTAAGGTAATGTCTGTAATGTTTTAAGGTAATGTTAAGGTACTGTCATGTAAGGTAATGTCTGTAATGTTTTAAGGTAATGTTAAGGTAATGCAATGTAAGGTAATGTCTGTAATGTTTTCTAGTTATCTAGCGTCCTACCGGGACCCATCTTAAGGGTTTGGGGAATTGTTACGTGACACAAAACAAGGTCATGGTATTGCAGTAACCTAAAAAAATATATGTTGAGACAGGTCCTACAGTCATCCTTACACTCACGTTATTCATTGTTTACACCACATCGCAACGCCCACGCTGCAGGGACATGAGACGGCCGCAAACTAGCTAACTAACCATATAAAAACTTACCACTTCCGCACACAATATGAGGAGAACCTTTTTTCGCTCTGGCACGTCGGATATGCCATGGCTGACTTCATGACGATATGCAGTGTTAAGGTAATGTCATGTAAGGTAATGTCTGTAATGTTTTAAGGTAATGTTAAGGTAATGCAATGTAAGGTAATGTCTGTAATGTTTTCTAGTTATCTAGCGTCCTACCGGGACCCATCTTAAGGGTTTTGGGAATTTTTACTTGACACAAAACGAGGTCATGGTATTGCAGTAACCTAAAAAAATATATGTTTAGACAGGTCCTGGCAAAACATGGGAAAAGTGACCCCTCTGAAAAGTAGTGTCTTAGGATATTATTGGTTTCTTATGGAACTCCCCCACTACCCCCCCCCCCCCCCCCCCCCCCCCGTCCCACCCAATGAGGGTTTTGGAATTGTTGCGCCACTCAAAAAGCGTTCATAACAGCAAACAAAAATTCATTTTTAGGAGGTCCTGACAAAAAATCGGAAAAGCGACCCCTCTGAAAAGTAGCGCCTTAGGCTATTATTGGTTTCTCCTCTCATCAGGGTTTTAGGACTCTGTCGTGGCACAAAAAGGGCTCATGGCAGCAACCTAAAAAAATATTTCGGGACAGGTTCTGACAAAACACCGGGAAAGCGACCCCTCTGAAAAGTAGCATCTTAGTCTATCCTACCTCCGAACCCCTAATGGGGGTTTTACAAATTTGCCGTCTCACAAAAAGGGCTCATCGCAGCAACCTAAAAAATATATATATATTTTTTTGGACATGTCCTGACAAAACATCAGAAAAGTGACCCCTCTGAAAAGTAACATTTTAGGCTATTATTGGGTCCCGGTGTGGGGCCCCTAATGAGGGTTTTAGAATTTTTGCGTGACACACAAAGGTCTCGTGACAGTCACGTTAAAATAATATTTTGGGACAGGTCCTGACAAAATGGTGGGAAAACGACCCCCCTGAAAAGTAGTGTCTTAGGCTTACTGGGTCATGCCAGGGGCCCGTGATTAGGGTTTGGAAATATTTCTGTGACACAGAAAGGGGCTTATGGAAGCCACCTACAAAAATTTGAAAGAAGAGCTAGAGGTATAAGTGCTTATCTTGTTGTTTTATAAAATTTGAATAAAATGCGCACTAATCACAAAGCCCTGTCTCCAGTGTTGGTGCCTGCTCGCCAATATCCCGTGCGTCTCCTAATTGTTCCTGGCAACGACTCAGCGCTCAGATGTGAAAACACTCCCCGAGGCTTACCTTGCATGATGGCGTCGAGGTCAAAGGAGACCTCACGTTGTTCCATGCTGCGCTCATCTGGAAAGTTGGGAGCCAAGCAAGAGAGAAAGAGAAGAGCAGAGAGTCAGACGGTTACGCAACCGAGATGTTTTGTTTTGGCGTCAAAATATGACAGGCAGACAGGAAGAAAGTACTTATCTTTGACAAAACACGTTTCATGTACCCATATTAAGTGTTTTCCCCAAACCTATGTACAGTATTTTTTAGTATTTCATCTGTATGCTACTAAAATGACATTATTTTTTTAACATACTGAGTTTATTTTTGTAAAATTGCTATTTTTTCATTTTTGCTGTTGTTTGATTTTATTCTCAGAAAATGAAAACTAATATTCCAAAAATTACTTCATTTATTTATTACCTTATTTGTTGTTGTTTGTTTGTCATAATATTCTGACTTAAAAAAAAAACTTTTTGCTTGTAAAAATACATTATTTTTCCTCATAATATTAAAATGTTATTCTGGTAAAGTTTTTCTAATTAGCCTTTTCTTAATATTTTTACTTTATTCTTGTAAAATGACTGCTGAGTTTAGTTTTCTTGTTAAATTCTATTTTTTATAATGTGCTGTGGGCTCCAAATGGCCCCCAGGCCACACTTTGGAAAGCTCTGCTTTAGTTTACAATCCACTAAAAATGGATTTTAACAATATTAGAGCCCTCTAGGCATGACATAACACCCCTATAGTCACCTTTACACTCCAAAGTTGACTTTTAGCTGGATTACGGTCCCAACAGTGTGGAATATATTTGAAATACACAATTTCAATGTGGCTTTTGAAGAGTGAATAAATCACCCCTGCATTGAATTAAAAATTAATTAATTATCATTTTTTTTCTATTAACTCAAAATGTCAAAAAAAAAAGTCAAGTAAAATTTGTATGTACTGATGAACACATTAACTGAATATAATATAGTAGTATAGCAGCTATATTTTTGGTACAATTATATTAGTATTTAGAAGCTGTAGTATTACAGTAAACAAACTGTAAAGTGATAACAATATACAGTAAATACCAATACATAAGTTTTAAATTAGATTTTAATGTATGTAATGTAAGAGTAGAGCTGTCATTTAAAGAGTATTTCATAAAAGTAGCATATTTATATTTAGAAGTGTTAAAAGTGTCCATTGGCTAATCAAAATGGAGGCCGGTCATCTGCCAGAAAGCAAACACACAACAACTATCTGGCGAAAGATAAACAAAAAATAAGTCGACTTACCCTTAGCCGCCGAACCCAACAGAACCAAGAGTGACACAAGAAGGTGGACCAGAACCCAAGAGGAGCCCATGGTGGGTTCAAAGTGTTAGCCCCGGGCGCGGTGAAGTCAGTCAACGGTAAGCCGACCTCGAAGGCTTACTGGACGGGTCAGACACGCACACGAGCCCGCTGGTGTAAAAGGATCCGACAGACGCTGCGGTTGTCGTCCTCTCTCTGAGCAGAGGCAACACCGGAGCAGCCGTTTTATTGACTCGTTGGATCATTCCACCGTGAGATGAGGCGGGGAGAAGACGGGGAAGGGGGGAGAGAAGGGAGGGAAGAAGTATTTGGACATGACTCATGTGTGATTAAATCCTGCATGCCTACTGTTATGGCAACTTATGGCTTATCTACATGGGCCACAACTCGTATGGACATGACGGACACTTCCTGTTTACATTACTACTATCTACATGTGCGAGTCATGAACGAGTCGTTGTTTTATTTTAAACTAAATCGGGACTCACTGGTACTCCTTCCCTGCTACAGTTAGCTAGATAAAAAATCAAACCAGGTAACGTGTCAGGGTGTGATTATAGCGAGGTTGGTGTTTGGAAGTTGTTGGCCATTTTCGAGGCATGGGTCTTAGAATTCGGGTGAATTGAGTACCCGATTCACAATTTACTGCAAACTGGTATCAAGTATCCGATTAACTTCAACTCGAGTCAGTCAAAGAAATCGAGTTTCTACCGAGCTTGCCAACTCCTCTCAGTCGCAAGGTGTCCGTTGGCTGTACTAAAAGTAGCCAGAAGTCTTAATTCATTGACTCTCATTAGTTCAGTGGTGGGAGAGACCCGATTTCGGATCAATTTGCTTTAAAAATGACAGTTATAAGCAACAAATTTGTTAATTTTCATCTCCAGTAACACCTCGTCTCACTTTCACTGCCATTGTTTGCTCACGAAGAAGGATGCTAATAAAGCAACGATAATAAAGCAATTGAGTTGACACTCCGGCCAACAGCGCCCCTAGTGATTCATCAGAGCATTACACGCCTAGAAATCTAAATTATATGAGGAAAAAAATAAAGTCATTTTAGTAGCATACATTATGAGAAACAACATAAAGTCCATATACTGTATTATGGGAATAAAGTCATAATTACGAGAAAAAAACATTTAAGAAAGTTGAAATAGTTGGAAAAAAACAGCAGAAATGGGAAAAAACAACTGTAATTTTAGAAGACTAAGGCAAAACTATTAAGAGAAAAAAATGTCATTCTAATGACACAATTTACAAGAATAAAGTCATACCATTATGAGGAAGAATAACATCCTTTTAGCAGCAGAGAGCTGAAATATTTTAAAAAGTTTTAATATTATGAGAGGCAAACAAAACAAAATGCAGTTTAAATTTTTGGGTAATTTGGTTAAAATATTTTGGGAATAATCTTTTTTACAAAGATTATGTCAGGAGAAAGTACAAATATATGGAAAATTTTAAAAAAAGATCAAAGCTGGTACTAATAAAAGGTCTTTTCACCTACACCACAAAGCTGAGATGCATTAAAAAAATATATACATATATATAAAACTTCATAGCATATCTACATGTGTCTACATTGCATCCTTTGACTTTTCTCGATGTCTTTTTCCCACCTCCATGGAGTCCTTCATGGAGACAGACGCTCCACTGCCCTTGGAGGCCTTCAAATTCCTTCTTATCACGGGCCCAGGGTCAAGGTGACCTTGTAGATTAAAGTAAGAGAATCTGACGGTGACCTCCAAACATGAGAGCAGACAGCGTGTAGCGCTCAGATGCTTGCGAACACGTTATTTGCAAATCGCCATTGTCTCACAGCCGTGCAGCGACTACTATGCTAACTAGTACTTGCAAAATAATGTCTGGTACTCTCAGCAGTTGCGTGAATAAGAACCTGATTTTCATTTTTTCAGGGGGTGGGGTTGCCGATGATCACAGTAAAATGATGCAAGATATTTCAGTCATCGACAGTTTCTGCCGAATTTATGTTACAACATGTTTGTTGTAACATAAATTCCCTCTTTAAAGCACAAAACATAACAGCTGATGAACTGGAGCAAGTGATAACTGGAGCGAGGATGCTATTTCTGACATTTGTGAAAGTGAAAAACATCTGTGGGCTTACCTTTGACGTACATGCATTCTATCCTTCTCCAGGAAAAGCTCTCATACTTTGTTGTAAAAGTCTGGTCACCTTCTGTTGAGCCCGGATGTACAGCGGTGTGAAAAAGTCTTTGCCCCCCCTCCTGCACACTTAAATGTTTCAGATCATACAACAAATTTAAATATTGGCCATACACATGAACACAAAACTGGATCTATCAATGTGGAAAAGTCATTTTTTAAAGCTTTGGGACTCCAGCCAACCACAGTGAGAGCCATTATCCACAAATGGTGAAAATATGGAGAGGCGAACTTGGCCAACCAAAATGAACCCCAAGAGCGCAGGGACGACTCATCCAAGAGGTCACAAAAGACCCCACAACAACACCAACAATAGGGCAACAATATGGTGATGGTAAAATATGGTGGTGGTAGTGTGATGGTCTGGGGTTGTTTTGCCATTTCATTGATTCCAAGACATTCATTAAAATGTCTTGTATTATTGATGCTGTGATATTTAAATCTACCGGACACTTTAGGTGAATTTGAAAGCATCGCCAATACCAGCCTGATTTGTACTCAATATGGGATCACATTACTACTTTCAAAAAGTCAAACATGGCAAATTGTTCAGCTTTATCAGTCGCCAAAGTAACACTACAACGTTTACTTCTTGCCATAGAAAAAAAAAACATCTGCTTCTTAATCATATCCTGCGTGACTCACTTTTTTTTTGTCGGCATGACAACATGTGTTGACTGCGTAACTGTCCGAAGTTTGGAATAGTCCAAAGGCTGTGGGAGGATCGCGTCCAACTCCTATCAACATTTCGTAACATTTTTTGTTCAAACAGAACGTCAAAACAGAGAAGCGGTGAAGACGTTTCCTTGCAGTCTCAGCATTTTATTGACTTCATGGTGAAATTTGCACACAAAGAATGTTGTGTTTTTCTGCACTTAATGCTAAAAGCAAAACAAGTTTTTTGTTGTTGGATTTTAATTTAAATCACATTTGCGGGACCTGCCAATGCAAATTGTGATATATTTTATATATATGTATATATATATACAGTGTGCATCACAACATTGCTGTACTGTGGAGCTACAGGAGGTTACTATTGGGGTCAGCATCTTCTCCGAGCCATAACGTACAAAATAGCTTGAGGTGTTTGCTACGGAGCCTGATCACTGTCATTAAGTCTTGGCAAGCACTGAAACTGAAACATACAGAGCCCCCAAAGGGAAGTGGGTGATGGGAAAAAAAAAATTACAAAATAAATAAATAAAAATTTTACCCATCAAAATAAATTTCCCTATGTTCCCTAAGGGGCTCGGTCTTTTGTTTACATTTTGCGGTGACACTATGTTTATTTTTTTCTGGGTCTTTGTCTTTTTAATATTAAAAAAATATATATTTTAATAAATATATATATATTTTTTAATTTTTAATATTAAAAAAATATAGTTTTAAAATTATTTTTAATAATCTTATTTTTTTAAATATCGATTTCCTTGCTTTCAATTTACATTTTGCGGTGACACTATGTTTATTTTTTCAGGGTCTTTGTCATTTTAATATTAATAATATATATATTTTAATAAATATATATATTTTTTTCAATTTTTAATATTAAAAAAATATAGTTTTTAAATTCTTTTTAATAATCTTATTTTTTTAATATCGATTTCCTTGTTTTCAATTTCAACATATGTTTTATTTTTGTGCTTCTGACTTAATGGCAGTGTTTTGGCGTCTATAGTGACAGACAGCACAGGCCTCCACTCAGGCTCCATTCTTAAAGTCATTCTAGCCCCGCCCCCCTCATTTGTTGATTGTATTACAGTACACGGGAACCTTGGTGAGTGCCATTCAAATGGACAATCAATTTTTCCCTTAAGAAATATTAATTAATCCAATTCATCTTTTCCAAAAAGCCTAAAATGGTGACACAAAATGCATTTTTATGGTTTTAGAAGTATACATTAATATGCAGAAAACAACTGGAAATGCATATAAATACAGATTGTGTCAAAATTGTGTGTTTTCAACGAGCGGACGCTAACCGAGGCTCCACCAGTCAAACCTTTTTCAGCATTGTTTTTTCACGTGCATCAAAACCAGCTTATAACTGGACACACTCACGTCATAGTGCAAGCTATCTTATACTTATAGAAATATTTACACGTAGCATTAACAACAAGAAGAAGAAAAAAATAGGCTTGTCTGGAATATTTCAAAATAGCATCAAGATATGAAAATAATACTGAATTATCGGAATGATATATTCTTACAAGCTCAGACCACGTCACCGATGGCTACTCTCCAAATTACAAAAATAGATCATGTATTATGTATGTATTACTGTATTTTCCGGACTATAAAAACAAATCACGAATAAAAAAAATAAATACATATAAGTCCCATTTTGGGAGGGAAATTGACTTTCAAGTTAACGGAGAACAACAAGCTAAATACGTAACGTGAATATGCGGTATGCTAACATATGCTAACAGTTATTCGTACTAACAAACATTACCCTAAAGAACACAGCATAACTACCCTTGCTTACAGATTGTAATCCATCTTTTTCAGTCGATGTTTACTTTGTAAATATTCGGTGGTACGGGCGTGATGGGAGTAGCAGATACTGGCACCGCAAGGCTAGAGCGCCCTCTTGTGGCTGTGAGTGTGTAGAATAAAAACATACATAGTAATTCGCCCAGAGTATAAGTGGCAGGACCAGTCAAACCGTGGGGAAAAAAAAGTGCGAATGAATATTCTGGAAAATACGGTATGCATGTACAGTTTACCGTGATGTTACTATTGATGATTGGCGTTGACGTCATCGGTTGTCGGTGTGTGTGTGTGTGTGTGTGTGTGTTTGATCAGTGTGTGGCCTCGGGCAGAAGCAGCAGCTCCGCCTCAGAAGCAAACAGCTCCTTGTAGAGAGGAGGGAAGAGAGTGTGAGCGGTAAGCGGGTAGCGGCGACTGAACCAGCGCAACTTCTCCATGTGCAGACTGCACAGTGAACGCAACACGGACATCCTCTGGTACAGCTGCACAAAAAGATACAATGATGTACTACAGAAGTGCGGTGCAGCCTGGAGTGCGTTGTTTTGATGTACCTTATGCATCAGGCTGTCCCGGTTGTCTCTGCGTAGAACGTGTGTCAGACCCAATTCCACGCTTCTTTGCACTCGCTGCACCCTGACTCTGTCCTCCAGACACGGGCGATCTGCAGAGAGACATAACTCACGTCACTTGGTGATGCAGAACCGCAATCAACCCATCTTGCAATGACTACCGACGACCACTAGAGGGCAACCCAAGACAACAATGAACCTGGGATCCAGCCGGTGTGAAAAATAACACAAGATAAAAGAATACATATATTAAAAATAATAACTTAAATAAGGAATTAATCATGAATAAGAATTATTACTGTGCAGCTTCAACTTATTACTGGATATTATATATGTTTTATAGTTGGATATTATATATCCAAACAGTGCATTCATTTATAACTGTGACAAAAATGAACCTGATATTAAAATAGGTAATAATAATAATAATGATGATGATAATAATAATATTGAATAATTATTATAATATAATTATTGAATATATAATTATATAATAATAATTATATATAGAATTATATATTATTATAATATAATAATAATTATATCTTTATTTATTTATTTATTTATTTATTTATTTATAAATGTATTATTTATAATTATATTATATAATAATTAATTGTAAAAAATGCAGTTATCAATGAAATAATGATAATAAAAAAAAGTCAGGCTGTTATTGTAACTCTACAGTTTCTTATAACTGGACTATAATTCCATTAAAAAAATAATTTTGTAATCTACAAAAATAGATAATACATGAAATAATACATTTGTACCAAACAAAAATGCCGAGTGGTTAGCATGGTGGCCACACAGTCAATCGAACTGGGTTCGATTCTGCGCTTGGGCATCTCCACATGGAGTCATAATTAGGTACAAATATGGCAAAATACAATCTAAAAACTATTATAAAAATATTTTATCATTGTTTTTAGAATGACTTCCAACTATTGAAAAAAAAAGGTTCCAAAGTGGTTTGAAATGTCCCCAGTATTATGGATGGCTTGTTTTATGATACTGTTACATATTTAACAATTTCAATATGTCTAAATGGGTGCTGTAATCCCGACCTCGCTGCGGAACGGGATTAACTGTTCGTACCTGATTTAGCGATGTAGGTGTGATGCTTAGCGAGGCCACAGTAATAAACATATTGCTAAATCCCAACCAGGCGTTATTTTTTTTACGTTTTCTTTATGGTGTTTCATTCCATGGTTCGGGTGTGCCTAATAAAGTGTCCTACCTGCATTGATCAAGACCAGAGCGCTGAAGAGCGCCACCTGCTGCTCGGTGAGCTTCAAAGCGCACAGGCTGTGCGCAAAGTCGAACACGGCCGCGATCAAATCGGTGCACGCTGCAAGAGAAGACGTGTCGAGAAGAAGGACTTCCGAGAGAACGTTCCCAGTAGTAGAAGCGTCCTCACCCAAAGACTTGAAGACTTCACTTCCGGCGAATTTGCCGTCGAAGAAGACGGTGTTGTTGTCGGTGTTGAAGGAGCGACTCATCCTCACCAGAACCACCTCCATGGAACCTGAGACCCGGCGGATCCGGCGGATGGAATGCGAGTCATCAGTTGAACGGCGAGGGAGTGAGTCCGCGGAAGGTGACCTCACCTGTCTTGAGGAGGGCGATCTGGTCGTTCTGGCTGAGCAGACGGAACCCGGGGATGTGTTTTGCAAACTCCACCACGTACTGCACCGCATCGGTCAGACGAACCGCGCAGTGCTGCCACATCTCATCCACTGACTGGGGGAAGGAGAACGGGTTACCGCCATTACGTCTTCGAATCTACGCATTTGAAGTAGAAGTTAGGTAGCCACACGCTAAAGGTTCTCCTGAAGATCAGTTAAGAACTGTAAGAACTGACATATGGCACTGTTGGAGCTTAAGGAGGCCATTCTTGCTAACTGGTTAAGTGGTTAGCTGGTTAGCTTGTTTCCAGGAGGCGAGTGGGAATGTTGCTCCAGGTAACGGAGCAACATTCACGGAGGGCACCGCCGTCTGGACCCTTGCCAACCATCCCCAAATGTTCTCCATTGGACATACGGTAGATCAGGGGTCGGAAACACTGACGTTAGTCGTCCTTTGTCAGGCACACCTTGTCATTACCACACGGATGAAAAAGTACTGTAGACGCTAGTTGTGAAAAAGTTACCATTTAGCTAGAATTTAGGTACGTCCGTCATAGAGGTTGGCGGTAGAGGTGCCCTAGTTAGGTTGGTAGGTAGAATTTAGTTCAATATTATGGTGCAAGACCTTTGTCAGGCACACATTGTCATTACCACACATATGAAAAAGTACTGTAGATGTTTGCTAGTTGTGAAAAAGTTACCATTTAGCTAGAATTTAGGTACGTACGTCATAGAGGTTGGCGGTAGAGGTGCCCTAGTTAGGTTGGTAGGTAGAATTTAGTTCAATATTATGGTGCAAGACCTTTGTCAGGCACACATTGTCATTACCACATGGGTGAAAAAGTACTGTAGATGTTTGCTAGTTGTGAAAAAGTTACCATTTAGCTAGAATTTAGGTACGTCCGTCATAGAGGTGCCCTAGTTTGGTTGGTAGGTAGAATTTGGTTCAATATTATGGTGCAAGACCTTTGTCAGGCACACATTGTCATTACCACACGGGTGAAAAAGTACTGTAGATGTTTGCTAGTTGTGAAAAAGTTACCATGTAGCTAGAATTTAGGTACGTACGTCATAGAGATGCCCTAGTTTGGTTGGTAGGTAGAATTTAGTTCAATATTATGGTGCAAGACCTTTGTCAGGCACACATTGTCATTACCACACGGATGAAAAAGTACTGTAGATGTTTGCTAGTTGTAAAAAAGTTACCATTTAGCTAGAATTTAGGTACGTCCGTCATAGAGGTGCCCTAGTTAGGTTGGTAGGTAAAATTTGGTTCAATATTATGGTGCAAGACCTTTGTCAGGCACACATTGTCATTACCACACGGATGAAAAAGTACTGTAGATGTTTGCTAGTTGTGAAAAAGTTACCATGTAGCTAGAATTTAGGTACGTCCGTCATAGAGGTTGGCGGTAGAGTTGTCCTAGTTGGGTTAAAGTTAGGTTGGTAGGTAGAATTTAGTTACTAGTTTAGTTAGATACTGATGTTGAATATTGATACCGATATTAGCCGGGTAGCTAGTTCCATGATGGATTAATCTTGCATGTATTACGGAGTCACGCTAGCCCTTATGTGCTAGTCAGTTAGGATGGTAGGTGAAAAGTAGTTAGTGAAGGACGTGATGAAGGTCAGCTAATTATGTAGGTACAGTAGTTGGTAGTACAGGTTTATGTTTTTCATTGCGTTATGTATGTTCGCCCTTTTAGCTAGGACAGTAAAAACTAGGCGAGTTAGCTGTTTATGTTGCAAGGTAAGGTAAGGAAGCTGAAATTTGAACTTGAATGTAGGCCTCGTCGAAGGTCTGAACTTCCCTTCATGCCACTCTGGTTTTAAGCCACTGCAAGAGGCAGAAGAAGAGTGGAAAATTCTGAAAAGTATCTTTTTGCAGTTTCCTGTTAGCTTCCTCAAAGAGAACAGTAGCCGCAGCCTGAACCCCCCCCCCCAAAAAAAAGGCCGCATGTTGGTTTTAGAGAGCCCCTAACGAGGTCACAGAAACCCGAGACAAAAACGTTAGTTACTTTGTTCTGGTAGGCTTGGACCTCCTCCCTGCTGAACACCTTCCACTTGAGCGCGTGCAGCTCCTCCGCTCGGAACTGGGAGGTGTCCTTGTTGGAGCGGACGATGCTGGCGCACAGCTCATCTGGGCCAATAGGAAGGCAGTCAGAAATACGACACGTTATGACTTTGTCTGGCTGTGCCTTTACTTCACCTATATTACGCGAGTAGGGGCCGCGAGGGTCCTCGGTCTGGTTGTAGGGATGAATCGCCATCAGGTCATGTGACGATGATCTCGAGTCCAATCCTGATGTGAAGATGAGAGAACGGGATGATGGAAACAATAAGAAAGACTTTCTATAAAGTGTAAAAAGAGTAACGAGAGCATCACCTCTTATGTCAGCGTGTCCACTGGCGTCCAACCTCATGAGAGTTCTGGAAGATGGCGAGATAGCGGAGCTCCTGTAGATGATATCAGACACTTGCGGCTGGTTGGGGGAGCACAGAAGGTAGGGGTGGACATCAGCGGTGAAGGACAGAAGTTCAGACTCCGCGCTGTAGGAGTAGGCTGAAGCCACGGGCTGAAGCAGCTGTGAGGAGCAGTCTTGGCGCTCCTTGGTGGTGTAGGACGAGCCTGACTGGGCGTCCATTTGTAGCTGCTGCTGCTGCTGCTGTCGGTGCCGCTCCACTTCAGCGATGAGGGAGTCGCGCTGGCGCTTGGACATGCGTCCAAACTTCACGGCTGAAGGGGACAAGGTGTTAAAAACTCAGGTAAACCACAAGAAGGGTGCAAGGGCGCCTCACCGTCTTTGCTCATGCCTTGGGCCAAGCACTTCTGCAAGCGGCAGTGCTGGCATCGGTTGCGGCTGGACCGGTCGATGGTGCAGTTACTCTGTCTGGAGCAGGAGTAGGACACCGTGGGCAGCTGGCTACGACGGAAAAATCCCTGAGTTGAGAGCGGAGTGAGATTTTAATGATAAAAACAAAACGGATTTATGTTGCCAAGACGTCTGTTCTGCCATTCATATTAAGCCAGACAATAAAATGGAACGTGTGCACCACAGCTCGTTTCCCTAGGGACACAATAACCTGTGACGCAGCCGTGCCAAAGTCTTAGGAGGGTCGTGGGGGGTGCTGGAGCCTATCCCAGCTGTCTTCGAGCGAGAGGCGGGGTACACCCTGGACTGGTGGCCAGCCAATCACAGGGCACATATAGACAAACAACCATTCACACTCACATTCATACCTATGGACAATTTGGAGCCGCTAATTAACCTAGCATGTTTTTGGAATGTGGGAGGAAACCGGAGTACCCGGAGAAAACCCACGCATGCACGGGGAGAACATGCAAACTCCACACATAGATGACCGAAGGTGGGGAAAGACAAAATAAGAAGCCAAAAAGTTACCACTTCCACACAACATAGGAGGAAAACTCATTCATTCATTCATTTGGAGTCGCCAATTAACCTAGCATGTTTTTGGAATGTGGGAGGAAACCGGAGTACCCGGAGAAAACCCACGCATGCACGGGGAGAACATGCTAACTCTACACAGAGGTGGCCGATAGTGGAATTGAACCCGGGTTTCCTAGCTGTGAGGTCTACTACGCGCTAACCACTCAACCGCCACTTTAAATCTCATCTGCCAATCACGCGCATGGAAAATGTAATGATTGCGTCATTGCTGGCCTTTGTCTGCAAATTAGCATCATAACTCCTCCCCTGTTGTTTGCTAACTTTCTTACAACCTCTCAGAGACTATTTCAAGGTCATTGGGGTGTGTGAGTGACATGAAGAAAAGCTCTGATTCGCCACTTTGGGGAGAAGTCGCTGGCTGTTTTGCATGTTTCGATTATCTCCTTGGGTGTCTTTTGAATTTGAACAATTCCGGTTCCGATTCCGGTTCCGATTCCGGTTCCGATTCCGGTTCCGATTCCGGTTCCGATTCCGGTTCCGATTCCGGTTCCGATTCCAGTTCCTAACGATTCTCAATCCGATGCTTTTAAGAAGCAGGAAAATAAAAGTCTGCATAGTTTTTTAATTAAATTTTATCTGTGAATTATTGAACTTTTAGCTAATGTCATGCAGTATATAAATATCAAATCTTGAATAAACATTTTTTATGAAGCTTCCTTTTACATCATATACTATCAAAAAAGATGTTTATTTGTCAAAGTAGTATACTTTGTTTGAAGCCTTGGCTGAATTTTATGACACCCTTATTTTGTTAACACAGGTTACCAGGATATATCCGAGGGTCTATCCCCTAATCTGCTTCAATGCTGCATTAATTGTGTCTCACCTTGCAGCCCTCGCATGTGATGACTCCATAATGCACTCCAGAGGACTTATCACCGCAGATCTTGCACGGGATAACTTCAATCTGGGCTGAACAAACACATACGCAAAATGCTAACTGTGAGAAGGAAACATTCAACAACAATTTCAGGCAAAAACAACAGGAATAAGAGAGGCGCGCTTAAGTAGAAATGTTGTATTTTACTGTAAACATGCAATTTTTTTAGGTTACATAGTGTAGGACTAAGTACCGTTACTTATATATTAAATTTCCCAATATTCAAACATTATGGGAGTGTTCAATTGTGAAGAAGAGGACGACTTTAGTAGTGTTAGTTCCCAGGAGGAGGATGAGGATGGCAATAAATCAATAAATGACGTTTTTGTTCGGCCACTGTTTAACTAGCCATGTTACACTCATTGTTTGGGAAAAAAAAGCATTTAGAAAAAAATCTTTGTGTTCTAAACATCCCATGTTACAACATGGATACCTCCAGCTTATAGACAGGTACGTCCTGTAAGTACAAATCTATTTTTCTCTGTTAATTTAGTTTTTTTTATATTTGTGTATAAAAAAATTAAACTAAATAAATAAATATATATATATATATATATATATATATATATATATATATATATATATATATATATATATATATATATATATATATATATATATATATATATATATATACTCACACACACACATATATATATACACACATTAGCATAAATTTAATTAATTTTAAATTAATTCTAAATTATTTTTTTTATATTTGTGTATAAAAAAAAATTAAACTTAATTAATTAATTAAACTAATCACTTTCTCACAGTGGGAATAGCTGCAGCACTTTTCCACTGTGGAACAAATACATCTGCTTATTTAGAATTTATTTTCCATTTTTCTCTGTAAATTTAGTTAAATTTTTTAGTTTTTTTTTTTAGTTTAATCTGTGTATATAAATTTATTAAAATGTATAAAAATGTATTTTTTATACACAGATATAAAAAGATTATATATTATATAAATGTATATACATTTATAAAAATGTATAAAAATATATTTTTATACACAGATATGAAAAAAAAATTAACTAAATAAAATTAAAATTCTGAATAATGAGATGTATTTGTTCCACAGTGGAAAAGTGCTGCAGCTGTTCCCACTGGAAGAAAGTGCACTACAATGTACTTCCCCTTGAAGATCAATCAACTGATGTGAAAAAGGGGAAGGTATTTCCCGCCAATCATGATCAAAAATGAGCAAAATAACATCAAATACAACGAGAGTGTCTTGTGAGGACATGGAATATGAGCAAGCGGAGAGAGGTGGCGAGCGTGAAGGTGTGAAACCTCAAAACCCTTTCAAGTGGTCGACTGGCTTTTCTTCTCGCTCTGAGTGTCCTGCTTTCAAGTCGTGTCTTTCTCAGCGAATCCTTCCCTGTCTCGCTCATCAAGGACACGACTGCCGGTAATACTCTCGTGTTCCATCATTGCCAGTAATACCCGTCCCCCCCCTTTTACCGAGCCTACCATCCCCCCAAGTGAAGCTGATACGTACTACAACTTTTGCTTTGGGGTCGTTTTGGTTTGGTCGTTTCTATGGTGACGTATTGGATACACAAATATGCCGTGCGTGGATTTGTATGTTTGGGCTGTGTGGAACTGTGTCAGGGGATCTGTGTGTTAGTGTGTCAGTGTGTGCCCTTCTTTCCTGGTGCCACACATCACCCAATGTGGGACCGCCACTGATTTATTTTCTGATACAAACAAAACGTAAAGTACAAGATTTTGCCATCAGCGTGCAGAACATTTGTTAGGAATCTCATTTTATATTGGCCAACTTATTACTTAATTCTCATTTTATTTGTATTATTATTGATTTAAACCGATCAACTTTAACTGTTTTTGGACATACTTTTTATGTTTTTCGTTTTTTAAGTAACATTTCGGGCACCGTTTAACCATTTCGAACCTACCGATTTAGCACCGGTATCAGACAATATTGAAACGATAGCCAACCCTTCAGCTGACTTGCATTAAAACACAGTAGATGCCGCCCAGAAAACATTATCAATGTTTATTTTAATCACCTGTGTGCGTTATATGTCACACAGACGCATACGTACATCGTTTTTTAAAAGCTTTACTGAGTTTACCTGAGTTTAGCTTTTCTCTATTAAAGAAGAAAATCCCATCGTTGCGTGTGGACAAGAGATATGTGTAAATAATATTTGTTTTATAACTATACAGTAATCTCTCGTTTATCGCGGTCAAATGACCGTGATAAGTGAATTTCTACAAAGTAGGATTCCTGATTTATAAATGAAACATTTTCGTTATGGCATAGAAACATGGTTCTTAACATTATTAGAGCCCTCTAGACATCAGATAACATCCCTATAGTCACTTTTACACACCTGATACCCAATATAGTAAATATAATGAGAAACAATAAGGCATTCAAGACAGGGGAGCAGAATGGGTGGCGGACAGTAAAGTGAAGTGAGTAAAAGTATTAGTGTAAAAATATGAAAACGTGTTCTGCATTGGAACGGATTAATTGGACTTTATTTGAAAAGATTAATTCGCTGTGAGGCAAACAAGGATACGACAAAAAATACAACAGCTGAAAGACCGAAGGATAAGTACTTGGAAACAAGCGAGTAACAGTACGCCATGTACGCTTGGTCATCTGTGATAGCTTAGCATATGTCCACCTACATTGGATTAGCTTAGAGTAGATTAGCTTCTCAGTTTTAGCATCTTTCATGTACAAAATGTATCTGAATATGTTGATAAATAAAATGTGGCCCTGTGTACTTTGATAAAGTGGCTTGGTATTTTGGTATATTGGTGTACAAGCCACGGCACCTGTGGTGTAGCGTTTACATCTGCATCAGGTGCTAACTGTACAGTGCAGCTTGACGCTTTCTGGTCTAATACAGCGGCTTAAAAAAAAAAAGAAAAAAAAAAGCTGATGCCTCGCAAAATTCCATTAGCGGTGGGGTTTTTATGAGAGTGTAAACACAAAAAGGAAATGAAATCGCACAACTTTTTGGCAAAGGTGCGTGTCTGTGTGTGTCTGTGTGGGTGGGTGGGTATGCGTGTCTACATGTATGGGGGCATCGGATGGGGTGGGCCACTTTCATCGAATTGAGAAAAAAGTCACTCTGTCAGCGGTCTGCTCCCTGCACTGTAAAATGGACAACAAAAAACCTCAACTTTCCTGTGACGCAAGTTTAAGTCCCTGGTAAGAGTGTACAAAAAAATAAAAATAAAAATAAAAATAAAAATAAAAATAAAAATAAAAATAAAAATAAAAATAAAAATAAAAATAAAAATAAAAATAAAAATAAAAATAAAAATAAAAATAAAAATAAAAATAAAAATAAAAATAAAAATAAAAATAAAAAAAAAAATAAAAAATAAAAAATAAAAAATAAAAAATAAAAAATAAAAATAAAAATAAAAATAAAAATAAAAATAAAAATAAAAATAAAAATAAAAATAAAAATAAAAATAAAAATAAAAATAAAAATAAAAATAAAAATAAAAATAAAAATAAAAATAAAAATAAAAATAAAAATAAAAATAAAAATAAAAATAAAAATAAAAATAAAAATAAAAATAAAAATAAAAATAAAAATAAAAATAAAAATAAAAATAAAAATAAAAATAAAAATAAAAATAAAAATAAAAATAAAAATAAACACACATCATTCCAAAATTCAAAACATAGCTAGTATACAAAAATATTACGTTTATATTGGTTAGTGTTTGGATGTAGTTTGGATGTTGTTATTCCACCTCATATGTTAAATGTGTATTTTATAGACACAAAGTGCTGAAAAAAACAATGAAATGACAAAAACAACACTTTGTAATAATTGTAATATATTACGCCATGGATGCACGGCGGCCTCACAGCTAGGAGACCCGCGTTCGATTCTACCCTCGGCCATCTCTGTGTGCCGTTTGCATGTTCTCACAAGTCAGTTAAATGGAACACTTGCTGCTTTTTTCAGTTTTTTTGTGAGGGCTTTTGTGTCAAAATAGGTATTTCCCATGACGCCCGTTGCTAGCTAGCTCGTGCTAGAATGCACAGAAAAGGGAAAGAAATATGTGTCCATGTTTCACATAAGGATTTTGAATGATGGGCAAAATTTAAAAAAAAAAGTGCAGTTCCCCTTTAATTACTTTTTTTAAACTAGAAAAATGCAGCATTAGCCGCAATGTCGTTATTATTAATTTTGACAAAATTCAGTTATTTTTCTTTTGTCTTGGCTTGTTTTTCTCTTCTTTTCAATCTGTATTTTTCTGAATAACACATCTTATAGCTGTAATTATAATAACACAGTGAAACTTTGGTATTTTTGCCCAAGGTTATCAATCATACCGGCCTAAAGAATTTAAAAACTCACAAAAAATGTGCAAATGTGTCGGGCCGTGATTGCTGATTTACGAATCTGCGAGGATCCTCTGTACACTCATTTGTTTGATCACCTTCGTCCAAGCTAAGATGCCGCCATCTTATCATATTCGCCCCTGCACGGGATGAGAAACGTTCAAACAGTCTTGGACTCCATTTGCCATATTTCAGACAGGAAACGTGTCACCTGCCAGATTGGGCGCTTTGATGTGAAGCACTTTGCTTAAGACGCTGCGTCGCAACAAAGGAAATCCTCTCAGATAAAGATAACGCATGTACAGATCCACTCCGGAATCCCCCCCCACACCCACCCAAAAGTCTTAACAATGATCGCCTCTGCCCTGTGTGGTGCACGCGTGCGGTGTTTTATTCCATCACTACTACATGATTGTTGCACGATAGGAATATTAGCACCACTTCCTGTGCATATTGTTAACTGCGCGCTTGCGGGCCGCAACATCAGGTGCGCCGGCCCAATGTCAGCCTTAACGAAGATAAGAAAGTTTTGGACTGACATTGTCAAAGCAGCAGCTTTATCATGGTGGTTGCAGTTAGTGACTTTAATGCATCATATTGAGAGTTTCTAACGTTCTGGTTGCCTCATTTGGCAAAGACGAGAGTCCGTATGTTGCGAATACCTCTCAGTATGATGAAGTGCAACACTGCGACATCAGTAATTAAAAAAAAAAAACATTGATTTTTTTTTGCAAACATACACACTATTCTTGTATTTACTAACAACTGATTAAGAGGGAATACACTGATTATGATTCATAATAATTTATCGTTCTTCATCTATTCTTTTAGCGCGTATGGCTGAGTTGGAGCCGACCCCAGTTGACTTAAGACAAGTACATTCGAGACTGGTCGTCTGTCAATCACAGAGTATTCAAAATACAAATTTTAAGTTACATAAAATAATAATAATAAGTGTCATTTTGTGATTAGCATTTATTTCATATTTTTCTAGACTTGAATATTTGCAAAGCATGGCGCTTGATCAAACCTTAAAGCAGACAAAATTCTGATTGACTTGCGGGAATATTTAAATTGTGTGGCTAACACTTGATATGCGCTACTTCCTGTGTGGCACATTAAATTGACTCATTTCACTGGGGAAAATGGAAAAAAAAAAGTTTATCCCGCACGACTATATTTTGCTATGGGGTGGCTATGGCCACCCCTGGTTGCTCTACGGCCACAATATTGGCCATTTTTTGATAATTATACTATATACTATACTATACTTTGCATATATATATATATATATAACTATTTTTTTTATAACTATACAGTAATCTCTCGTTTATCACGGTCAACTGACCGTGATAAGTGAATTTCCACAAAGTAGGATTCCTGATTTATAAATGAAACATTTTTGTTATGGCATACAAACATGGTTCTTAACATTATTAGAGCCCTCTAGACATCAGATAACATCCCTATAGTCACTTTTACACACCTGCTACCCAATATAGTAAATATAATGAGAGACAATAAGGCATTCAAGATATGGGAGCAGAACGGGTGGCGGACAGGAAGTGAGTAAAAGTATTAGTGTAAAAATATGAAAACGTTAATTTGACGTTATTTGAAAAAATTCGGTTAGCATCCATTTCGGTTCCTCTGTACGTGGTAGATGAAGTATCTGTATGCCATGCCTTATATTCCCCATACTGTTATAAGCGACCATTATAATTTATACATCACTTATAATTGACACATCATTTGGACATTTCAAGCATCCACTTATTGCCACCCCGATGTGAGTAATGGTCTCACCTTGGCCACCCCGATGAAAAAAGTCTGTCTGACTACACAAACACACACACACACACACACACACACATTGGAAATAACTCTAGTCTCAATTGTGTAACGTAAATCAGTCTATATAAAGACACAATATTTTATCACTCACTACATACGTGGAAATTCGAGAAAAGATTCAAACGGTCTCGTAGTCAGTGACCGCAACAGTCGGCGTTCTTGATTTCAACAAGATTAGAGACTGTACATTTCATTCCAATCATCAAAGATCTCACCGTGCACGCACGCACACACACACACACACACACACACTACAAAAAAATGCCTACCTCGCATCATCTTGACTCGTCCACTTGTCTCAGACGTTTGTCCCACTTTTCCTCTCACTTTGTCTTTCTTCTGCCACGCACCTCCTCTTCCTACCATTATTAGAGGTGGTGTACACCCCCCCCCCCCCAACCTCCAACCCCCCCCATCATCTATGTGGGCGTGCACGCGTGCGTGCATGCGTGTGCCATCTTCCTTGTGTCAGTGTGAGGGACACAAAAGCACAAAAAAACAACGGGACTGTCCCCCCCCAAATCTTTTGAAACAGGGACTTTTTCCCTCAAAGCTTTGTAGTCGTCGTTCACCCCACTCACGCTTACACGCACGCTGCACCGCATGTCACAAAACGACGTTTTACTGTGACTTTTCATTGATGTTTGTGGAAAAAACTCAGACTGAGGTGCAAAAAAAATATATCAGTGGAACAATACTTTTTTTTTGTCAAAAGTCATATCACTGAATTGAAAACATTATTAGTGTTTAAAAAATATTTAAAAAAACTTTAGAATGATGACCATTAAATAGTAATTGGTTGTAGATACTTTCCAAAACAAATCATTGAATTATTAACCCTGTTATTCCTTCATAATTATAAGAATTGAACCCCGGTTAGCATTGGTTTACGTCCAAAATGTATGCCCACATTTTGCCTTGGTTTGCGTACATTTTCCAGTTAGTGTACAAGAGGGGTGTCCAAACTTTTTCCACCAAGGGCCAAATACTGAAAATCAACAAATGCGGGGGTCCGCTTTAATATTAGTATGTATTTTTTTTTAGGTCCATATAGGTCAGAAAAGTAAAAAAAAAACATAATAGGTCCTATTAAAAAAAAAGAATACAATTTATATTATGGTATTTTTTTTAAAGGAGCACCAAATCTATCTGTGGCGGTCCAAATGCATTTATGGCAGGCCACCACTAAGAAATTAATGCATACTTTAAAAAAATGTCTGTATACGGCCCTAGATGGAAAGAAACAGGACACCTCTGACTTAGCAGGTTTGGTTTTCCTGACTTTTCTTAAGCTGCCACACCTCACACACAGATGGAACATCCCACGAGTTAAATTAAATTGTTTTAAGCGTTCTGTAGTGTAATTAGATCAGCAGTGAAGAATTGCTTCCTCTTCTACATTCGCTGGTGTTGTTAAGAAGAAGGACGAGTGAAAGCACAAAAGTTTAACATCATTCAATATGCAGCTGCACTGACGTTCTACGATATAAATACAACTTTTTATGTTACCATCGTACCACCTGACACAGTCAGTGTGGTGTTGGTTTGGGTATTTGGATGACACACCCAGGTGTGTTGTGGCAGAGCAAAAAAAATAGGAAAACGGAGATGCTATCGCTGTGTTGCGTAGTCAGATGTCACAAAGCGGCAAAGCTGCTGTTGAATACATGAGTAGGGTGCGCGATGGGGAGACGCATGGTTGAGGCGCAGGTGCGACGCCGCCTTGCCGTGTCCAATAGCTCAACTCCAACAACGCCACAGTGTGCGTGTGTGTCGTTATTTTCTGTCAATCTCTCAACAGGTGCCGTTGATAGCTTCCCTTCCTAAGACGTTAACCACATTGCATGCAAAAATATCTAGCACAAGCACAGGCAATGTCCTTACCACACACACACACACAGTTCAGTTGTACTTACTCAAATGAGTCTTCTTGGACACGTTTCCTCCTGAGGATAACACACACGTAGTTAAAAACTGAAGGTGTCCAACAGGTTGCTTAGTTACACACATACAATACAACATGAATGGACAGTATTCATATGTAAAACACCTACAGCTTACACTTACAACATACTGGACCCAAGCATTACTTTTTAACATGAGTTACTTTTTAAATTATTATTTGTTTAACATTAATTTACACGTGTTTTGTTAAGTTAGCACACATTTTTTGTGTTCATGGCAAGTGTTTGAGTTTAGCTAGCTAGCTAGCTAAATATTAGCTAGCTAGCTAGCTAAACTCAAACAACAAAGCAAATACAGGACTCGTATTTAGTAATGCGTGTCTCCAAATTTTTATGCTGTGATTTGAAATACTATTTTTTCAAATTTACCAGACAAAATAGGTTAATTTCAAAAGTACCAAGATCGGCTCGGTATCGCCATTACTAGCTTGGTATTATACATCACTACTGGTATTCCAAACAGGAAGTGATGTCACCACTCGTTTGTGTTTAAAGAACCATTTACGTCCTGTTTTATCAGCAAATTAGCGATATGTTTGTTACATATGTATTTAATTTAACTTGGTATTATGCCTTTACTTTTTTGTGAAATGAAAGCATGAAAGTGTTTCACCGTTTAGACGTGTTTTTCATTAATCATTTTTGCTGTATCTTATAACACATATTAAAAGGTCCAATTGTAGCGAAATGTTAATTTCAGTGAAACACACGCCACCTAACTATTAAGTCGCTCTCGATAGAATTCTGACGCGTCGCCACTTCCGCTGTAATTATAAAATAAATTGTCAACAATTACCTTAATCGGACACTTAAAGAAGAACATGAAGAACACTTAAAGCCTTAAAATATTCGCGGGTCAACGTGTCAAGCTGCGATGGCCGAGTGGTTAAGGCGTTGGACTTGAAATCCAATGGGATCTTCCCGCGCAGGTTCGAACCCTGCTCGCAGCGTTTTTGAGGAGAAGACGAATCACTTTGGATGTAAATGTGACACAAAGTAGTCCACTACCTCGCTGGTGTTTATCTTTCTCCACACAGAAGTGACTTGCTAGATAGTCATCTCTATTGGAATATCATGTTGCATAATGAAAACAACTGCATCACAGATTAGGCACCCTGGAACTCTTGTTTAGAATATTGATGTTGCTGTAAGTGGCTGCATGGTGGGTGCGCAGGCCTCACAGCGAGGAGCTTGCATGTTCTCCCCGTGAATTCCAAAAACATGCTAGGTTAATTGGCGACTCCAAATTGTCCATAGGTATGTATGTGAGTGTGAATGTTTGTTTGTTTATATGTGCCCTGTGATTGGCTGGCCACCAGTCCAGGGTGTACCCTGCCGAAGACAGCTGGGATAGGCTCCTTGACTGCAAAATGCACCGGAGGAAGTAGAAACAACGCTGCGAGCAGGGTTCGAACCTGCGCGGGAAGATCCCATTGGATTTCAAGTCCAACGCCTTAACCACTCGGCCATCACAGCTTCCCTCCATAGTCTCCACGTCGCATACTAGCTCTCCAAAGAGCCTGGATGCTACGCTAGACGTTCCAAAGGAGAGCACAAGCAAAGCCGGGTAGAACAAAAAGATGCAGACTCGAGACAAACGCAATAAAAAAAACACCCACAACCGCCACCAAAACCATGACAGTCATCACCTTAAAAAGACTTGACAAGATGACGAAATACTCAGAAACCACACTGCGACTGTACGTTAACCAGATTTAAATCAACACCACAGAACCTCCAGTATGATAATGTATTTAGTGTAAGTCAATATTATATTTTACATTATATTTTATATTAACAAACCTTGGACAAAACTAAAACTCAATCTTCAGATTGAGTAATTCAGTCAGCATTTTGCAAACCTCACATAAGTCATGAAAATATGCAAGTCAAGTCTTAAGTCATAGTTTTGAAATGTTTGAGTTCAAGTGTTTGATAATACTCTGAATGGGGGCACGTTTTAGTTAACTCACTGAAAAATTAAAATATTTTCAAGTCTTCAGAATAAAACCTGAGTCAAGTCTTCCGAGTCATTAATGTGAAAGTCCAGTCATTGTTGATGACGTTGTCGAGATGAGTTCAAAGTCATGAAAATTGTGACTCAGGTGCCCGCTTAAGTTAAAGTCGACACACATGACTGTTGACATAAAATGTGAGAGGGTCATGTCTATGAAAAATGATAATAACTTCATTATTACCGCTAATCATACTGAAACAACTACATCAACATAACTACTAGTAAAACATGCACAGTGACTTCCTGTTCAGTGCAAAGTAAATTACAATTAACTTAACAAAATGCACTCAAGATTTGCTTGTGTACGAAATTTTTATTGTTATTGAAATCAATACAGTGGAACCTTGGTTAGCGTCAATATTTTGTTTCCGAAGGTCTGACCAAATTAATTTTTTCCCATAAGAAACAATGCAAATCCAATGAATCCCTTCCAAAAAGCCCAAAATATTAACATAAAACAAGTTTTTATAGTTTTACACAATAACACGCGGAAAATAATTGTAAATGCATATAAATAAATATAAAATGAAAGGCGTAAATGAACATTTAAGGTTTTACCTTCATTGAAGACCATGTGGCAGCCAGATCAACCGCCACCTTCTTGTTTTGACATGAGTTGTTTCTTGAATTTGGTAATTTGGTAACCCAAAATAGAACCAAAGAAAGCTGCAAGTGGCAGCATTTTCATAAATAAGGTGAGAAAGACTATCGAATAAAAAAATAAAAATAAACAGGAAGATGGTGTCCGTGTGTTGTCTCGCTTCCACGTCGCGTCTTTGGCAACAGTAGTCGTCATTCATTCATTCATTTTCTACCGCTTTTCCTCACGAGGGTCGCGGGGGGTGCTGGAGCCTATCCCAGCTGTCTTCGGGCGTAAGGCGGGGTACACCCTGGACTGGTGGCCAGCCAATCACAGGGCACATATAGACAAACAACCATTCACACTCACATTCATACCTATGGACAATTTGGAGTCGCCAATTAACCTAGCATGTTTTTGGAATGTGGGAGGAAACCGGAGTACCCGGAGAAAACCCACGCATGCACGGGGAGAACATGCAAACTCCACACAGAGATGCCCGAGGGTGGGATTGAACCCTGGTCTCCTAGCTGTGAGGTCTAGTAGTCGTCAATGAAGGTAAAAGTAATCTTAAATGTTGACTGAGCCCTTTCATTCGCCGTTTACACTGTATGCATTTGCAATTGTTTTATGCATGTAAAACGTAAAATTAGAAAAAGAGTTAATATTTTTGAGTCGACTGCCGATGACATCATCGACAGGTGATGTAACTTTGGGTTTTCGTGAATGCACTTGGATTTACTTTAGCGGTGCTTTTAATAGAAAGGCGTCAAGCAAAAACAGAAGCCAAGTGCAGGCTAATCCCTGTGGATTACTCCAGATTACTGCCATTTTTAACCTCCTCACACCACACGCTGGGTAAAGAGTTATGACCGAGTGAGAGAGGATGCGGAGGCACAAAAAAAACATAAACATAAACATAAACAAAAACATAACACATAAAGTTGAAATGGATGTAAATGTAAATAAAAACAATGACTGTATACCTCTTTTGATGGAATTATCAGCAGGGGGCGCGTCAAATTGATCATAGTCCATCACTTTCACCACAAACACCTGGCATGGAATGCGCATGCGCAAACATAAACTCTTATTAGTTGTTTATATAGTACATTTTTTTTGTTATAGTAGCCGGAAGTAGTATCGGTACCTGTTGTTCTAGCGTCCAGGCCGACGCAGACATTTCAAAACATGCGCTGCCATCGGGACCACTTCCTGTCTTCACGAGAGTTCCCGGAAGACGGGCTTGGACCAGCCTCGCCGAGTTCGGAAGCAAGAACCGAATGAGCAGTGAGAGGACTCGGAGCGAGGTGCGGCAGTACCGGTGTCCCCTGGGCAAGTCCCCCGCCTCCTCCTTCGCCCTCCTCCGGGCTCCGGTGCCTCCGAGCGCGCTGGCCCCGAGTTACGTCACCGCCTCTTATGCAATGGCAGCGGTCTGCATTGGGCATTGGGCATCGGGCCAGTGAGGAAGTACCATACACGTACAATTAATCCATACTATGTTGGTACACAATAGTGGGGGTGGCGGATCGATACTCGTGTGATCAGATCGACTTTGTGCTTATTTGAACAAAAATCAATGTTTTTTGTTGCTAATGTGCTTGCATTGTTATATTAATATATTGTAATGGTAACGGTAATGGTTTTATTTCATTTGAACATGCATCACATTACAATTGAGTGCATCCCAATCAGTAACAGTTATATTTGTTCACTTCCTGCTTTCCTAATATAGTTTAAGTTTTAGAAAAAAAATTATTAATTTTTTTTATTTATAATTTTTGTCACGTACCAAAGTGGTAATGGTAATGGTTTTATTTAATTTTAACATGCATCAGATTACAATTGAGTGCATCCCAATCAGTAACAGTTACATTTGTTCACTTCCTGCTTTCCTAATATAGTTTAAGTTAAAAAAAAATTAATTAATTTTTTGTATTTATAATTTTTGTCACGTACCAAAGTGGTAATGGTTTTATTTCATTTGAACATGCATCAGATTACAATTGAGTGCATCCCAATCAGTAACAGTTATATTTGTTCACTTCCTGCTTTCCTAATATAGTTAAAAAAAAAATTTATTAATTTTTTTTATTTATAATTTTTGTCACGTACCAAAGTGGTAATGGTAATGGTTTAATTTCATTTGAACATGCATCAGAATACAATTGAATGCATCACATAATCAGTTCCCAGTTCCACATGTCCAAAAGGAGTAGGAAGAAGCAAAGCTTATTAAATCCTACCCCTCCATCTGGTACTTTTACAATCAGTAACTGTTTTTCACTTCCTGAAAACTTCCAATTTGTTCACTTCCTGCTTTCCTAATATTTTTATTTTATTTTATCTTTTTTGCAGTACATTTAGCGAGTGAAGATTACTTTTATAGTTATTATCCCATATTTCCACACAATAAGTAAGATATGATCGAACCAGAGAGCAATAAAGAGTGTGGAGTGATTTCTGATTGAGAACAAAATTTTGCTTTGTTCAATACTGAAATATTTGTGACCACCTTATGTTGTATATTTGTAATATGAGGTTTTCCAGCTCATATTTTCGTCTATTGTGATCCCCAGAAATGTATTTTCGTTGTTTACTAAATCAGGGAATAACTTCTTGGATACAAGCGAGCTGAATGAAAGATAAGTTTTTTTTATTTTAAAGTTTTCCATTCATATTAGGAACGATGCTGAAAGTAGCAGTTTTGATCCCGTCCTTTCTGCCGCACCAATCTGCCTCTAGCGTTCCACCCTTCCTTCATTCATGAAGAAAACCCAGAGGGATCTCATCCCCGACCCTGAGATGGCACTGCCCCCTTTTCCAGGTGAGAACCATGGAGAACCACACTAAAGGACTTTCTTTAAAATAACCTAGTATAATAATAGTCATGTTTTTTTTTTGTGTGTGTGTGTGTAATAGTTTTAACTGACAACACCCTTGCCTGACCTTGACCACGACTCTTGACACACACACACACACGCCGCAAATACGTTACAGATAGCAAGGTAGCTTTTCAACTGAGGTCAAAAGGGGCCCTCCGACAGAGAAACCACACAAGTGCGTGCTCCTCAGATGTGTGCAATGTCAGCACTATATACGAGATGATAATTGCGCAATATTATAGTGGGAGGGGGCTGAAGAACATCCATACGTGTCGGATAAATGATGCGAGTTTCTCTATTGACGTCAAAGTTGCGTTTTATTTGATGTATATTTAGCTCGGACTGTCTCAGCGACACATTTGTCTGTTCTTGATACTTTAAAAGACGACTCATACTTTCATCATTTTGTATGAATTTTTTTAGAAATTCATACAGCATATTAAGTTTTGAATATGTTAAGGACCCGACATGTGGAGAAGATTTTACAGTGTGTGATGTTGGTGTTAGTAAATAATGAGGTAGTCAAGTAAGATAAATTAGTACGATATGGAAATGTACGGACGTCACGTAGCACTCGTGTGACGACATGACAAGTCGGCACATATAGTCCAACCTCGGGTGGGAAGGGGGGTGAGGGGGGCATCTAACAGCTACAAAAATCTTGAGTTTTTGTCTTTTTGTAACGCCACCACAGAAGTGTGCAAAAAAAAAAAAACAAATTGAAAAAGTGTGATTATAACCATAGAACCTTGGAACAGTTCTGGCTGCTCAGTACAATCTGAACAATGCAGTGAATGACATATGATAAGGCTTTTACAACGAGTGTAACAGTTTGAAGTCATGGTTAGTGTCCCACTGTCTTAAAAAAAAAAAAAAAAATTCTAAAATAAGTTAGGCACATAAAACACACACAAAAAAAACACAAAAAACACAAAAAAACACAAAAAAAAACTTTTTTCCCAAGAAGTCCAACGAGACACAACCAATAGCGTTTTAGATTTGTGTCACACTCCCAATAAATGGCTGACATTGATTGACAGGAACAGGACTGTAGAAAGAGACAAGAAAAAAACAAGTGGTAAAAAAAAAGAAAATGGAGTCCATATTGTACACGTATGAATGAAATAAATAAATAATTTCTTCACCTTTGGCCTCCGTGTGCAGCTTGGAGCCATCGGTGCTGGTCACTTTACAGGAAATAAAGGTCTTTCTGCCTTCCCTCTTATCGAGGGTGCTTTCGATTAACACCGTACTTCCCAGTGGGATCGGGCTTAAAAAAAAAGTGGGTCTTTGTTAGGAAAATATTCTTTATGCATTCAGATTTACAGTCAGAAAATACCCGGTTTAATGCCGCTGTTCAATTAACTGACATCGGGTGTGTGGTCTACAAAGACATGGACTCGAACAATGATGGCGGCTGCGTGGAAAAGCTAGAAGACTACCACCGACCACAGGAAACAGCCTCCCCTCGCCCATGCAACAGACAACAACAGCGTTGCAGCAAACCCCCACCCCCTACGTCCCCCCCCTCCACGACACTCAGCCTGCACTAAATTATCAGTGAAATGGAGATCCGTCTGGACTCCAGGACCTGGATGCAGTGAAAACGGGGCTGCCATAATCCACGATCCTGTTTGTGGAATTCAATTCCACCTTTAAACACCATAATTCCGAGCAATGTCCTCACCCCCCCCTCCGCATGTCTGTGGGTCAACAGCTTCCTGACTGACAGGAAGGTACCAAGTGTGTGTTCCAGCTCCCGGAACATCAGCATCGGCGCCCCACAGGGGTGGTGTCTACACCCCTCAATTTTTCAAACGACACCACTGGCCTCGTTAGAACAACCCGGAACTGAATCCACTCAAGACCGAGGAGGCGACAGTGGACCTCAGGCGCCCCGTAGAACATTCTACTGGTGATTCCAGCCAATTCACTCAAAGTACACAATTCATATGGCCCGTATTATTATTATTATTATTATTATTATTATTATTATTATTATTATTATTATTATGGACCATACATTAAACACATCGTTATTGTATTGAATGTGAATATGCTGCATTGCTAACCTGCGGTAATCGATGTTTAGGTTGGCAGTCATCAGAGGTCCAGATATGTACGCTGCATGAGTCCCTGTCACAGAGTCAATCATGGTGGCGATTGCCCCCCCGTGGACATGTCTGGAAATACAAGCAATAAAATGCTCACTAGTAAACAAAGCATCATATCATTTTCATTTGATTTAATCTTTTCATTATGGATTGATCGATAGAGAGAGAGATAACGTCATCAATAGGTAGGTAGGTAGATAGGTAGCTAGTTGGGTAGAGAGATGGATAAAAAAAGAGCAGTAATGTTGTGAGAATAAAGTAAAAATATTAGCAGAATAATGTGATAAAAATGTTGTAATATTACAAGAAAAATTTTACAATTTTACACAAATAAAGTTGTAATATGATCAGGGCAAAAAATATATTTCATTGGCCCTCGCCCTCAAAAACACAAACAAAAAATGAAAAACAATGGAAAGAATAAAGTAAAAATATGAGAATAAAGTCATAATATTAATAGATGAACGTCATAATTTTACAAAAATATTGTTGTAATTTTAGGAGAACAAAGTTATGCTATGAAAAGAAAAAAATGTACTTTTATGAGTAAAAAAAAGTTAATTTTACAAAAATAAAGTTGTTACATTAGGAGAATAAAGTAATAATATTAAGAGGGAAAAAGTTTTGAAATAAAAATAAAAATAAAAATAAAAATAAAAATAAAAATAAAAATAAAAATAAAAATAAAAATAAAAATAAAAATAAAAATAAAAATAAAAATAAAAATAAAAATAAAAATAAAAATAAAAATAAAAATAAAAATAAAAATAAAAATAAAAATAAAAATAAAAATAAAAATAAAAATAAAAATTAAAATAAAAATTAAAATAAAAATAAAAATTAAAATTAAAATATTAGATGAACGTCATAATTTTACAAAAATATTGTTGTAATTTTAGGAGAACAAAGTTATGCTATGAAAAGAAAAAAATGTACTTTTATGAGTAAAAAAAAGTTAATTTTACAAAAATTAAGTTGTTACATTAGGAGAATAAAGTAATAATATTAAGAGGGAAAAAGTTTTGATATAAAAATAAAAATAAAAATAAAAATAAAAATAAAAATAAAAATAAAAATAAAAATAAAAATAAAAATAAAAATAAAAATAAAAATAAAAATAAAAATAAAAATAAAAATAAAAATAAAAATAAAGTTAGATTTGAGAGTACTTTTCAAGGCACCTAAAGTGCAGAAGAAGTGAAAAAGGAAAAAGTGATAATTTTCCAAGAATAAAGACATCATATTATGAGGGGTGGAAAATTATTTTCATAGCATAAAGCTAAAATATTAAAAAAAGTTAACTTTTATACAGGCCCTCTGTGGAAAAACGTGTTTGGACGCTGCTGCTGATGGACGGTAGATAGCTCACCCCGGGGGCCCCTCCAGCAGGTATCCCGCCTGGAAAATGCAGACGGCCCTCTGCTCTTCTTTGTTAAGAAAAACAACATACTCAAAGGCGGCCCCTGCGGTTTTGATGCTGCGGGTAAAGAGACGGTTTTTGGACTGGATCAATTTACTTAGATAGGCGCCACCTGAAGAGGAGAACAGAAGATCGGTTTCTTTTTCGTGCTCGCCGACTGTTAATCGGGTGAACGTGTGCGTCGGTCCACCTTTAGCATACTTGAGGGTGCGATTGTAGCTGGGTAGTCTCCTCCAGGGTCCCCTCTGTTTCTCCCCGCTTTCAGTCTCCACCTCACACTGGCTGTTGTAGTAGTCATATAACCGCATCATTTCTTCACTCCAGGAGGAATTTGGCTGACTGAAGTCCCGGGGCTTGAAAGAAAACGGGAAGGGCATCCCCTGAGGATGATGACAAGGTGCAAAATTAAACACTGTGTCTGTGACACACTTTGGTACTTAGACATTTGATGGCGTAGTGCCGTAGTGTATCGATTCAAAGACCCTTTTCACACAGTGTAAATACATTACATTGAGTTTGATACACTGACCTGGTAGAAGGGTTGAATGGCACCATATTTATGTTGAGACTTTTAGACAGGCATAAAAGTACATACCACTATGGTGCGCACAACGCTGCTTGTGAATGGTTGAGGGTACTTGGATGGGGTTGAAGCAAGGTTCTGACAGCCTTTCAGTATTCGGAAGAAGGTTCTCGCCATGTGTGCGTTTGGCATGAAGATAATGGTAAAACAAACAAACTATAATAGTTTAAAATGCTTATAAATTGAAGGAAATTGAAACGAGTAAAACAAACTATGCCTTCATGTGACGAGAGTTCACCTCTGTCAACTTCCGGCATGCAGTGGCGGCACAGCCTGACGCAACGCGTGACGTTGTGATCACGTGAGCTGTGTCTGCATTGTAATTGGCCAGAATGGAGACACTATTTCCGGAACTAGTCAACAAGTTCTCACAGCGACAACCTTAAAGGACCCAGACACAACTACCGTACTGTATATTTTGTAAAAAACCAATAGCGACAGCCTAAAGATGAATTTTATTATAGAAATATTGGCATTTGAGCAAAGTATCTTACAAAATTATTAGTGTCATCATTTTGTGTATTGTTTTTACCGTATTTGTTGTTCTTTGTTTTATTTGCTGCTGTACAGCACGTCCAACAGTTAACTGTTTTAAATAACATATAAATAACTTTCTTTTTTATTGTTTATTGTTCTAAACCGCCGTACTTATGTTGGACAAAATCACAAAACTTGTTTTCCGGGGCGGGCATAAGGGACTACTTGGATGTGACGTCACAGTGGGCTCCCTGAGTCACGTGCCTTAATTCCGCAGTGTGATTGGTCTGTATGGACCCTATTCATTTCCTATTGTAAACCTGTATTCTAAAAAAAAACACTTTTGTTGAGACAAAATGTTTAAAATAATAATATATAATAATAATATATATAATAATAATATATAATGATAATTACATTGCATTTGCAGTATTTGTAATAAAGTGTGAAAAGTATTTTTTTAAGGAATATGAGACAATTTGATTGGGTAAAAGTTATAGTATTATGATAAGTCAAAATATTGTAACAATAAAGATGTGGTGCATTGAAGCGACAGCAGTGTGGATCGGCATTTCACCACATCGAGTTGTGGACCATAAACAGAGGGTCGTGGTCATTAATTAGTAAAAAGAATACACTTTAATTTACATCATTGGTTATTCCATACAATATATATTTGAATTAAATGTTGTATTTGTAAGCCCAGTTTATTTTGCACTTAGAAAAGGTAGACAATTTAACACTGCGGCACCATAACGTCACAAAAAGAAACAAAAAACATCTACACAACTTCATCAAGTGGAATTGATTCTTCTATTCAACAAAAGAATCGCATTTTCACAAAACACACCCCGAGCTTGTGGGTCCCGCTCAGCATCAAAATTGTTGTTTTCTGATTTGTCTTTATTGCGGAGCATCCATTCCACACAACCTCCTGCAAAACAGGAACAACGATACATGTAAAAACAATGCAAGAGTAGTAAACAAAGGACCGGTGCGCTTGTAGGTATTATTTTCCACCCTGATTGAATGTTTCCTACCGTGCCTCTGCGATGCTGGGATCAGCAAAAATGCAAACAGCTTTGTCTCGATCCAAGATCTGTTGTTTCAAGCTCTTTAATTGCTCCTCCGCTTTTGCTTTTTCCTCCGCGTGATCAGCTGAAGGGTGGGGCAAAAGAGAAAGTAACATTACACACTATTGTTGAATCCAGGTTAATAGTATTGTGTGTTTATTCATTTATTTTTTGTAAAATTTATACCCTTTTGTGCGCATAGGACTATGGACTAATTATGGACTAATGCTATACTGTACATACCTTTGATTTTAGCCATGGAGTCCATGACATCTTTCTTGTTCTTCTCCGTGCTTTCCTAACAAAGACAGTGATAAAGTATTTGTTAGTTATTTCAAGTAGAAATGTTGCAAGGAAGCAAAAAAAAACAACCCTATAAATCTGTCTCAATGACCCTCTGGTGTAGCTAAGTACAGTGGAACCATAGTTAGCATCATTAATTCATTCCAGAAGATGTGACTCTAACCAAAACAAATGTTATCAGAATCAATTAATCTGTTCCATATAGATGCATGTAAATGGGAATTTTGCGGCAATAATTGAGAAATTGTTGTAGCCTGGCTAACTTTCCAAAAAGGATGTCAACCTGCGTATATACATTGCTACAAAATGTTAAAAAAAATTAAGGAAGATGTAGTCACCCATGCAAATTCAATTGCATTATTAATGTAAGACATTTTTTAGTGATGATGTGGCAAACAGCGCTACGTGTGTTCTGCGTATACTGGGAATGTTTGTTTACAGTTACAGCGAACTGGGTGCAAGAATAAACGCGCCATTGTAAAAAAAAAAAAAAACAACAACAAAAAACAGAGAGACATTTTACTTATCCAGCCTTAGCACACAAACACAGCCAAACTAGCATGCTCTGCCAAACTAAGCTAACCCAGCTAGCTTCAATTCACATTCCTTTAAAGAAGTTTTCGACAACTTTCATTGGTGTTTTTGGTTGCTAGTTTTTGTGATGAGATTCCGCCACGATTGAGCGGTCCGCCCGGGAAATACTTCCCCACACGAATGTTCCTTCTCCTTGTGATAATAGCATTTCATTCACATTATGTAAATTTCCATTGTTATTGACCAAATGCCATATATGGTGGGTGGTTATTTATGTATTAATTATTTATTTATGTATTAATTGGACCAATTATTTATGTATTATTATTATTATATGGTTATTTTACGAGTGACTCTTATTAAAATACTTGGCTAGCATGCAGATGTTTGTATCTCTTTATTAACCAAGACATCATATCCGGTTAGCACGTGACTGCTGAAAAACAGGCAGACCTGCCGGAGGTGTTTTCTGCACATGCGTAAAACCGATCGCATTTCCGGTACGGGTCGTGTAGTGACGAGAAAAGACGTTTTTTGACGCTAGGAACACAGCTGGACTCACATAATGTATTTTGTGAGTTGTAAACGCAACTTTAACCGAACGGGGCGGCCGCTAACCGAGGTTCCACCGGAACCAAAATATTAGAAACAGCCACCGAAGTCACACAGAAGTCAATTCAACACGCAAGTGTGCGTTTCAGAGCTTGCCTGAGTTTTACCGCACGCATCCAAGTCCTTTTTGACTCCCTGCTCCGTTTTCTCAGTCGCCGCTTTGCGTTTCTTCAGCTCGTCCATCCTGCCCATGACGGACGCCAGGTTGGTCTTCAGCTCATTGATTTGCGGTTTGATCGCGTCTATGACTTTCTCTTCCCTCTTGGCCACTGACAAGTCCTCCAGTCTGCGGGCTTTCGAGTTGCGGAACTCCAACTCCTGGCGCAAAGTCTGGAAGATCATTGCGGCCATCACCGCCAAACTGAGGCCGAATAAAACCACCACGAACTTCATTTTGTGTGCGTTTGATTTTATTTCCAGCTCTCCCCGGTCCTTGACCCAACAAACTACTTCTTCAATAGGACTTCCGCAATAAGTGACGCACCGATGAACACACCTTGATGGGATTTACGTCCTGCTGTGGCCCCGCCCACAATACAATGACACTCCACCCCCACCCCCGACTCCATGACAGATTTACATCTGCTTTGTACGCCATTATTCATATAAGACACGTATTGTATGCCGTACGTTGGGGGGATCCAAGTAGCTGCACTGTCGATATCAGCAGTATCAGCATCGGTTCAATCGATACTAGCGTACTGATATCGATATTTCTTCTCTTTATTTCCACAAATACCTTAATAATTTTTATTTTGTTGATGTTGTCGTACACACTTTGCAGTGCTAATTCTGATATTTCACTCAATCATGGTTTAAAAATATATATATATTAATAAATAGTGCTGTTTTGTGGTTGAATATGGCATATTATGAGTTCATAATTGGAGTATGAAAATGTTTACATCAAGTACAATACAAATATAAGCCATTCAGATTATATGCATTTGAGATGTTGTAATATTCTACAGTGGTCACTGGGTGTCAGCGGTGTTACTGAGATACACAAGCACCAGACTAATACTAATAGAAGTAGTAATATAGTCAGATAAGATATGCCTTTATTCGTCCCTCAGTGGGGAAATTTGCATTGCACAGCAGCAAGAGCACAGAATCAGTTAAGCAGTACAAAAATACACAATATCGAAAAATAAACAATATAACCAAGCCAAGTATTAACAGTATTTTACGCAGTTATATACAAATACAGTATGCAGATAATATGAAACGAGATGAGATATATGACCAGTCTATACACTGAGATCTTGCTGGTGAGTTAATATGAGGCATTATAGAAATACTTCACATAGAACTTAATGTATTCATTCATTATTAATGAATATATAGTATAGTAATAGAATCTAAATAGTGTAATAATAACATGACAAGACGCATGCAAAATCGTGGCATACATTTTCGACTTTAACCAAAAAAACATGCTAACCAGAGCACTCAATCTATGGGGACTAAAGCTCCAATGTTATTATTTCGATTGGCCAAGTTTCAGAAAAAAATCAAATATAATCCCTCTCTTTTATTGTATTCCGACTTATGTTTACCAATGTCAATCATATTCACACCCATTGTGATTGTTAGCTTTCAAAAGAACCCAAAGCCATGCCTCAAATATGAGGCATCCGTGAATGGTGCACGTAAACGGGATTGATCTCAGGGGATGTCGTAGATTTGGCACGATGAATGGCACATTAGAATCCAGGAATACTTTGCATCGGTGAGAGTATGAGGGTGGTGACATTTGCCTTACTTGTATTGGGAGTGTTTACTTCGCCATAAGAACACGCTAAGCTTGCCAAGCTACATTATTCACTCAATGTGGAAAGTTGGCACCCATATTAGGATTTCACCAAGTCAACAAGATCACATTTGGGATCGGTTGACGATCATTTTTCAAGATAATTCAATGATTTGGTGTTTTTTGCCTTGAATGTGCGATAATTAGCTCCACGGTGGTTGAGTGGTTAGCGCACATGCCTCACAGCTAAGAGGCCCGAGTTCAATTCCACCCTCGGCCATCTCTGTGTGGAGTTTGCATGTTCTCCCCGTGCATGCGTGGGTTTTCTCCGGGTACTCCGGTTTCCTCCCACATTCCAAAAACATGCTAGGTTAATTTGTTATTTTGGACAATTTTCACTGATCAAGACAAACTACGGCTAAATAAACAGGCTGCAAGGTGGATAAGTGGTTGGCATGTTAGCCACAGTCAGGAGATCGGAAATGTATGGGTTCGAATCTCCGCGAATCTCTGTCCCGAATGAGTTAGTAAGTGTGTATTGTATGTATTGTGTTGTGGGCTGCACGGTGGACGAGTGGTTAGCGCACAGCGAGGAGACCCAAGTTCAATTCCACCCTCGGTCATCTCTGTGTGGAGTTTGCATGTTCTCCCCGTGCATGCGTGGGTTTTCTCCGGGTACTCCGGTTTCCTCCCACATTCCAAAAACATGCTAGGTTAATTAGCGACTCCAAATTGTCCATAGGTATGAATGTGAGTGTGAATGGTTGTTTGTCTATATGTGCCCCGTGATTGGCTGGCCACCAGTCCAGGGTGTACCCCGCCTCTCGCCCCAAGACAGCTGGGATAGGCTCCAGCACTCCCCATGTGACCCTTGTGAGGATAATGAATGAATGAATGTCCGCTAATTATTGATACTGATAATAATTGGCCAATATCAGCATAAAAATGTGATATCGGTTGACATCAGTATCGGATTTTTAGGGGCATAAAGAGACTTCAATATTAAAAATTAAAGTCGTAATATTATGAGAAACAACAAATAAAGTTCTTTTTTAAAATTAGGTTATGTTTTATATAATAAAAATAATAAATTAATTAAACAATATAATACATAATATATAATATAATAATAATAATAAAATATTATGCTAATAAAGTCCTAATTGCAAGAATAAAATCTACAAGAAACATGCTGGAAAATATATCTAAAAAACAGCTCTAATGTTGCAAGAATAGTCAAAATATTAAGAGGATAATTATTATTATTATTATTATCATTATTATTATTATTATTATTATTATTATTTATTATTACTTATCTTCTTTTGTGTCTGTTATTATATGGGAGCCAGGCAACGACATTTCGTTGGCAATTTCACTACTGTGTTTTTGTGCAATGACAATAAAGGGAGTCTATCTGTCTATCTATCTATCTATTGTAATAAAAAAACATTTTTTTCTATTTTTCACAAATTAAATGTAGTTGTTTTTTGTAACGTCTTAGCATCCTTTCATTTTCCAGTCAGTTCTACACCTGAAAAAAAGGTGTTCTACACCTGACAGTACACCTGTCACGCTGGTATCGACACTATCGATGCCTGTATCGAGCCGTGCACTTCCGATCACAAGACACGTGGGCGTGTCTTAGACACACCTGGAGTTGAACACCGATCGACGTCTCATTCCGTAGACTTCATCGTGAGTTTATGGGTACAAATCCGTGATTTAGGAAGGTGCTGACCCGGAAGCACACCGGAAGCGGTGCCATGCCGTCCCTTTAGAGGATCGTGTCGCAGCCGAGAGACGCCAGGTGAGAGGATGAAGCTGCAACTGTTGCTGCCTCTCACCATCGCGGTGACCGTCATGTTGGTGGTGATCATCAAAACCCGCAAAAGGGAGCACGACCAAGTGGACAAACAGAACAGGATCGAGCGCATCAAGCTGCGGCTGACGCACGACCTGCTGGGAGGATACCAGGAGGAGAAAATGTCCCTTGAGAACCAAATCGAGCAAAGCAACAAGGACGTGAACGCGTTGAAGACTGGATCTTCCTCAGCAGATCAGAAAGTACTGAAGACCAAGGCGGACCTAAAAAAATGCCAAGGAGCCCTGGTAGGAACTAGATTCATCAGTTTGGGGGCAAAAAGTAATTTAATTATTAATAATTATTTTTATTTTTATTAGTAAAGGAATTACTCCCCCATAAGTGTAGTTACTTCACAGGGAAAGTTTTTTATTCAGTTGTGTAACATTTTTCAAAATCATTCATATATCCGGTTTATACCGTATAAATAATAAAATCAAAATATTACCAGAAAAAAGGTGTAATCTAACAAAAAAGTTGCAATTTTATGATGTAATATTATGGAAGAAAAAACACAATTTTAGTAGTATAAAAAATTAACATAATGAGAAACAAAGTTAATTTATGGAAAAAGTCATTATTGACAATAAAGTCAAAATATTATGAGAATAAAGTCGTAATTATGAAGAAAAAAAAAAGACAATAATTTTCATTTTCCTTTGTATTGTTCTGTGGACTCCTTTAGAGCAGCTACACTCGCAAGCTTTCTAGATCTTCCAGAATCTGCACCCATTCCAGCTGCATAAGGGGTCCAAATAATAAAGTCAAAATATTACCAGAAAAAAGGTGTAATCTAACAAAAAAGTTGCAATTTTGTGATGTAATATTATGAGGAAAAAAAACATAATTTTAGTAGTATAAAAAATGAACATAATGAGAAACAAATAAAGTTAATTTATGGAAAAAGTCATGATTGACAATAAAGTCAAAATATTATGAGAATAAAGTCGTAATTATGAAGAAAAAAAAAAGACAATAATTTTCATTTCATTTTCCTTTGTATTGATCTGTGGACTCCTTTAGAGCAGCTACACTCTCAAGCTTTCTAGATCTTCCAGAATCTGCACCCATTCCAGCTGCATAAGGGGTCCAAATAATAAAGTCAAAATATTACCAGAAAAAAGGTGTAATCTAACAAAAAAAGTAGCAATTTTATGATGTAATATTATGGAAAAAAAACATAATTTTAGTAGTATAAAAAATGAACATAATGAGAAACAAATAAAGTTAATTTATGGAAAAAGTCATTATTGACAATAAAGTCAATATATTATGAGAATAAAGTCGTAATTATGAAGAAAAAAAAAAGACAATAATTTTCATTTCATTTTCCTTTGTATTGATCTGTGGACTCCTTTAGAGCAGCTACACTCTCAAGCTTTCTAGATCTTCCGGAATCTGCACCCATTCCAGCTGCATAAGGGGTCCAAATAATAAAGTCAAAATATTACCAGAAAAAAGGTGTAATCTAACAAAAAAAGTTGCAATTTTATGATGTAATATTATGAGAAAAAAAACATAATTTTAGTAGTATAAAAAATGAACATAATGAGAAACAAATAAAGTTAGTTGATGGAAAAAGTTATTATTGACAATAAAGTCAAAATATTATGACAATAAAGTCGTAATTCCGAAAAAAAAAAGACAAACAAATGTTCATTTTCATTTCATTTTCCTCCTTTAGAGCAGCTACACTCTCAAGCTTTCTAGATCTTCCAGAATCTGCACCCGTTCCAGCTGCATTTCCTCAGATTTCCAAAACGGTCTGTTTTAATTAATTATAGTTATAGTACCAAAACAGGAATTTTAATAGTAAAATAATTATTCCCCCATAAGTGTAATTAGTTACTAACCAGGGAAAGTCATTTATTCAGTTGTGTAACATTTTTTTAAAAATCATTCATATATCCGGTTTATACCGTATAAGGGGTCCAAATAATAAAGTCAAAATATTACCAGAAAAAAGGTCTAATCTAACAAAAAAAGTAGCAATTTTATCATGTAATATTATGAAGAAAAATAACATAATATTAGTAGCATAAAAAATAAACATGATGAGAAACAAATAATAAAGTTAGTTTATGGAAAAAGTTATTATGTATAAAGTCAAAATATTATGAGAATAAAGTCGTAATTCCAAAAAAAACAGAGAGTTAAAGGGGACCTATTATGTTCGTTTTCAACCCTTTGTATTGACATGTGGACTCCTTTCGAGCAGCTACACTCTCAAGCTTTCTAGATCTTCCAGAATCTGCACCCATTCCAGCTGTATTTCCTCACATTTCCAAAATCAGTTTAATTAATTCCACCCACGGCACACCCACTCCGCTGTGATTGGACATTTTGACTTTATGCGACTGAAATGACATTATTTTCCCTCCTTACATTGGACCACATACATAACTTCATAAAAAGGGGTAATGACATAAAATGGAATTTATATCAAAATAATGCAGAATTAACTCCAAAAACAAGTGTAGTTAATAATAGAATCTGATCATGGGACATTCCTGCAATGTCACCAAAAACGGGAGTGCCAGCCAAACAGAGAGACAAAAGACAATGTGTGTCTGTTCTTGATCATCACACCGATAAGATGCATGTCGTTGATCATAAAGATAACAGAAATCATATCGCTGACTTCCTCTTTCCTTCCCTGCAGAAAACACTAGAGGATGAGTTGCTGGCACTGCAGACACTATTCACCAATCTGGAAGGTAAAAACTATTTTAGCTAACACGACAGCACTGTGTACCTTATTGTCTAAATATACACAGTATCTCATAGTACATAGTACACCCTTCCTTGAAGTATTTTATTAAAGCTTCTCAAGGGACAGTACTATAGAAATAAATGGAAAAATGACTCAAACACGGGCGGCACGGTGGTCTAGGGGTTAGCGCGCAGACCTCACAGCTAGGAGACCAGGGTTCAATTCCACCCTCGGGCATCTCTGTGTGGAGTTTGCATGTTCTCCCCGTGCATGCGTGGGTTTTCTCCGGGTACTCCGGTTTCCTCCCACATTCCAAAAACATGCTAGGTTAATTGAATGTGAGTGTGAATGGTTGTTTGTCTATATGTGCCCTGTGATTGGCTGGCCACCAGTCCAGGGTGTACCCCGCCTTACGCCCGAAGACAGCTGGGATAGGCTCCAGCACCCCCCGCGACCCTCGTGAGGAAAAGCGGTAGAAAATGAATGAATGAATGAATGACTCAAACACACCACAACGCAAGTGAGTACCGAGCTAATAGTGTCATGGCATGAAGCTGCATGAGTGCTGCCAGTACCGGGGAGCTGCGGTTCACCGAGGAGAAACCCGAATCCCTATTATCTGGAATGTAAGGGCTACTGGAATCCTCTTCCGCTCCGGATTACATCACTGGGAGAACTTAAGCACACACACTATGGTGCGTTCAAGGACCGTGGAGAAGGTCGCTACTCACAACAAAGAGCATACACACAAAACCTATGCAATTTGTTACTGTTTTAAAAATGTAAAATTTGATGTTTTTTTTTTACCATTGCACCTGAACGCTTCCCCTGTTCTGCAGTGGCAGCACTCATGCAGCCTCATGCCATGACACATCTATCTTGTATCAGTTGTACTCACATGTGTTAGATACTATATTAAGAAGTAGAAGTAAAGCTAGTAGTACTCTCTAGAGCCGGAATTCCAGCATGTGCTTCAACGCCAGTTTGCGTGGTTTTCTCATGCGATCATGTGACCTCAAGGTGAGAACGGTAAGGAGAAGGACTCGTGGATCGCTGAACTGGAATCCCTCAACAAACAGCTTCAAGGTCCGAGTGCCATATGTGCCTTTTTGAAGAAAGGAGCAGATTCTGCAAGGTAAATATACGGCATGGTTTCCACTTTCTGCACACACTTGGCATCCCTCATCCTGGGAATGCTGGGAATTTCACCTCATGTTAACGTATTAAAACTATGTACGGTATTATTTAAATCATGGATGATATCATGCAAGATGATCAAAGACAATCACCAGCTTTTTATCGGTTTCTCTTGCAGCAAGCTGTGCAGCAGTGAAGGACCTGAAGGGGCCCTGAAACCGGAGGAACCGAAACCAGAACCTCCCCAACCAGAGGAGCCCAAGTCAGAACCCCCTAAAACAGTGGAAACAAAACCAGAAGAGATAAAACCAGAGGACCCGAAACCAGAGGAAACCAAACTGTAAACCAGAGTAGCTCAAGATGGAGGCTTCTAAACAGGAAGAACCGTATCGGCCTTATGAAGAAATAATGTAATAAATCATATATAATAATCATGTAATATCACATCGGACATTTCCTGAAGTTGCCACATTTCTTAGCTACCTCTGGAGTGTTAAGTTGCTGTGTGATGAATATAAATGACTGTTACGGCATTGAGTAATTAACGACCTCCTGACATTTCCATTGGGTTGAAAAGATCGAAGTGAGTTTTTTTTTTAAATAAAAATTTTCACGTACTTGTACACGCCACAATATGCCATTTTATGACGTAAACATACAAATCCGTTTTTCTCTACATTTAGTGGGTGCAGCTTAAACACCGGCGTGCCTTATACAGCGGAAATGACGGTTACAAATAAAACCTCTTATTTCCCTGACTTTAGAGATCCTGTCTGACTGGTAGGATATGTTTCCACTTCCACATTGTTTTGCCTCTATGTGGGTTGCACATTAAACCACTACACAAACTACCACAGTGTAACTCTTTCATATTTACGTAACGTCAAGCCAAAATATGAAATATGTTTGTGTGTATGTTTATATTTTGAATTAAAAACAGTTCACACGGCCAAAAAAAAGTATTTTTTTTATGATATTTCAGAATCAGAAATGGTTTTATTGCCAGGTATGATCAAACACATACTAGGAATTTGTTTTGGTGAAGTAGGTGAAGACACATTTATTAATAAATGAAAATACAAAAAAAAATTTTTTTTACAAATTTTTAATTTTAAATATTTTTAAAAATATTTTACGGTTTGTTGTAATAACCTTTATTAAGGTTGTAAAGTGTTTAAGCATATTATATTAATACGGACGCAATTTTCTTGCTTTTTATGGTCACACTTTCCTGTCTTTTTCACAATTATTTATTAGTTATTTATTAATTATTATTAAATGTAATATAAAAGTAATATTAATTATATTAATTATATTAATTATTTAATTAATTATACTTAATTTTTGGAACTTTTGGAAAAATTAAAAAAATACAAAAATAAGATTTTTTTTGCTGTGTATCCGCAATAAATGCTTTCTCTTTGCTTATGACTTACACATGGCATGTGTTTTAATGTATATATAGGATATACTGTATATATATGTATGTATGTTCATATAGGAAGAATTGAAACAACCTTTTTGGTCACGTTTGACTTTGCCCCTGCTCGGTGCTCCATCTGTTTGAGTGTATTAAAAAGCGCCCCCAGGCTGACAATTAGGCAATCAACGGGCTGTCATTCTGCCCCAATAGGCTGCCAAGGTCATGGCAGCAGAGGATACAGAGATGCTGCTGCTGGTGGTGGTGGTGCTCGGTTGGCTTGGTTGGCCGCACGGACTTCGGAAACCCTCGTATGTGGAAATGAATGTCACGATGGAGAGTTCATCCATTCGTCGTTGGGTTGTATTGCATGTGGAAACCCTCCGTTGACTCTAAGTGACAACAAACTAATATTTGTTATGAGTAAAATAAATGTGGAGGAATAATAATAATAGTAATAAGAAATAGTAGGTTGGGACCCGTCAGTGTAGTCGTGGTTATCTTGATGATCTGGATTTAGTGGTGGGCGGCACGGTGGTCTAGGGGTTAGCGCACAGACCTCACAGCTAGGAGACCAGGGTTCAATCCCACCCTTGGGCATCTCTGTGTGGAGTTTGCATGTTCTCCCCGTGCATGCGTGGGTTTTCTCCGGGTACTCCGGTTTCCTCCCACATTCCAAAAACATGCTAGGTTAATTGGCGATAGGTATGAATGTGAGTGTGAATGGTTGTTTGTCTATATGTGCCCTGTGATTGGCTGGCCACCAGTCTAGGGTGTACCCCGCCTTACGCCCGAAGACAGCTGGGATAGGCTCCAGCACCCCCCGCGACCCTCGTGAGGAAAAGCGGTAGAAAATGAATGAATGAATGAATGGATTTAGTGGTGTACATAAATACTATAAACATTAAATATGAGTTATGATTACTATTATTCTACCAGAGGGATGTCAGGCAAAAGAAGGAGTCCCCCATCGGGCCTTTTTTTTGGCTCATGGGAGTCTGGACCCAGCTGACGGGTACTGGCAGGCCAAGCGGGTATGGGAGGCGTTCAAATAAGCCAAGAAAAAGAACTTCTGGACGGTTTTGAAGAGATTCTGGACCACCATCCGCCGTCTCAGGAGCGGGAATCAGTGCAGGGTTAACACCGTGTATGGTGGGGATGGTGTTCTCCTGACCTCGACTCCAGATGTTGAGGAATACTTTGAAGACCTCCACAAGACGTCCTCCAATGGTGGGCTGCCCTATTTTATTAACAAAAATCAACAGTTAAAGTTGCGGCACGGCGGTCTGGTGGTTAGTGAGCAGACCTCACAGCTAGGAGACCAGGGTTCGGTCCCCGCCCTCGGCCATCTCTGTGTGGAGTTTGCATGTTCTCCCCGTGCATGCGTGGGTTTTCTCCGGGTACTCCGGTTTCCTCCCACATTCCAAAAACATGCTAGGTTAATTGGCCACTCCAAATTGTCCATAGGTATGAATGTGAGTGTGAATGGTTGTTTGTCTATATGAGCCCTGTGATTGGGCGGCCACCAGTCCAGGGTGTACATCGCCTCTCGCCCGAAGACGGCTGGGATAGGCTCCAGCACTCCCCATGTGACCCTTGTGAGGATAAGCGGTAGAAAATAATTGAATAACTGTCCGATATTAATTATTGATACTGATAATAATTGGGCAACATCAGCATAAAAATGTGATATCGGTCGACATCAGTATCGGATTTTTAGGGGCATAAAGAGACTTCAATATTAAAAATTAAAGTCGTAATATTATGAGAAACAACAAATAAAGTTCAATTTTTTAAATTAGGTTATGTAATGTTGAAAGTCCAAATATTATGGTAATAAAGTCCTGAAAAGTGAATGAATGAGTTATTATTCATGTTGCTAACGACATACAAATTCATCCTATCTTCATGTGTGTCCTCCCTGAAAGTCATTTCATTTTGCAGCTGCAGTGTGTGTGTGTGTGATCCCACTCACAGTGGGATGAACATCGTGTCTATTGATCATCGCTAATGTGGGGAGGAAAGGCTACAGGCCTGGATCAATCCAGCCCTAATTACATACAACAGTGACTGTGACAGTGGCCCCCCACCCATTAAAAAAATCTTTGGGTGTTGTATATAAATAGCGTCCCACTGGGGAATTTCTCCCACATTCATTTTGAACTTAGAATGGCGGTGAGGTATGACTTTTTTTTGTCGCCATCTTGGTAAGTGTTGCGTTCGCTTGTGGTTTTACCGAAGTATGATGTTGTCATTTGTTTGAATTTGCGTTCATGTTTTGACTGCTTTGTGTCGCCACTGCAGGCAGGAGACGTTCCGATCAGCTGGAGGCTGTGTGATATGTTTGATATTCGGTTGTTCTTGTGCTCGACTATGTCAACTAAATATCAGACATATTCCTACAGAGTCCGGCACTGACAACCTTGGGACGCCGTGACAAAGGCCCTTGCTTATACTGGCTGTAAACTTCCATGTCTTTTCATAGAAATAGCATCGTATGGTAAATATTATAGTACTATTTACAGTTGGATTTGTTCTCTCTGCAAGCGAAATAAAAAATATGTACAACGTGACAGGTGAATATGCTTGCGTTTTATTGTTGACTCTTCTTTGTGTGGATTCCAATCCTGTTCTGTGAGAAAACGTGTTTGGGGTTGGAAGTTAGAGAGGAGGAAAGTCATTCATAAGTCTCATTGTTTTCCTTCCTGTAGCTAATTTTACTTATTTATGTTTTCTCAGTATTTGTGTTATTTAATTATTATTTTATTTTGATGTAGAATTTTTTTTGAAGAAAGTGTTATTGAGATTTCATATTTTTTTATTTCTTTTTTGTACCGTAAATTGTTAAAAAATTACGTTATTTATTTATGTTTTCTCAGTATTTGGTTTCATTTAATTATTGCTACTATTTATTTTTTATTATTTTATTTTGGTGTAGATTTTTTTTGTAGAACGTGATATTATTGAGATTTCATATTTTTTCATTTCTTTTTTTGTACTGTAAATTGTTTAAAAAAATTACTGTATTATTGTTTCTTATGTATTATTGTTTTGTTAGTTTTGTTTTGTCACTATTGCTTTGGGACTTTAATTCATCGTTATCATTCATTAAATGTTTTAAATTCATTAATTAAAACAATTATTATTCATTTCATTTTTTTCCATTTATATTTGATTCATTTTTGTATATTGAATTTTTGTGAAAAATTGGAGTACCATTTCTTAAATGTGTCTTGTAGTTGTTTTTTAATATCAGTTTTTATGTGAATATGTGTTTTACAATTTAGAAGTGATTTCTTTATCATTTCTGCCACTACTTCTAGTACATGATTTTTCATTTTTATTTATTACAATGGGGCTTATTAGTATTATTAGATCTGGATTTATTTATATTTGTTTAATATTAACAATGTAATATTTTTTAGATTGAGAAATGTCATTATGATAATTTATTTTATTTATTATTATTTATTAGATGCGGGTCACTGATGTGTGACTGAAGGTCCTGGCTGGCTACAGCATCACAAATGTGACGTCACACGGACGCTGTTGTTTTGACAATCTGATGATAAGTTATCACAACGTGTCAAGGAAGGCATGGCGTGAAATAAGACAAGCCTGGTCCCTCAGCAGCCTGGGAGGGTGAATGAAGTCGCCAGTTAGGGAAGCATTCATTAGAAGAATGCGGACTAAACGGTCAGGTTTGACGATGGATTGGCGTGAGCCTGTTGGTCCTGTTAGAAATAGCTAGGCAGGGATGGTCTTCTGCCACTGAGAGCATTATTATTTCTAAGTTGGATTTGTCAGTGCTAATGGTGGACGCAAACACGGATCTGTAGTCTGTCACTTTCCATATCTGTTGACCTGACCATCAACTGGGCCAAACTGCAATATTTGGTATCAAGGGTCACATTGGACAAAGAATAATCTGAGATTTCAAGAATAAAGTCATAAATGCCCAATGTCTATTACGACGGTGTATTCAAATAATCAGAGATTTGGACGATAAAGTGCTACATCTACCAGAAAAACTCATAATATTACGGGAATAATGTGGTATGTGACCTTTGGCCTTGGGCATGTGGAGGGGGCGGGGCAAGGGAGGCGGAAGTGAGAAGGGCGAGACAGGCTAATCGTTTTTTTTTTTTTTTTTTTTTTTTTCCCTTTATTTGGGCAAATATGTGAATCATTACAGTGCATTTCTTACATCAATCAAAATATAACTTTCCATTATTTACATTTGTATTCAACTATCTGATCCCAAGCCCAAAAGGAGTAGGCTGAAGCAAAAGCTTATAAATGCCTACCCCTTTGTGTTCATCTGCTCTGTTTTGCTGCCACGTTTTAAATAAAAGCTTGCCTGAAGCAAGAGGGCCATTTCCTTCGTTCCTTCTTTTCTTCCTTTCTTCTTGATGTATTTTTGAAATTGTAATAAATATAATAAACAACTAAAAATACATTTAACATATATATAATAAGATGGCTAGGATTTTAGCATATTTACTTATTTGACAGCTAAATAAAAATACTTATACTACACTTTTAAAGGATAATTTAAAACAGGATTTATAAATACAATTAATAAATAACCTACTTGAATTTAATTTATGTCTTTTTTTACATTATCAAGGCCACACATTCTGCATTAAATCATTCCATAAGCTCATACCTTCCATTTAGTGTTGATCGTAGTTTGTTTTATGTTAGTGTTTACTTTTGTAATATCTCCTTAATGCCGCTAGGAGCAGTAATGCGTAAAAAATAAACAAGCACTTCCCGGGAAAACAGGAGTAGAAGAAGAAAAAAAGTCGCTGCATTGTGACGTCACTGGGCCGCGCGGGCGTTGCTTGTCGATAGTGGCGAAAACACGATTCATTCTGGTTGTTTTCCGAACTTTTTAAGTCATTTCAATTTCATAAAAAGAAGAATATTGCCGAAATGTGGATTCTAATTCCGGCGGGACCGGGAGGTATCAATTGATATTGATATATACTGATATTTTAACATAACGAACTTAAGCTGTAGTAAATGAAATGCAATGAGTGTGACTTAGTTTAGCTTTTCTGTCCGGAAAGTGTCATTGATGAAATATTTAACTATGTGGCAAAATACAAGTTTTATCTTATATTATATAGCCTATATTTGCTTTCTTTGTCTTTAAACAATCTGTATGATGTGTTTTGTGTAACTATTTATTGTATGTTGTATGTACTGACCAAGAGTGGATTGGTTTCAGCGTCCTTAATGCACAAAATGTCGTCACATATGGGTTAGGGAGTTTGAAAAGTCAGTAAAAAGTTCTTGTTATTGACAGGTGAGACCCACTATCTGCTCTGTGGTAAAGAATATGTGGTGGGTCGCAAGAACTGTGAAATTCTGCTGCCTAATGACCAGTCCATCAGCAGAGCCCATGCTCACTGCATAGTTACTGATCAGGTAAGAGCAGTATATGCAAAACGATTTGTTAGAAACATTTTAATAGGAATATTTACACATGTTTACCCATTTGTCATGTATTTCATCCCAAGACACTGACCCTGAAGGACACCTCCAAGTACGGCACAGTCGTCAACGGCAAGCGCCTGACGGAGAACACTCCGGTGAACATGAAGTCGGGGGACAGCGTTACATTTGGAGTCTTTCATTCCAAATTCAGGTACTGGGGAAAAAAACACCAGGACGTATCATTAATCAAATCTTCATGAATGAATTCTATCCTTTCTTTTTCCTGCCCAGCGTGGCTCATCAGAAGCCGGTCGTGTGTTCTTCTTGCTTGGACAACGACGGCAAAGCTGCCCTCTCTCAGGCTCTGCAGCTGCTGGGGGGAACGCTAGTCAACACGTGGAGTACGGCATGTACCCACCTGGTCATGCCGTCGGTTAAAGTCACCATCAAGGTCAGAAAGGTCACTTTACTTCTGTGTCTTTATGTGTGTTCATCAGCATTATTCAACCCGCTGAATTCTATGGAAGCCCGTTTCCACCACTAAAAAAAAAATTATCCCAATGGTAAGTCAAAATTATGAGATAAAAAGTCAAAATTATGAGATAAAAAGTCAAAATTATGAGATAAAAAGTCGACATTCTGAGATAAAAAGGCAAAATCTTTAGATAGAAAGTCATAATAATGAGATAAAAAGTCCGAATTATGAGATAAAAAGTCTAAATTTTGAGATAGTCGAAATTATGAGATAGAAAGTCATAATAATGAGATAAAAAGTCGAAATAATGACATAAGTCTAAATTATGAGATAAAAAGTTGAAATTTTGAGATAGGAAAGTTGAAATTATGAGATAGAAAGTCATAATAATGAGATAAAAAGTCTGAGATAAAAAGTCGAAATAACGAGATAAAAAGTTGAAATTTTGAGATAGGAAAGTTGAAATTATGAGATAGAAAGTCATAATAATGAGATAAAAAGTCTGAGATAAAAAGTCGAAATAACGAGATAAAAAGTTGAAATTATGAGATAAAAAGTCTGCGATAAAAAGTCGAAATAACGAGATAAAAAGTTGAAATTATGAGATAAAAAGTCTGAGATAAAAAGTCGAAATAACGAGATAAAAAGTTGAAATTATGAGATAAAAAGTCGAAATTTTGAAAATGGCAAAAAAGTCATAATAATGAGATAAAACATAGAACTCAAAAAACAAAAAAATTGAGACCCAGGGGCATCATTTCTGGAAAAAATGGGTCGATTTATGTCGACACGTGTTGTAGCATTCAATATTTCCCACAGGACCACGATGTAGCTGTGGCAGTTGGAGAATGCCTTAATGGTTGAATTTGGTATTGTTAACTTCATCGTTATCGCCAAGCATTATGAAAGGACTACCGCAGCATAACGACTGTCTAGTTACTTCCTGTTCAAGGCAACGTGAGCTTCAAAATAAAAACACGGATGTATGTAAATGCGCTTATCATGTTGACATCACCGGGTTCTTCTGTACCTCAACTTGTAGACCATTTCTGCCCTGCTGTGCTGCTGTCCCATCGTGAAGCCGGAGTTCTTCTCAGAGCTCAGCAAAGCGGCCCAACAGAAGTTACCCCCTCCTGTAGCCGAGAAGTACGATGCCATCGTGGACTTGTTCTGTCGTTTAATCCGCAACATGAGCTAATTTTTCCTGCTCTCTTGTCATTTTTAGATTCACTCCTGACATTGATGAGCCCAGCTTGAATAAAGAGGATGTTAACCTGGCGCCGGATGTCAAACGTAAACATCTTTTTGGAGGAACAACCTTCATATTTCTCAGCACTAAACAGGTATTGTCACATCTTGGATTCAAGGTCATCAGCTCTAGTGTGACATTGTATGTGATGGAGGTTAGCACTCATTTTTGGGATGTTTTAGATCAGTGGTGCTCATTAAGTCGATCGCGAGCTACCGGTCGATCGTGGAGGTGGTACTGGTCGATCGCTGGTCGATCGCGGCGTGACATTAAAAAAATATCATCCCAGCATCAATGCCGTCACTTGATTGATATACAGGGCAGCCATTCAGATGACAACTGAATGTTGCCCTTCGGGCGACCAATCAAATCAAACGACGTCTCTAAGTGCAGCAGAACTTACGATGTCAGCCTATCATCCATCCCCGTTACTTGATTGACATACAGGACAACCAGTCAGATGACAACTGAATTTTGACCTTTAGGTCACCGCTCATGCGTAAACAACGATGCAAAGTGCTAAGCTAGTCGGCGAATTGCGTTAGATTTTAAAGCCCTCGCTAAAGTTTATGGTCACTAAAATGAGTGAAGGAGCTGGACCAAGTAAAAAGGCAAAAACTGGACCAAGTAAAAAGGCAAAAAACATATCACTTCCATACAGATATGGAATATTATACGGATATTATGATACGGATATTATCCATGACTGATAAACATTTGGAAGTGTGCTTGAGGCTGGCTATCAGCAGCTACTGTCCGGACTATGCATCCCTGGCTGGTTCAATTCAGTGCAAGTCATCAAAGTAAACTCAGGTAATTACAAAAAAATGTTAATAGTTAATTATGTGTGTTTTGCAATATTGGCTCATTTGGTTATGTAAGGTACATCGACATACATTGTACGTACAAATAATCCTCAATACATTTGAAAATAAATAGATGTTTTGCATTTTTGTAGTGGGTAGATCATTTTGACTCGGTCATTTTAAAAGTAGCTCGCATGCTGAAAAAGTGTGAGCACCCCTGATCTAGATGAATATTTTGCACCAAAATGTCATCACATTTCAGCACCACTTGACTTCAGAGGTTGCGTTATAAAATATGTTATTATCCGCTTAATATCCACATTGAATTGCAATGACTGGGTCCGAATATGTTGATATATGTGTTGTAGTATTCCCGGGTTCCAGTGTTAGTCTTAATGTTTCTCCAAATGTTTCATAGCTGAAGCGTCTGAGCACAGCGATAAGTTTTGGTGGTGGTACAAGCCAACTCCTGGAGGAAGGCTCCCTGCCCTCTGACCTCCTGGAGTCCCCGAGGACGTGCGTGGTGGACGTTTCTACTGGCAGCTCGCAACCTGTGCTTCCACCTTCTACCACAGGGTGGCATGATTCCGTGAAAAACATCATTGAAAGGTTTGTCACAGGAGGGGTGGTATAGTGTGATCGCTCATACTGATACGTTTGAAATTTTGCAGATGATTGAATAATTTTGCCTTTTAGTTGCACTTCATGATAAATAAAATACTTAAGATTTAGTTTTTATGCAAGCATAACGATATTTTTAGGAAGAGAAAACAACAAACATGTTTGCAAAGCATGGCTCAATTCTCATTAAGGTCACATGGGTATGCTGGAGCCTATCCCAGCTGACTTTGGGCAAGAGACGGGGTTCCCACACACGGGGAGAACATGCAAACTCACACACTTAGATGCCCAATCGTTTGTAACCAAATGTGGTATCTTCTGACTATGCAAACAATACATAAATAAGGTATATACAATATATAATATATATGTATTTGAACAATACAACAAAAAAAAACACAGGGCGGCACGGCGGTCGAGTGGTTAGCGCTCAGACCTCACAGCTAGGAGAACCGAGTTCAATCCCACCCTCGGCCATCTCTGTGTGGAGTTTGCATGTTCTCCCCGTGCGTGCGTGGGTTTTCTCCGGGTACTCCGGTTTCCTCCCACATTCCAAAAACATGCTAGGTTAATTAGCCACTCCAAATTGTCCATAGGTATGAATGTGAGTGTGAATGGTTGTTTGTCTATATGTGCCCTGTGATTGGCTGGCCACCAGTCCAGGGTGTACCCCGCCTCTCGCCACGAAAACAGCTGGGATAGGCTCCAGCACCCCCCGCGACCCTCGTGAGGATAAGTGGTAGAAAATGAATGAATGAATGAGTTCTCCTCCTATTTTGTGTGGAAGTGGTAACTTTTTGGCTTCTTATTTTGTCTTTCCCCACCCTCGGTCATCTCTGTGTGGAGTTTGCATGTTCTCCCTGTGCATGCGTGGGTTTTCTCCGGGTACTCCGGTTTCCTCCCACATTCCAAAAACATGCTAGGTTAATTAGCGACTCCAAATTGTCCATAGGTATGAATATGAGTGTGAATGGTTGTTTGTCTATATGTGCCCTGTGATTGGCTGGCGACCAGTCCAGGGTGTACCCCGCCTCTCGCCCAAAGACAGCTACTACCCTTGGTATGGATTCGATCCAAGAACTCCTTTCTCTTTCTGTGAGACAGGAAACGCCTTCGAGTCATCACAGAGTCTGAAATCGGGTTGGCCGCCATCTACGCCACATGCAGCAAGTACTGCAACCCGACCAGTTCAATGACAGATACAGGTAGAAGAACGTGAAACGCCGTCTCGCTTTTGTTGTTTCATGTCTTTTTTTGCTTCTTTCGGGTTCAGTGCCAAAGGTCAAGCCCAGAAGTCTGAGCGCGTCTTTGTCCCAGCACGTGGCAGTGGATGAGACCGTCTTACCAGCGGCGTCACAGAACATCACGGCGTACGCGGTCAACACGGAGACGTCACAAATGTACAACACACACACACACAACTTCCTGGTCTGTTTGATTTCAGTCTTCCAGACTTGCCCCCGTTTGCCTTGTTTATCAGAACAGATCCACGCCAGACCACCGGCATCACGGCGGTCGGAGAGACACCGGAAAAAACACACAAAGGGACCGCAAGTCGTCTTGATGGTTCGAAAACCACGACACAGATGATGGCGACAGATTCACATAGCGTGATGGAGAACACACACTCCCAGAGGAGGAGGCCTGAGTCCAGAGTTATGGGTAGATATCGTCTATCGCATTTGTGGAAAAGGTCGACAAAAAAAAAACGATTGATAGCAAAATGCTAGCATACCGTTGTTTATTATATTTTGGTTATGTTGACAACAGCTTATGTTGATGTCTGCTAGCTGGGTTGTGGGTCATCAACATTTAAAATATCCATTTGTCACTCATCACTTTCTAGTTGGACAACTCTTGTTTGTTCAAAAATATATTAACGAACTCATTCAGCCATTCCCTCCACTGTCGGCCATTTTAGATTTGACTGATCTTTCTATGGCTATATATATATATACATAAACATCAAACCTACCAAAACACAAGCGATTAGACTCCCGTCTGTCGTTTGTTTCTACTTTTTTCCGTTCTTAAGTAATCAGCAAAACATAGGAAAATATCAGTTCCCAACTAAAACAGGGAGAAAACCAGCATTTTGTGCAAAAAAAAAACATTTAAAGCTTAACTTTTGTCGCTGATATTTGTTGTTTTTGTGACATCTCAACAACTATACCAACATAAAGAACACAAACTAGGGGTTGTTTTACACCCAAATCATTTATTTACAAGTATAACACCATAAACCAGTGATTCCCAAAGTGTGGGCCGCGGCCCCCTGGTGGGCCATGAGAGGTCATTAAAAATAATGAAATTAATAATAATAATAAATTAAATTAATTAATAATAATGAATTAAATTAATTAATAATAAATCAAATTATGTAATAATAATAATAAATTAAAATAATTATTAATAATAATAAATTAAAATAAGTAATAATAATAATAAATTAAAATAATTAATAATAATAATACATTAAAATAATAATTGACAATTATTAAAAATAAGAAATTTAGCAAATATTATTTTTTAAATTATTTTTATTGTAAAATATTTATTGCACGATTTAAAAAAATATATTTATAGGCCTAAGTAATAACCTATTAAGTGTTATTGACCTGTCACAATATTTTAGGAACCTTATACAGTTTATGATTGGAACGTAGCTCTCTGGTCATTATGCCAGTCTTGAATGCAGTTATGAAAATTATGAGCATTAATTCTGTCTTGTGTGTATACCACAGATTAAAAGTTTGGGCTTCCTTTATCCCCCTGCTTTCATTTCAATCCTGAATCTTTATAATAATAATAATAATAATGATAATAATAATAATAATAATAATAATGTTAAGTGCTCTGAGAACGCAGCATTTCGTCTATGTACTGTTTATAGGACAAAGGTGGGCCGCGGACATTTTTTCAGATTTTCAAGTGGGCCCTGAGTTGGTAACGTTTGGGAACCCCTGCCATGAACTATTTAGCATATTTTTGTGAGTGTTACGTTGTATGAGTTGTGTTACATTTGAAAAATCCTAACATCCCATTAAACCGTATTTGTGGGCGAGGGCGGTATAGGAAGTGGATGCTCATCCCGACCTGCAGCTTGCGTGTAGTTCACCGTATAACACCGGTCGTGATGACGAGGGAGAATCATTGAATCATAAAGCACCGATGAAGAACAAAAAGCAATGACAACACAAAGGAAAAACAAATTCTCTGAAACACCTTTGCACTTTCAGGCCATCAAGACCGGAAGACGACAACTTTGGGGCCGCCTATGGCAAAGCCTGGTGTTGCTAAGAAGACATCTTTGTCAAAGAATTCTCCTCAGCACGTTTCTCCAACAACGTCCCCACAGAAGCAGTCGACAATGACTAGTTTTTTTAAACCAGTCAACAAGAAGAGGTAAGGTCATGTCTTCTTGATGAATTAGCATCCATAAACACAAAAGATGTCGCTTGGTGGGATACGCTGGTATGTGCATCCATTTTTTGACAGTACAAATGTGTTTTTTTTTCTTCAAGGCCTTTGGATGAGGAGCTGGCGGCTGTGACGTCACAGCCAAAGCGCCCCGTACTTGAATCCAGCATCAACACCTCTTCTGACACCCCCTCATGTTCAATCCAAGCCCCTGCAGCCTCTTCCCAGAATCCCACGAGCCGCGATGATGGTGATGATGATCTCTTCGTCGATCGGTCAGCGTCTTCATCAGAAGCGGCCTCCCACACGAGCAGAAAAAGAAAGGGTATGGAAGAAGAAATGGATGTGGCCGAACTGGAGTTCATCATGTCCGAGGACATGGACGAGATGGACGAGTCGCTCTCGGCGAGCCGAGCGGCACCAGCAAGAAGCCACGCTCCCGACCGGCCGTCCGAAGCAGCGCAGGCTTCAAATAAAAAGCAACGCGTGGCTCGTGAAGATGATGACGCCACCAGCAGCCCAAGGTCACATTTGGGCCTGGAAAAAACCCCACCTGTCCATCAAAACCACCGAACTGAGCTGGAAGTCGTCTCAGAGATGGCGGCGAAGCCATCAGAAGCGAGCGCACGCGGCACGCGCCAGCTTGTTGAAGCTAACAAGATGTTCTCCATTAAGGTCAGGAGGAGATTTCCGATCCTGGTGTTCTTTTTCAGCCTTTCTCTTAATACTGGTTGTTCTCCTAGAATGTTGAGCCACTCAAAGCAGATGTTGGTCAGGACGCAGAAGATGCTGAGGTTCACCTTGGTAAACCTGTCAAACTGGAGGAGGCCCAAGTAAGTGTTTTACATGCGCAGGGGTTACATCGCAGGAGCCTATCCCAGCTGTCTTTGGGCGAGAGAGGCGGGGTACACCCTGGACTGGTGGCCAGCCAATCACAGGGCACATATAGACAAACAACCATTCACACTCACATTCATACCTATGGACAATTTGGAGTCGCTAATTAACCTAGCATGTTTTTGGAATGTGGGAGGAAACCGGAGTACCCGGAGAAAACCCACGCATGCACGGGGAGAACATGCAAACTCCACACAGAGATGACCGAGGGTGGGGAAAGACAAAATAAGAAGCCAAAAAGTTACCACTTCCACACAAAATAGGAGGAGAACTCATTCATTCATTCATTTTCTACCGCTTATCCTCACGAGGGTCGCGGGGGATGCTGGAGCCTATCCCAGCTGTTTTCGTGGCGAGAGGCGGGGTACACCCTGGACTGGTGGCCAGCCAATCACAGGGCACATATAGACAAACAACCATTCACACTCACATTCATACCTATGGACAATTTGGAGTCGCTAATTAACCTAGCATGTTTTTGGAATGTGGGAGGAAACCGGAGTACCCGGAGAAAACCCACGCATGCACGGGGAGAACATGCAAACCGATGGCCGAGGGTGGCTCAGTTCTCCTAGCTGTGAGATCTGCTAACCACTTGACCACCGTGCAGGCCACTACCTTTTATTTCTGGCTGAAAAAAAACACAGAACAAACCATCTGGTTATTTTGACACTTAAAAAAAAATTACTTTTTACTTCATCTTTAATAAATTGTGCATTTTTGTCCAAATGTGTATTTATTAATTTATCCTTAATATATTCACTTATTCTAACTTATTTACTTTATATTTATTATTAATTCCGTTCAACTTGAGGTACTTTAATTTATTTCTCTAACTCTGCATTTGAAATTCTTTGTTATTCTTACATGTATTTTCATTTATTTTTTATTTTTTTATTCTTTTACTTACTTACTTACTAATTTACTTACATAGGAAATAATGGAAATTTAAATAATACATTTTAGGGTCAGACAGTCCCCATATTAACTGTCAAATGTAAAAAAAACAACAACTGTTAACCACTTTACAACAAAACAACGATATTGCGAGTTTTTAGGAAAATAAATTGTGCCCCCACCAGTAATTATAACGAGTAGCCAGGACAGACGCTACCAGAACATTACGAGTGCTATGGTTATCATCACACTTTTCCTCTTTGCCATCACTGCTCTGTGACTGTAACAGTACCTTATTTGTCCTGATTTCATGCTGCTGTGTTTGTATAGCCTCTCCTCACTGTTAGCACATGCTATCCACTAAGTTGTGTGCCTTTATTGGCATGAAGACATAAAAATAGACATAAAAACGTCTAAAATGTCAGAGTCGTTTCCCGTGACAAGGTTACAAACTCCCACATGCGTTATCAACAGTAATCATTTGCCTGGCACATCCTGGCCCACTTCCTGTTTGTGTGCAAAGGTTCACATCAGTCCTCATTGGCGTTGTTTGTGTTGACATTTAACAGCCCCCTTCAATCTAAAACCAGAGTCTCTTAGTTGTTGACTCCCCTTTCGCTACTTTCTGATGAACCGGTGGGCATCTTTGTGTGTTGGTGTTGCAGGAAACCAAAGTGGACCAAGACCACCCTAAAAACCTGATTTTGGTGGAGTTCAGATCCCTCACCGTCAACGCGCTGCCCAAAGCCCAACCGCAGCCGACGCTCGCCAACAGCTTTGCAAAGAACTTCAAACGTTTCCGCAAGGTCAGGACTCAACTCACTCATATCCATATATATATATATATAATTATATTTTTATTTTTATTATTATTATATTTATAATATATTTAATATTATATATAATAATAATATAATATAATAATATAAAGATTATAAAATAATAATAAAAAATTATAATAATAATTAGAATTATAAAATAATATATATATTATAATATTATATATATAAATTATATTTTATTGTATTTTATTATTATTATATTTATAATATATTTAATATTATATATAATAATAATATAATATAATAATATAAAGATTATAAAATAATAATATAAAATTATAATAATTAGAATTATAAAATAATAATATATATAATATATATAATATATATAATAATTATATTATATATATATTATTACGCAACATTTTTTTCACCACTTTCGATGCGCGATAAATGAATTTCCGCTTGGGATTAAAAATAAATACATGCCATATTTTCATAATCTGGGCATAGAAAACCTACTTATGACCTTCTAAAACAGGATTTAACCTTATTACAACCCTGTAGACACCTTTATACTAATATCAGCTAATATAGTGGATATAATAAGCCATAATGAGACATAATAATTCATCTGTTAGCATCGGGGAAGGTCCTTGTTGTTGAATCTCCTACATAATATGGTGTATTATGTTTTATTGAACGACATAGCAGCATAAGGAACATGCTGACTAGTGGTAGCATGTACTTTTACAGTACATGTAAACAGTACTTTCTCGCGGCTGTTAACAATAATGTTGACTTTTTGGATCCTGTTAAATTCGATGCATTCAATGCACTACGCTATATATGGAAACATGTTCTCTTCTCACCCCGGGACAGATGCACGGGCCCAGGACGGAGTGCTCGGCACACATCATCGGTGGGCCTGAACTGCTGGTCCACGACCGGGGCAAGAACTCTGAAATGGATGAATGGCTGAAAGAATCGATTGAGGTCTGATTCCCTCCATCGTGCGATGATTTGTGCTTCCACTCACGATTTGTGTTTCAGGCGGAGCGTCAGAGCAGACGGGAGGCGAGCCAAGGAGAAGAACTTTTTAGGTGAGATGTATTTAAGTGTATAAAATTGATCTAAATTAAAAATATGCACAAATGGAGGAAAACCACGAACCAAAATATTCCATTTATAAAAAAGGAATGCTACTTTGCGGTCTGGAACCGTTGAACCCCGATAAACGGGGGAGTACTACTTTACCCACTGTACTGCAGGTACTCTGCAATGTTTACTACTACTTTACCCACTGTACTGTAGGTACTCTGCAATGCTTACTACTACTTTACCCACTGTACTGTAGGTACTCTGCAATGCTTACTACTACTTTACCCACTGTACTGTAGGTACTCTGCAATGCATACTACTACTTTACCCACTCTGTAATGCTTACTACTACTTTACCCACTGTACTGTAGGTACTCTGCAATGCATACTACTACTTTACCCACTCTGTAATGCTTACTACTACTTTACCCACTGTACTGTAGGTACTCTGCAATGTTTACTACTACTTTACCCACTGTACTGTAGGTACTCTGCAATGCTTACTACTACTTTACCCACTCTGTAATGCTTACTACTACTTTACCCACTGTACTGTAGGTACTCTGCAATGTTTACTACTACTTTACCCACTGTACTGTAGGTACTCTGCAATGCATACTACTACTTTACCCACTCTGTAATGCTTACTACTACTTTACCCACTGTACTGTAGGTACTCTGCAATGTTTACTACTACTTTACCCACTGTACTGTAGGTACTCTGCAATGTTTACTACTACTTTACCCACTGTACTGTAGGTACTCTGCAATGCATACTACTACTTTACCCACTCTGTAATGCTTACTACTACTTTACCCACTGTACTGTAGGTACTCTGCAATGCTTACTACTACTTCACCCACTGTACTGTAGGTACTCTGCAATGCTTACTACTACTTAAACCCACTCTGTAATGCTTACTACTACTTTACCCACTGTACTGTAGGTACTCTGCAATGTTTACTACTACTTTACCCACCGTACTGTAGGTACTCTGCAATGCTTACTACTACTTTACCCACTCTGTAATGCTTACTACTACTTTACCCACTGTACTGTAGGTCCTCTGCAATGTAATGGTAATTAATCTTGTGTACAAAGTTTGCCACAGACTAAAAGCATGAATATTTTCATCTTCCTGTGCTGTCATGGTGTATTAATCATAGTGACTTAACAGTAAAGTATACTGTATAGCTGCGGAGGAGACCTGGAAGAGGGAAAAAGTAATTATTTACTACTTAAAATGTGCAGGTACTACATTTAAGGGTTTTTTCTTCTACCTGTAAGACCTGTGGATTTAACTGTGAAATATTGTAATGCACGCAGCCGTTCTAATCAACATAATTAACAGAGAACCAGGCCCAACGCGCTTTCATCACAGCGGTTTCCACGGTAACGGCGGTGATGTAAGCCGCCGTGTTTTCTTTGACGAAGCAGAAAGGAGACAGTCCGAGATTGATTTTGTGTGTGTGTGTTGAGGCTGAGCTGTGTTTGATCACCGAGTCATGCTCAAGTCAGTCATGCGTGGCCCCGGGGGGGGGGGGGGGGGGTAGCAGACTCTGCCGCTAAGAAAACAGCGCGGTACATTTCGCCAGCTTAAAAACCAGCGGGTGTCCAGACGTGCTTTATAGGAAGCCTGTTTGCTTTCAGCTGTTCAAACACGCTCACGCCGTCTTTTACGGCGCTTCATTTGGGGCTGTTTTTTGTTTGTTCAAAATGCCTCTAAGGACATTGAGGAATGAGCCATGAGGAATGTTAAAAGCCCGTCCTGGGGGGGTCGGGGGGGTGGCGGGGGGGGGAGCCATGACATCAACTGTTTGTCTCTTCCTGTCTCTTTTAGGTACAACCCCACCAAATTGACCAGGAGAAGATGAAACACCTCCTGGGCATGCCCGTCAACCGTCAGTGCAACAGTCAGATAAGACGATCACATCCGTGTTCACTTACAGCAGGGTGGCCAAAATGCGGCTCCGGGGGCCGTCTTTGTTTTTCACCTGCAACACTTTCTACAAAATACAATTAAACGAGAAATCTGAAAAGAAAACAACACAAAAACATAGAAATGTTGATACTAACACAGTAGAACCTTTTAATTCATTCCCACTAACATTCCCACTACCCGAAACGGACATCAATTTTTCCCATAATGGAATAATTTAAGTCCAATTAATTCGTTCCCGAACGCTGACACACAGTTTCTTACTTTTTACCTTTATGTTAAAGACGTGATTCTTGATGGGAGTGTTCCCAAACGCCACACGGACGCCACCTTCCTGTTTTGCCATGAGTTATTGCTCGAGTGTTTCTCCTCTCACTAACAAAAAATGAAACCAAAGTAGCACAATTTTCGATGAATAACACTAGAGAACTGAACTGAATTCAAGACCAAAACAGGAAGTTGATGTCCTTGTCGCGAAAGGAATCATTTAAGTCCAATGAATTCATTCCCGACTGTTGACACACAGTTTCTAACTTTTACTATTACTTTCATTGAAGATGTGATTTTTGATGGGAGTGTTCCCAAACGCCACATGGACACCACCTTCCTGTTTTGCCATGAGTTATTGCTCGAGTGTTTCTCCTCTCACTAACAAAAAATGAAACCAAAGTAGCACAATTTTCGATGAATAACACTAGAGAACTGAACTGAATTCAAGACCAAAACAGGAAGTTGATGTCCTTGTCGCGAAAGGAATCATTTAAGTCCAATGAATTCATTCCCGACTGTTGCCAAACAGTTTCTAACTTTTACTATTACTTTCATTGAAGACGTGATTTTTGATGGGAGTGTTCCCAAACGCCACATGGACACCACCTTCCTGTTTTGCCATGAGTTATTGCTCGAGTGCTTCTCGTCTCACTAACACAAAATGGAACCAAAGCAGCACAATTTTTGATGAATAACACTAGAGAACTGAACTGAATTCAAGACCAAAACAGGAAGTTGATGTCCTTGTCGCGAAAGGAATCATTTAAGTCCAATGAATTCATTCCCGACTGTTGACACACAGTTTCTAACTTTTACTATTACTTTCATTGAAGACGTGATTTTTGATGGGAGTGTTCCCAAACGCCACATGGACACCACCTTCCTGTTTTGCCATGAGTTAGTCCTTGAGTGTTTCTCATCTCACTAACAAAAACTGGAACCAAAGTAGCACAATTTTTGATGAATAACACTAGAGAACTGAACTGAATTCAATACATAAACAGGAAGTTGGTGTCCGTGTCGCGAAAGGAATCATTTAAGTCCAATGAATTAATTCCCGACTGTTGACACACAGTTTCTAACTTTTACTATTACTTTCATTGAAGACGTGATTTTTGATGGGAGTGTTCCCAAACGCCACATGGACACCACCTTCCTGTTTTGCCATGAGTTATTGCTCGAGTGTTTCTCGTCTTACTAACAAAAAACTGGAACCAAAGTAGCACAATTTTCGATGAATAACACTAGAGAACTGAACTGAATTCAAGACCAAAACAGGAAGTTGATGTCCTTGTCGCAACTTTGGGAGCACTCACATCCACAAAGATGTCACCTTAAATGTCACTTTATCCCTTCCATTGATATTTATATGCAATTAGAATAGTTTCATGAATGTAGAACTGTAAAAAAAATGTGTTTTGCGATGACTTAAGACGTACACTGACCTGAAAATGTATTTAAACCGAGGTAAAGGATGCTAACTGAGGTTCCACTGTAGTGTGTGTGTAGGATTTAGGATTGGTTTTTAGCAAGATTACAAGGTTTGCACCCGCTTAAGGTCAAACATTGTGATTATCCAACTATGAACTTTATGAAGCCACCGACGGAAAATAATGTAACACGTGTTTTCTTTCTCATTGTTTTATTTGTCAATAATAATAATAATAAAAAAAAACATGGCATAGAAAACATTACAAAGTATTTTTATGTTAAAACCTGACATGCCGAGAGCAGCTTATCCTTAGAGCAAATGTTTACCTGCTTTAGCAAGCGCATGAGAGGCGATGGATTCAAGTGTCGCTGCCGTCTGAGCAATATTCTCCACCATAGGGATGGGCGTTTTATTCCTCAATTCATTTCTATGGCATGCACTAACTGCATGCAACCAGCAGGGGCGCTGTTAGCAGTCTTATCTTAAACCTGCTGCAAAAATACAAGCGCTTGCCGACACAAACGGGTTCCGCCAAGCTATTGCAAGGCTCAATATGATGGATATGCGTGGAAATAGGAGTTCAGAACAAAATTCTCTGAACTGATCTTGTAGTCGAATGCCCAACCCGTGTTTACAGCCAAACAAACAAACTGAAGCTAGTCTGCTACGAAGTCACCTCGCCAAAACATGGCGACACCTTCAGGTACACCTGCACCAATAGAGAATGCGGTAAGCTAAATATCAATGTCAATGGAGGGTGCAGGTGTTCCTAATGATGTGACCAGTACGTGTATCCAAGTCCGCCCAAGAAGCACTGAAAAAAAAAAAACAGCAGGAATTCCTGATTGACCGCTAATGTGGCTAACAGTGACCCGTCATAATAAATAAGCCAAAAAAAAAACTACGCACACAAAATGTAAGCTTATATCGCAGGTGTGTTTTCAATGAGGTGAGCTTATTTTGCACGTGTTCAAACATTGGCATTTAATGACGAGCCGTGTGAAAAAAAAAAACAGCAGAGCAATACACACGTCACTTTTCTTCTCGTGTTTTGTGCGCCGTGTCGGTTTTCACAGCATACAAGCTAACGAACAAGGCAACCGTCACGTTGGTTCTTTGCAACCGAGCTGTTTGGTGTAGTTACTGTTGGAGGGATGACGCTGTACCTGCTCCGAGTGCCCTGAGATGACTTGAAAGTTAAGATAAAAGACCCTTGTTTTTGCTGTCATGCATGCTATTAGTGGAAATATGTGGAAATTTGGCCCACAGGTTGTGGTCATCCATTGTGAGAAGCGTACATGTACACGAGGCAACCAAAAGGCAAAAGTGTATTTAATGCTGCCGTTATTTACAAAGTTAGGGCCACACTAAAAAGGAAAAAAAAACTAAGAATTAAGTCATTTTATAAGAAATAAGCAGTACATTTATGAGCCTAAAATATGCTTTGTTTGAGAGAAAAGAGGGAAAAAAATTAATTTTGATTTTTTTTAAATAGTTGTGACTACAAAAAAGTTTCAAAACTTATTTTTAGAAATGTCGTAATACTATGAAGAAAAGTATAAGAATAAAGCTGTCATATTTTAATGATTAAAAACATCCCGCAAAACTAGAATAAAGTAAAGAAAAATGCAATTGTACACGGAAAAAAAATTTGCATAGAAATGAAAGCCTCTCGCGACCCCCCCAGGGGGGTCCAGCCCCACTATATGAGAAGCACTGTATTAAGGTTACATTTATGACAATAATGTTGTAATATTTTGAGAGTAATGTCATAATGCTACAATAAAATGGTTGGAATTTTATTGTAATAAAGGTGTAGTATTTTGATTAAAATTAGTTGTACATCTGCAAGAATGAAGTTTATTTGTGAGGTGAAAAAAAAATTGATTTTATGACCAAAAACATAATTTTACTAGACTAGAGTAAATTTGGAGCAAAACAGTCATAATGCTACAAGAAAAAAGTTATTATACTACAAAAAAGTTGAATTTCATGAAAAAAAATTATCTCAAAATTAAAAATAAAAATTGTAATAATACAGTTAAAAATAAAGTTGTAATACTATGACAATTTTTTTTTTCCCAAAGAATTTTGATTTTTTTTCCCATCAGTGTGGCTTTGCAGTTATTTTCTTAGTACAAAAAAATATTTAAGCTACTAAAATTCTTTGAAATGACCAAAATTCCTGTCACTAAAAGATATAAATCTACACTTAAGTGGGTAGCAACGTCGCACGTTGGGTACATTCAAACCTGCCTGTGAAATGATTTGCATAGAAAGCCTCTCGGTTGCACTCTGACTAAAACGATAGATTACATAGAAGTAGATATAAATAGAATATTTTCAACCTTAACTGAGGAAGCATCTACAACTCCAAAAAACGGATTGTCTCAGAGTCCTAAGGAAGATAGACGTTGCTAGTTTAAGTTTATTCCTGGTGTTCACTCTTTCAGAGAACATTTTTTGGGAGTTCAGTACTGTATGCTAGCATAGATGGATTCAAAGAAATGCAGAAATCGATGGAATTACCTGATTGAAAAAAAAAACCCACGTTCCCATTCACTGTGAGGTTCCATGAATAACGGACATGTAGAAAATGTTGGCACATAAGTAGCTTACATTTCTGGAAAGTCAAACACGCTAAAGCAGTTCTCTAGAAGTTTGGGTATTTTTGGTGGTAAAAACGCCAGAATATCATCCGTTCAAATAAAGCTATTCCCGCCGTTGCCGATGAGCTTCCCTTTCTTTTTCAGTTTCTTCAGAAGGCAGGAAGCGATGCCGAGGGCGCCGCCCTTCAAGAAGCGAACAAAGTTGTCTCCCACCAACGGACCCATGGCGAACAGACCGGGTTCCTTGGTGCACTCAAAGGTGTAGGGGTGGATGTCGATGGGGTTCTGCTTGCAGGAGATGGGCTTTGTCGGATCGAGGCCTAGATACTGGCCCTGCCCCTTCAAGAAAAACAAATTGGGGTTGGTTCCAATCAGCACCAGAGCCATGGATATCTTGAAGGCCTTCAGGGAATTGTTCCCCTGCAGAAGACACTTCATGTCCGACTGGAAGGACACCACGCAGTGTCCGGGGAAACTGGTGTAGTCTGGAAAGAGGCCGGCGTTAGCGGCCATGTTCGCCGCGGTCAACTGCGTCTTGGGGCACATTTTGGCGCACACCGAAGAAGCAATGCTCATGGTCTGATTTGGACCAGACGAGGGTGCAACCGTTGCGTAGGTCTGAGAGCACATCATGTTGTAGACTTTGTGGTACTCTGGGTACAAAGTCTTGGGCAGCTGTTTGAAGATGAGGTCAGAGTCGTCTACGTTTTTCCTGAAGACGTGCAACACTCTGATGTTGCTGTTGCAAGCGCACAGAACCGCGTCTGCGGCGCTTAAACCGGCGCCCATGACTAATACCGGATCTGAGTTTGTATCGAGCTTGCGCAGGTTTAAAGCCAAGCCCAGGTCTGCGATGCTGTGGAACACAAAGGGCAGGTCCTCCCCTTCCACATTTAATCGAACCGGCGAATCGGATGCACCTGTGGCCAGAACTACATTCTCAGCAAACAGAGAGAAGGGGACATGGGTGTTGTTCTGCACCTGCTGGTATCCCCGTACCTCCCAGAGAGACCCCGATCCTCCATCGCCATTTGACTCAAAGCTTTCATCCTGACCGTCATCCGCTCTTTCGCCTCCGAGATTTTCCAGACCTTCCATCTTGTGCGCACGGCAGAGTCTTTGGACCGATGTCACGTACGTGTTGTCAACAAAATTATTTTGGAGGCCTTGTAACGTCACGTAGTTTCGGTAATAGGATGAGATCTCCTCGGGGGTGGCCCTGTCGCTGGTGGGATCCCTTGGAAGAAGAGAGGGACAATGGGCAAAGAGGCGGCACCAAACAAAGGCTACGGGTTCTTTTCGGTACCTTCGTTTTTCGCTGATCAAGTCCCGGTAGTTGACGCCAGGGAGTTCCATCCAGATGCCGAGACTTATTGTGAGCATGGAGCCTTCCATAGCCTGGAGAAGAACCAAAATGAAGATCCAAAAGAACGACTTGAGTTCAAAGTTTATACAGTGGAACCCGATTAGTGTCTTAACTCGTCTTAAGTGGACCAACTGATCAAATCCTGGTCCCGACACGTTCTTACAACTCAAGAAAACATTGGTCAACATAAAATATGAGATCTGAAGGGTTCCTGTCTATGAAACCGCTGTGGGTTGAAAGTTTTGGTTCCGTCGACGTGGATCCGGCAGTCCGCGGGCGGTCTACTTCCTGTTCCACCATGTAAGGAAACTTACATGCCAGGCTCCTCCGGGCGTCGCCTTCCCTAAGACCAGATGCGGGATGTGTTGCTGCTTGTCCCTCCTCCACTGGAGCACGGGTGGGTACTCGTACCCAAAGTCGGCGTTGGGGTGGAGTAACGTGTCAAACAGCACGGCGACGGGGTTCGTGGACCTTCCCTCAAGACCTTCGCTCAAATATTCCAGATCCTGCAGACAATGAATGAACACACGACTGACTTTTGGCGTCTTCTGCTACTCTAGTCCTTAGAATCTGTTTCCCGATCCTGGATTTGTACCTGCTCAGTAATGGGTAGGTGTTTGGTCTCCTGTAGTTTTCTGTATAGTATCGGGTTTGGGTGGACCGTCGCCGTGTCTAGGTAGGGCTTGTTGCCACTCAGTAGGTACGACAAACAAATACCAGATGGTCCATTACCTGAACATGGAAAGCGATCATCACAAAAGTTGACAAGGAAGGATTACGATGAACGAAGTCCCGATCGGTGGTTACCTATGATGATGACAGGAACTGTAGGTGGGTGCTCTTGTGGGTGTTGATCGGTCTCTTCCAGAAGAGGCATGGCTGGAGCCTGGGCCACTGCGAAGGATGAGACAAAAGCTCCATCCATTTCGGTACCAGTCCATTTGATATTTTACTACACAGCCACGATTGTGCTTGGTGTTTTTTTTCCCCCTGACTGGCAGGTTCAAACTGGATAGCTGTCTTTGTGTCCGCACGCCAATATTGTCCTTGTTGTCATCTCATGACCTAACCCCCCCCCCCCTTATATGGAAGTACCCCGCCACAAGATAAAATGCCCACCCTGCCAGAGCGCCCACACCCCCTATCCCATCCTATCAAAGACCGCCTGAGGCCGGGCTAGCGTCTCTTTAACCCCCGGTGCCGCTTCCCACACAAAAGGCGCTTCTAATCAGATTTATATAGGCTGGCGTCTGTTATGAAACATTACTATTGTGTTGGTGTGTTTTGGTGTGTTACACGACGGCGCCATTGTGTGGCCACCGAGCAGCAAATCCCCGCTGATCACTCCTCCCAGTGGGCTCTAATCCCACTGGGTCTGTTTATGTCTTTACCGCCCGTTAGAACAGCAGCGGTATATGAATGGGGTCCTGGCACCGTGACAGATGCCAACGTCATTGGTCCTAGCTCCTAGCGCCTAGCTCCTGGCCATTTTATGTGTGTGGTTTTGCCGCATCGGGAGCTAATGCTAACAACATATGCAGTGCCATTGTGAAAAGTTCTGGGTAGACGAAACATTGAATGACTCTTGGTGACTCTAAATTGAATGAATATGAATGTTGAGTGTGAATGGTTGTTTGTCTATATCTGCCCTGTGATTGGCTGACGACCAGTCCATTGGCCGGCAACTCAAAAGTCAGCTGGGATAGGCTCCAGCATACCCCTCGTATAGAAATTGAATAGATGAATATTCTGTATGTATGCTAGCAGCCCCTCCACCCACCGAGACAAACAGACTGACAAAAGGTCTCACTCCCGTTCATGCCGTTGTTCTATGGAATAAACACTAAGGTACTGAAACTGATTGAACCAACCAATTGGAACCATAAAACAAAAAAAAAAACCTGTTGGACCCCGCCCACGGACTGGTACTGGGGCACTGCCCCATCCGTGGTAGAAGTAGAAGATGCCCTCTTGGCTCCTACTATAATAAGTGCATCATTGTACTACTTTTGTACTTTTTGGCAACATTACTGCATTTTAAATGGTGAAATCAGTCACCTTGGAGGCTAATTATTCCTATTATTGCAGCGTGTACCTGAAGTGACAATAAAGTCAATAGACTACCCTTAAAAATACTGCAGACTTTACTTGAACATCATGTTCTCAGTATGTTCAGTGTCATGTATTTCCATTTCTAGCCTGTTGTCCCAGGCCTCGATCTTTGCACCTTGTGTTGATTTCCACGCTGCATGCAACTATAAGGATGCTGCATCCCACGCTGGCTCAATTTTACACCACGCCGCTACATCGTAGTAAGCCCGTTTCTCCATCATTGCATCATTCAGGTCAAAAGTCCCATTCAAGGACAAGCGTTTCTTACCGCTTTGTGGATTGCGTCTCTTCTTTCCTCCCCGTCGCGTCCTGTGATCACGACCCACGGCGGCGTGTGTGTGCGAGTGCGCCGTATAAATAGGCTGATGCTGGTGGGAGGACTTGTAGGGGATGCGCACGACGGATTCCGCGCACTTACAGCTGGTGATCCGAGCCGAGGGATGGAGCTCTTCTCCGTGTAAGAGATGCGAGAGCAAAACCGGTGAGTGGATACCCCCCACCCCCCCCCCAAACATGCGCATCTCGTTCTGAGCTGGCAAGTGTAGGCGCGTTCACGCAAGGTTAACACGCGCACTCTACACTCCACGTGGAAGCGAGCCTTGTGAAAGCCGGCGCGCCCCCGTAAACACGTGACAAGCCAAAACAACACAGTGCAAATGATAATCTGCGCTTCGATTTCGGTGTGTTGTATCCGATTATGGATGAAGCGGCCCTTGTATCAAAAGTGCATGTCTCCGGATTAATAATGGCAAACCAGGATTAAATCACATATAGTTGAGACAAAATCTCCGCATACTCTCGTTTTCGCAATTTAGTGAAACCGTGTATATTGTGTAACTGTCTCGGTTCTGTTTATCATCCGGATACCTGTATTTTTAAAACGTAATTAATGCATTTACGACGGTCATGTTGTGACTTGAATGCACCACCTCAGCCATTGGCTCGTCTCCCGCGGATTGATGCACGTCAATGTCCACGTGATGCGGAAGCAGTTCCGTCGCATCATGCAAACAAAACTGCACGGGTCGGTCTTCCAACCCAAGCTAACACGCAGCTACATTGGCTTCTTAAATGGCTTCTTAAACGGCTAAACTCTTCTAAACATGGTTCAGCTGTGCAGTATTTGTCTCCGGAAAGTAAGTATTGTTGTGAGGACTTCATATCCGGCGCTTTTTGTTAAGAATTTGTCAAATTGGCAGGCAGTAGCTCGCTAGCTAATGTCAAAACAGTCAATGCTAACTGGCTACATATGACCGAATGGGCTGTGTGTTCACGTGCCGTTTACTCGTGTATTTTCAATAGTTAAGATAGAAAATATAATCACCTAAACGTTAAATACTTTCAAAGTTAAACGTGGTTCAACTGTGCAGTATTTGCCTCTGGAAAGTAAGTATTGTTGTGAGGACTTCACACCCGGCACTTTTTGATAAGCATTTGTCAAAGCGACAGGTAGTAGCTCGCTAGCTAGCTAATGTCAAAACAGTCAATGCTAACTGGCTACATATGACTGAATGGGCTGTGTGTTCACGTGCCGTTTACTCGTGTATTTTCAATAGTTAAGATAGAAAATATAAACACCTAAACGTTAAATACTTTCAAAGTTAAACGTCGTTCAACTGTGCAGTATTTGCCCCTGGAAAGTAGGTATTGTTGTGAGGACTTCACACCCGGCACTTTTTGATAAGCATTTGTCAAAGCGACAGGTAGTAGCTCGCTAGCTAGCTAATGTCAAAACAGTCAATGCTAACTGGCTACATATGACTGAATGGGCTGTGTGTTCACGTGCCGTTTACTCGTGTATTTTCAATAGTTAAGATAGAAAATATAAACACCTAAACGTTAAATACTTTCAAAGTTAAACGTGGTTCAACTGTGCAGTATTTGCCTTCGGAAAGTAAATATTGTGAGGACTTCATAACCCGCATTTTTTGATAAGCATTTGTCAAAGCGACAGGTAGTAGCGAGCTAGCTAATGTCAAAACAGTGAATGCTAACTGGCTACATATGACTGAATGGGCTGTGTGTTCACGTGCCGTTTACTCGTGTATTTTCAATAGTTAAGATAGAAAATATAAACACCTAAACGTTAAATACTTTCAAAGTTAAACATTGTTCAGCTGTGCAGTATTTGCCTCCGGAAAGTAAGTATTGTTGTGAGGACTTCACACCCGGCACTTTTTGATAAGCCTTTGTCAAAGCGACAGGTAGTAGCTCGCTAGCTAGCTAATGTCAAAACAGTGAATGCTAATTGGCTACATATGTGTTCACGTGCCGTTTAACTCATGTATTTTCAATAGTTAAGATAGAAAATATAAACACCTAAACGTTAAATACTTTCAAAGTTAAACGTGGTTCAACTGTGCAGTATTTGCCTTCGGAAAGTAAATATTGTGAGGGCTTCATAACCCGCATTTTTTGATAAGCATTTGTCAAAGCGACAGGTAGTAGCGAGCTAGCTAAAGTCAAAACAGTGAATGCTAACTGGCTACATATGACTGAATGGGCTGTGTGTTCACGTGCCGTTTACTCGTGTATTTTCAATAGTTAAGATAGAATATATCTTACACCTAAACGTTAAATACTTTCAAAGTTAAACATTGTTCAGCTGTGCAGTATTTGCCTCCGGAAAATAAGTATTGTTGTGAGGACTTCATACCCGGCACTTTTTGCTAAGAATTTGTCAAATTGGCAGGCATTAGCTCGTCTAGCTAGCTAGTTTACTTGTGTATTTTCAATGCTCAAGATAGAAAATAGAAACACCTAAACGGTAAATACTTTCAAAGTGTGGCACGGTAAGCCTCCAATCAGAGAATATCATATGCGACCCTCTTAAAAACTCGTTTTCTGGAGCTTTTTTTTTTTGCTCACTCCAGCTTCATTTACGCATTGGAGTATTTGAGACATTATTAAGTACATTTTGCCTTTGCCATTTAAAAAATGAAAATGCTGATTTTCTTTATTTTTGTGAAGCTGTTGTACCTTTCAGAAGAAGCATGTCCCTGTACTACAGTGATATAACATAACAAATACAGTATGAGTATGTAATCTGGCTGGTTTTGTGTCTTTTGCAGTATGGAAACTTTGTGGACAACGTCCGACTGTTTGTCCGTGCCGGCGCCGGCGGCATGGGCTTGCCTCGCCTTGGGGGGCACGGAGGAAACGGTGGAGACGTTTGGGTGGTCGCCGCCGAGAAGATGACGTTGAAAAAGATCAGGGACAAGTACCCTCAAAAACGCTTTGTAGCCGACGTAGGAGCCAACAGCAGGTTCGCTCGCCATAATAGAATCGATGGCAAATTGTCTGGATTGAGTGGATTGTTTATTATTATTTGAATTGTTTCTATGTCAACAGTGTGCGGTCCCTGAAAGGAGAGAAGGGGAAGGACAAAGAGATTCTGGTTCCTGTGGGTGTCACAGTCACCACCGATGATGACAAGATAATTGGTAGGTGGAAAACTGCCACAGTCGGTAGAACAGCAACACAGAGGTCAGCTTTGGCTTCCTCGTGTGCTGTTTTGCACCTTATTCATACGGATGGTTGCTTTTTAGAACAGACACGCTGCATTCTGGGACCATTTCCCCAGTAGGAAATAATAGAAATGCAGAAGTTAAGTAGGCAGGTTCTGATGCACTTTGTCGTCTTCTCAAAGGAGACCTGAATGCGGAGGGTGATCGTGTGATGGTGGCCAAAGGAGGACACGGAGGGTCCTTGACCTCCGCCTTCCTGCCCAGCAAAGGCCAGTCAAGGCAGATCAAGCTGGACCTCAAACTCATCGCCGACATGGGCATGGTGGGGTAAGTGTGTGTGTGTGTGTGTGTGTGTGTGTGTGTGTGTGTCATTAAGGCCCCCAACTCAAGGAACCGTACTTTGTCCCCTTCAGGTTCCCGAATGCGGGCAAATCCTCCCTGCTGACGGTCTTGTCTAACGCCACGCCTCAGATAGCCAGCTACGCCTGTAAGTACCTCGGCTACGTTTTGGTATTACGTTATATTTACATTACTTATTACGTACATGATATTTATTAGTGATTTATTTACTTATATTACATCATTTTTACAATATGTTAGTTGTGAGTACTACAGTTTTTAAATTGGATTTGTAATCAGTCTTTACAGTTTTTATAATGTGTTCTATTAGGTATGAAAAATGTTATTAGGTATTAACATTTTTTATTAGTTATTTCCAGGGCTGTCAATCGATAATCGAAAGTTTAATTGCATTAATCACAGATGATTAAATGATACACGGGTTGTTCTTCTCGTAATTATGACTTTATTCTCATAATATTTTGACTTTATTCTCCTAACATTTTGACTTTATTCTCCAAATATTTGGACTTTATTGTCCTAATATAACATTTAGTGCTAATTTTTCAAAAATCATATCTTAAGTAATCGTTTGTTTCTCATAAGATTATGACTAAAATTATTATTATTATTACTAAAATTAGGAGTTTTTAAAATCTTAATATTTTGGTTTTATTGTAAAATTACACAAATTTTTCATTTTTTGCTGCTCCCCTTATTTTTTTGCAAGGATACTTTTAGAATGTATAAAAAAAGGTGGGGCCACAAGTGGCCCATGTGCCGTAGTTTGGACACCCCCTGGTTTATGTGGACATGTAGTATTAATGTAATCATTACCACTACGCAGTGACTTCCTGTTCACTGCTGTAATAACCTATAATAAAATGCCCCCCCCCCAGTTATTATTTATGAGTTCATTTTTGTACGCCAGGGTTCTAACTAATGCGTGTTGTTGTTTTGCAGTCACAACGTTGAAGCCCCAGATTGGAAAATTATTCTACCAAGACCACAAGCAGGTACGGAAAAGTGGGCTGCGTCTTGCAGTACACTTGAAAGTATTCCGAGTGCATCAGTATGTTGATACTAAGAAGTACATGAAAACGTTTCACTCAGTAGTCCCAGCCGGGGCTTTGCAGTGAAAGGCGGGGGGGGGGTGTAGTGTACAGGCATAGTAGAATATTGGGATTGTCATTTCTGGTAATGAATTCCAGGTAGTACACAGTATACTGACGGAAGTATTCCATTTGAAACACAGTGGCAGTATTGGATATCAGTGAATTTAGTGTTTAATTACGGCACCTTATAGTGTCTTCTATTGTGGATGATACGGTAAGATAAGACAAGATTAATTGTTAATTAGTCTAATAGATTAATCAGTCCCACAAGCGTAAATTACAGATTTACAGAAGCAAAAGCAGAGTACAAAAAAGTATAGAAATGGCAACAAGGTAATACAAAGGAAAACTTCTATACTGTATGTATGTATGTATGTAAGTAATTGCATTGTGTACTGATGGTTGCTTTTTCCTGACGTAGATCTCCGTAGCGGATCTGCCGGGTTTGATTGAGGGCGCTCACATGAACAAAGGAATGGGCCACAAGTTCCTCAAGCACGTGGAGAGAACCAAGCACCTCCTCTTTGTGGTTTGTGGCAGCGGCATTATCTTCTATGTCTAGTGTTATACATTGTGGTTGTCTACAGTTTTGGTTTTTGTTTTTTTTAGGTAGATGTTTGCGGCTTCCAGCTTGCGAGTCAAACGCCATTCAGGTCGGCCTTTGAAGCCGTGCAGCTCCTCACCAAGGTGACGCTCGCCAAGAAGTCAGTGTCGCGTTTCCTGGATGGACTCGAATGTTGTAAGGCGTCCGCTTTCTTCCCCGCAGGAGCTGGAGCTCTACAAGGAGGAGCTTGCGGGCAAACCGGCCCTGCTGGTGGTCAACAAGATGGACCTCCCTGATGCTGAGGAGAAACTGGCCGAGCTCAAAGAGCAGCTGCTAAACCCAAAAGGTGAAAACCTTCAAAGCTCTGTTGATATAATCCTCAGTTTAATTGGTTGTTTTTTGTATGCTGTAGACTTTAGCCGTACGTTGCTGCCCGCCGACATGATACCAAAGAATCACATGACGTTCAGGCATGTGGTTCCCGTCTCTGCCGCCACCGGGTTCAGCGTGGAGCGCTTGAAAAGTCTGATTCGGGAGTCGCTGGAGGAAGACGACAACATGGCGACCGAGGCCTTCCGTCAGGAAAGACTGCAGCTGCTGAGGCAACGCTGAGGTTAGCATTGCACCATCCAACATTAAAGTAGTCCAAGAGGCGGAGATACACAACAAAATGTACTACTGGTTTTTTCCACCACAAAGTTGAGGCAAGTGTGTTGATGAAAGATTTATTTATATTAAATATTACAATACTGAATTAGGAGGGAAAATGGGAGGTTTTTGCATCATTTTCCTGTACAGCACACAGGATAAACACTTTATCATCATCATCATCATCATGTGTGGGGGGGGGGGGGGGGGCTCAAAGACTAATGTCTTGGTGTCTTACAGTCCTCCAGGAATACATTCAACGGACCAGCGCCTGTGTGTGTGTGTTGGTGGGGGGGGGGCGTGCGTGCGTGTGTGTTGGTGGGGGGGGGGGCGTGCGTGTGTGTGTGTTGGTGGGGGGGGGGCGTGTGTGTGTGTGTTGGTGGGGGGGCGTGTGTGTGTGTGTGTGTGTTGGGGGGGGCGTGTGTGTTGGTGGTGGGGGCGTGTGTGTGTGTGTTGGTGGGGGGGGGGCGTGCGTGTGTGTTGGTGGGGGGGGCGTGTGTGTGGGGGGGCGTGTGTGTTGGTGGGGGGGCGTGTGTGTGTTGGGGGGCGTGTGTGTGTGTGTTGGGGGGGGCGTGTGTGTGTGTGTTGGGGGGCGTGTGTGTGTGTTGGTGGGGGGGCGTGTGTGTGTTGGGGGGCGTGTGTGTGTGTGTGTGTGTGTTGGGGGGGGCGTGTGTGTGTGTGTGTGTGTGTTGGGGGGGCGTGTGTGTTGGTGGTGGGGGCGTGTGTGTGTGTGTGTTGGGGGGCGTGTGTGTTGGTGGTGGGGGCGTGTGTGTGTGTTGGTGGGGGGGCGTGTGTGTGTGTTGGTGGGGGGGGCGTGTGTGTGTGTGTGTGTGTTGGGGGGGTGTGTGTGTGTGTGGGGGGGCGTGTGTGTGTTGGGGGAGCGTGTGTGTGTGTGTTGGTGGGGGGGGGCGTGTGTGTTGGGGGGGGCGTGCGTGTGTGTGTTGGTGTGTGTGTGTGTGTTGGTGGGGGGGGACGTGTGTGTGTTGGGGGGACGCGTGTGTGTTGGGGGGGCGTGTGTGCGTGTGTGTTGGGGGGGGCAAATGAGTTAATTTTACATCAAGAAATATAAAAAAGTCCAAACACAAATACAATAATAATACAATAATAATACAATAAAGCACTTGATTAGCGTGTGAGTCGCTGCTGTACATAATGCCGAGAGAGAAAAGTGAACAATATAAAGGTATTCAATAATAAAAAATATACTACTAGTAGCAATAGTAATCAGTAGTAATGATGGTGACCTTCATATGCTAAAGCCTAACAGACATGATTTACAAAAGGTGCTAAACAAAATGACAAATGCACAATTCAAACTGTACAAAAGAATTTGATTTTGGGACGTCAATGACGTGTTTTGTTTCCTGAACGCCCCCCCCCCCCCGCCACCCCAAACCGGGTACTAAAAGCAGACACAAACAGACTTTCCTTTATAATTATTATACAGTCGTGTTAAAATAAGAGCACACATGACTGTCAATGACGTATATGGCGCCCCCTGTGGGTGAAATTAAAGGGGTCCTATCCTCATTACGAAAGCTTTTCTAATTATTTTGGATGCCAGTGGGCCACTATGGGAAGTTTACTTGAATAAAATACTATAATACTAATACTAAAATACCCCGCCACCACGCAGACCTGCAGAGAGACACGCCCCATTACATGCTAATTGTTCGCTAACAGTCTCAAATTGATATTGGATAGCAATACCGCTCGTTTAGTTTCCGATCCGATACTTTAACCTTACATGTCTGGTGAATTTAAAATGTAGTTTAAAACATTTAATTGAAATAAATGAATTTGAAAAAAGTTATTAATTTAATAATGCATTTTTTTAAAACCCTGAAGTGTATTGAGGTAGCAGGGTGATGAAAAATATAAACAACGCAAAGTACAGCAGAACAAACGGAGGTCAAAATCATACTTTTAACACTAAAACAAGAATATAAGTAATCTTATTGTATTTTAAACTTTTTAAGATACTGGCTACTCGGGTATACGTAGACGTACAATTGTTACTTTCCGGCTGCCCTACTCAAGAAAAAACGTTTTGACAATGTTACTGTATTGTCCTACCGATGACGCAGCGTCGGGAGCAACCGGCGGTTGAGTATCTTGCCCAAGGATACTTCGGCAGGATCGAACCTGCCACCTTCAGGTTGAGAGCCGCCTACCACCCGAGCCATGCCACCTTGCAGGTCTGCTTGCAGGGAATTCAAACAAAAAAAAAATGAATCAACATAGTAATCGATGAACGGGATGATGATGATGATGATGAAATAATGTTTGAACCAAAGCCACCTGATGATGTCACTTCCTCATCACGTCGCTCTGAGAGGTTGCCGACGTAAGGAAGGATAGAACCCCTTTCATCATGAGAGCCTGCATGTCAGCTTTACGTTCCAGGTTCTTCTTAGTAGCCGTATCAGGTTGTCTACCTTCTAGATCTCCTCATAAAGGGGGTGTCAGGAGTCCACGGACGTAACAATTTAAGGTCACAGTAATTAAAAAAAAAAAAAAAGTGATTTTCTTTCCGTATGTACACGACATGGAGAGGAGGAGTGATGCGTGATGGTGAGCTACGATGGCCACAAAGCGGAGAAACGGCGAAGTATATCTGCTCCTCACATGCGTTCCGTCCCAAAGCCAGTCTTTGTTGATTCATGCATTTTTAGTCTTTCCACACTCGCCAACGATCCGGGTGATGCAGCAACGGACACGGAGGACGTCCACAGTGGGGAGGGAGGGGGTTGGACGGTGGGGGAGGAGATGGCTCAGGGTTGGGTTAGGGGTTGGGGGAGGGGGCGGAGTCTAAGCTCCAAGCGGTGCTGGGTCCCTCCAGCACCGTCAGTGACGCTCACCTCTGTTGGGTTTGAGTTTGTCTTGTTGATCAGAGTCCATTTTGTTTCATTGTGTGTGTGTGTGTGTGTGTGTGTGTGTGTCGTTCAGTTTTCCTCCGCTCTTATATCGACGTCTCCCACAGCTGCAAAGATAAGAAACATCAAAGTGAACTTTAAGGATGTACAGTCGTGGCCAAGCGCTTTGAGAATGACACAAATATGGCCTCTAGTTCACTCATCTTTCAAGGTAGTCTATGGCTACATAAACATGGACTCACTAACCCTAACCCTACCAAAAGAAAGATAAGACTCCCATCTTTCATCAGAAAATAATATTTTGTTTCTACTCTTTTCCGTTCTTTAGTAATCAGCAGTAGAACATAGCTATGTTTCAGGAAAATATCAGTTCCCGACTACAAAAGGGAGAAAAACATCTTTTTGTGAATGAAGAGTTATAAGTTGATGGCCATGGATTGCCAAGTCCCGCTTAATTCCACTGCATTTCAGCCCTGTCACAAAAGGAGGAGCTGACACGTTACCATGTAAGGATTGCAATCTTGTGGAATGCGTTGGGCGGCCAGATTTAGGATGAGCCTGGGGGGGGGGGTCTATCCGCACAGAAACATTTTCAGTTCAAAATGATTTTACTACTCTAAATGTATATGCCTTAGTCATTAGTTTGTGGTTGGTTCTTAATTAGCTGCTCAGTAACTACTGCATTGGTGTGTACCTTCATGTAAAGTGAGACTATACCCATAAAAATATACAATTATGAAAATGAATACTTGTGTCACTCTCAAAACTGATGGCCATGACCATAGGAGACGTATTTGAAAAGGTTAAAAGTAGCATAGTATTATAAAAGGTGAGCAGAAGGAAAGGATAGAAAGCAAGATGGCGTCAGTCACCCTTGCACTCTGCCTGCTGGCTTTCCTCTGGTCATCGGGAAGGGGCGGCATTGGGTAAGGGTATCTCCTGCTGGATGCAATCGATCCCGTGGAGGAAGTGGGGGACTTGGCAGGAGACAGTGTCCTATGAGGAGGAAGAAAAAAAAAAAAAGTCAACGGTTGCAGCCATGTTGCGTCTTTCTCCCAAAAGTACGCAACGCCACCGTTTCGGTGCACTGGTGGCAGCCTCACGTTGTGTACTCACGTTGTGTACTCACGTTGTGTACTCACGTTGTGTACTCACGTTGTGTACTTTTGGTGAATGACGTGAGGAAACCAGGAGAACAGAGTAAAGTGGCAAGGAGACACACACTGAAGCCGACCCATAGCAGCTTGTTTCCACGACAGTACTACAGTACTCTATATACTGCTTTGACAGATAAATACTGTACACGTGTACAGTCCTAATTTACAGTAGTATTCTACACTGGACACTAGGTGTCAGTAATGTTACACAGCCACCACAGGAAGGAACTCTCCCGTTACTAAAATATTAGCTCTTATTTATGGCCAATATGGCGAATTTTATCTTATTATTATGTCTATTAAATTGAGTAACAAGTGTAAAGTTGACTATAGGGGTGCTATTGTATGTCTAGAGGGCTCGAATATGTTTAAAAAAACGTATGTAGAAGATCGTTGACAGATTTTCTATGCTGTAATTGCAAAAATATGACATAATAAATAAAGAATAAGGTCTGGAATGAGGGATTATTGTATAGTTAAATAAAAGGTTTGACCCTGGAACTGATTATTTCTACTTCCTACTAGTCTCTAAAATCTCTAAAGCATGATTATTTAGGGTAACGTACCCTGGACAAAAAAAAAAAAGGGCAGTTAACAGGAGTAGCCTGGTCCCCGCCATCTCTCCTCGACTGTTTTGGAAACAATGTGCTGTGGGGCACAGGATTCGGAGTGGCGACCTCGCGGGGGCAAAGAAGGGGGCGGGGGCAGCACAGTGATGACGTCAGAGGAGCGGTGCGAGGAGAAGACGCATGTGGTCACCGGCTTGACGTCATGATAGTCAACATGCAGACCGAACAAGAGGCCGGGGGAGAGAGAGAGGGGGGGGGGGTGGGGGGCAATAACGACACATGAGGTATAAATACACTAAGGTGCATTCAAATCAAATGCGGTGGGGAAAGGATAAAGAGGAGCAAGGCAAATGAAAGGATGACGTCTTGTGTACAAGACCAAGCAAAAAGTGAGGGGGGGGGGGGACTGGGGGTTGTAGACAAGAAGATATACCTAAGGTACGGTCCTTGTGTGTTTTTATTCACATCTTCTACCCATTTAGTTACATCATAAAAGTCTGTTTTGTCGTGAGGGGTTAAATACCTGTGGGGTGGGGCGGGGGGGGGGGGTAGACACAAAAAAGGAGAGGAGAGGAAGTGTAAGAATGAAGGAAAATGGAAAAGGATGGTAAAAAGTCTTGGAGTGAGTGACAGAGCAGAGGCATCCTGAACAAGACAGCACAATGCAAGTGGACTGGGACGGTGGACGACCACCCCCCCCCCCTCCCCCACCCACGTGGTTTGTGATGGAAAATGAAGGATAAAAAAAACACTAATCACACACACGTCAACCTCATTGTGCATTCCAAGCGTCTCATGCTTGCAACGCAAACATATGCCAAACACAGCCAGTGCACAGTGTGGCCATCACGGTGCATTCACGGGCATACAGTAAATCACAACACTTGGTGCTTGAGAGAAGGTTCCACATGTACGAATGTTAATTATTGTGTACAACTACACTGTGTCATCAACATGTATTGAGCTACGTTCCCTGATAATTACTTTGTTGGGTGTTTTTTTTTTTGGGGGGGGGGGGGGGGGGTGTAGAGCAGAAAGCGGAAGGTTGTCGGTTCTATCCTCACTCCCTCCACACACCCAGTCACTGTTGTCATGTCCCTGGGCAAAGACTTCACCCACCTTCCTACCTTGCCTCCAGGGCAACATTGGTATATGAATGGTAATGATACTACCCCAAGGCAGCTGTGCCCACGGATGTACATTACCACCACCAGCGTGTGTATGAGTAATGAATGAATAATGAAGTCACTTCATTGTGAGGCACTGTGGTCTAGTCAATTATTATTATTATTATTATTATTATTTACTAAAAGTCCCTAATTTTGCCCATATGTATAATAATATTTTTATAATTAATATCCTTCATTTTGTTGACCAATCAATCGGGGCACATAGAGTAACTTGTGTTTTTTGTCCTCCATTTCTTTCAACATGATCGCCATGAGGTACTTACTCTGTGGAGTTGGAGCGAGCACGGAACTTCTTTCCTTTCAGTTTCTTGCGATTGCCACTCAGGTTTCCTGGCGAGACGACAGTTAGACCGTTAGGGGCGTACACACCAGAGGCACGACCACCCGCAGTCGTATTTCCGCGTTGGCCGAGCGTTACCTTGCCACGAGTTGCTCCGCGGCCGACCGTTCTCGCAGATGTCGGAGATGTGTTTGGCATCTGGGATTCTCTCGCTCCACGAGTGGGAGAGGCCGTTAGACCTATGACAACGACAACGTGCATTGAGGGATGCGTACATAAGCGGTACAATGACAAAAAATTCTAACAGGTCGCGGGACTCCAGCCCCGTGAGAATCAAAAGCATTGCCTCCAAGTTGGAAGTGTGATGGTAACCATAGAACTGGAAATGTGAAGACACTCATTCATTCATTTTCTACCGCTTTTCCTCACGAGGGTTGCGGGGGGGTGCTGGAGCCTATCCCAGCTGTCTTTGGGGCGAGAGGCGGGGTACACCCTGGACTGGTTTGGCCAGCCAATCACAGGGCACATATAGACAAACAACCATTCACACTCACATTCATACCTATGGACAATTTGGAGTCGCTAATTAACCTAGCATGTTTTTTGGAATGTGGGAGGAAACCGGAGTACCCGGAGAAAACCCACGCATGCACGGGGAGAACATGCAAACTCCACACAGAGATGGCCTAGGGTGGAATTGAACCCTGGTCTCCTAGCTGTGAGGTCTGCGCGCTAACCACTCGACCCTGAAGAGACTCATGTTCAAATATTTCTTAAACATAGTCTGTACAGTTCAATCGGAACAAATTAATTCCAATTCCATGATTTCCGATGGGAGGGAGTGAGTTGGACCTTAGGGGCTCCACCGTACAAAAGGAAGGCATCACATGACAGGAAGTAGTGTGTGTGCACACACACACACACACACACACACACACACACACACACACACACACACACACACACACACACACACAGAGAGATAAAACGAATGGCGGAATGTCGAGATGGCACACCTGAATCCAAACAGTGAGATGTTCTGAGTAATGGATGGGATGGATGGAGTGAAGGACAGGGCGCAAATCTGAAGGTGCGACAGACAGGCTGACCTCTTCTTGGAGCTGCAGCCCGAGTTTGTGCTCACGCCCGGCGGCATGTCGCTGTAAAAGGAATCGGCATCGCTGGGCTTTGTTACATAGTCACCTGGGGGCATTTGCCTGCACATACAAGAGACGGCGTTCATCTTGGCACGCGGACACGTGACCCGTCGTACGTTCGTTTAGCTCGTTTAATCATTTATTTCAACCATCTTCCATGCAACTTGGCTGGACTTTTCTATTGATATTGTATAATAATAACAGTTGAATTATGATATCCTCACATAAACTCTTTAGTACGGCACAGCATTGACAATATAGAAAATGAGCAAACCGGCAGAATCTTCGGTGAACCTCGGACTCCACGTAGCATCTCTGCTTGTAGCTCCTGAGAGGTGGAGAGGAGGGCCGTCAGTCAACGATTGGCGCCAAAAGACTTGCATGTTTATGAATATCATAATATCTGCTTGCAAGACGTATGATATAGCGTGTATAATGTTAGCAACCATTCTGTTACATCAGGGGTGGGCAAACTTTGACTTGTTGGCCACGCTGGGTTAAAACATTTGGCAATAAACACCAGCGAAGGTTAGCGGAACCTCGTAGCGTGGATGGAAGCTAGCAGGGTTAGCTTGGTTTAGCATGCCAGAGTGCGTGAGTCGGGATGGGATGAGTATATCGTCACCGCTCTTGTCGCCAGCTCAAAAATAGAAGCGTTGTCTAACTGTGTAAACAAGAGACACGTGGCGTTGGAATTGCATGCGAGCTTCCTTAATCACAAGCACAGGCATTACGGCTTGTTGATGATTTGCTAGAGATGGGTGCTGAAAAGTTAGCCAGTTTGTTGCCAAATATTGTTACATTTTTTCGTTTGATAACATCATATCTTGACGCATTCTAAAGATTTTGTGATATTTGCCAAGGTCAGTATCGCCCAACCCTACTCCAAATGCCTGCAAGGCATGCTGGGCAGTCCACAATATGAACTGTTAACAATAAAAGATTGGATATCAACAGTATGTTAACTACTTCTCTGACGACCTCAATCAAGGAAAAATGTTGGGAGAACACAAGCTACCCAGCATGCCTTGCGGCAGGAATATATGGGTGTTTTTTTTTTTTTTAGCGTGGGTATTATATGTAGATTTGTATTTGTATGAGCACATGATGCAATAGGTAGTTTACTTTCTATGTTGTGTTTGCCCACCCTGTTTTCTCAAAGTGAGCATTATTACTAAAGGCAGAATTTCCCACCCAGCTTTTATAGCAGGTATCAGTATGTAGGCCACTGGCACACTCACTTGTAGCACCAGGCCGTCACAGCCAGTATGAGGGCGAGGAAGAGGATGGACCCAACGATGGCCCCAATGATGATGTTGGTACTGGTGATGCCTGATACACAGGAAGAAGGGGAGGAAGGAAGGAAGCCAGATTTGTGTTAGTTGATTCTCTTATTTCACTTAATCGGGACACATGGGGGGGGGGGGGGGGGGGGGGGGTACAAAACCACAAACCACTGCGAAGGAACACACCATCACACCACACTTAGGAGGAGGGGGGGTGTAAGAGGTGAAAAGGGGGAAGTCGGGTTTGTACCAACAGCTTCACATTATTAACTGGCTGCAGGACGGTAAGAGGGGGGGTAAAGAACCAGGAAATGTCAAGCAGACAGAATGAAATAGTAACTCAAATCTGACCTCAAGGAACTGCGTCAAAGACCTGTGAACAAAGAACGGGCGTGGGAAAAAAAAAAACACAAAGAAAAAGTGATGCTGACCGGTGATGAGCAAACAACAAAAGAGCAAAACAAAGCATAAAATATTCATAACAAAATGAACGAGTATAAAAGTGGATGACAGGAAGAGAGAGAGAAAAAAAAGAAATGGCAATGAGTGGTGAGAATCGGTGATAGCGCTACCTGAAACCGAGGCTGTGGGTCCCACCACGAGGTAGCTGAGCGGTGACGTGGAGTTACAGTCCTCTCCTGCCCAGCCCAGGTAGCACACACACCTCAGCTCATTACTGCAAACCTGCGGAGGACAATAACACCACAAATATAGTCTGGTTTCAGCAGAAAATATCATTACCTCTGGAAAAATAGCTTTGCAAAGCCGAGAAAAATTACACTAAATTTGGATTGGAAAGTTAGGGAATTTTGGACATAAAATTTTTTTGGACATTTTAATTTCATTAAATTTTTTACATTAAAGTTAGACACTGTCCACTGGATATAAATGGAATTTGGGGAATTTACTGACATTTTGGGGTGTGCACACACACCATCATGATGATTTGGTAAGCAAATATGCTTCCAAAAACATGCTAGGTTAATTAGCGACTCCAAATTGTCCATAGGTATGAATGTGAGTGTGAATGGTTGTTTGTCTATATGTGCCCTGTGATTGGCTGGCCACCAGTCCAGGGTGTACCCCGCCTCTCGCCCAAAGACAGCTGGGATAGGCTCCAGCACCCCCCGTGACCCTCGTGAGGAAAAGGGGTAGAAAATGAATGAATGTCTTGGCCTCCTACTGGTCGGATGTGACCTAAACCCCTCCCCCCAGGGCGTGTCTCAACCCAAAGCTTGCCACCATACGTGAGGGTAGGAATGGAGATCAAACGCTAAATTGACAGCTTTGGGCTTTTGGATCAGCACCCGATGAAGGTACTTGGGGCAGGACATCATCCCCGTCCCTTGTCTCCATAGACTTGGATTAAGAAGTCCTGAATCTCATGTGAGTGCACGTGTGGATGTTTGTACCCCGTGTCCAGAGCAGACGGTTTTGTCGGTGGTCCCGGGGCAGGTGCTGAAGTTGAACTGCTGGAGGGGGAGACATTTGTGGTTGAAGCAGATGTGGTCTGTCCCGCAGGCCGTGCCGTCCTCCACGTAGCCCAGGTCGGTGTCCCCGTCGATCACCACGTGGGCACCGCTGACATAAAACACATTAGTGACTCACACGATACATTTTGAAGCAAGGACTCACTTCAAATGTTTTTGTGTACCTGCAGTCCAGAGAGGCACTGTGTCTCGCCACCGAGAAGGACGTCAGGCCTCCTTGCAGTTCCCCCAGGCGTGGGGCGGGCGAGATGTTGGAGCACAGCAGGTAACCGCAGTGAACGTCCCTGAGAGATGGAGATGGAGACGGAACTGAGAGCACAGCAGAGACGTTTGGGCGAGAGTCAAGAGAAGACAGACTGACTGTTTGTTACACTGGATCCACGTGTCTTTGTCCCGCCCACAGTTGCCCTTCTCCGTGCCCTCAATGTTGAGCTTCTCGTAGCAGAACTTGTCAGCCGCCGTGGCCTCTGGAGTAGACAAACACGTTGAATGGATAGACGTGTGTCAATGGAGCAGTGATGTTTACAGTGTATGTCAAAGGCTAAAGACATGCATGTAGACAAATGTATACTGTACATTGTGTGCGTATATGATGGGACATAGGGATATGTACTTGTACACATCATGCGTGTATGTGAACGGACATACAGGTGTTTGCATTACACCATATGCACATGCAAAAGGACAGATATTCACATTATGGGCGCATACAAATTGACAAATCAATGCTTATAATTTTAAGAATTATTAAGAATGTATGTGAATTGGCAACCAAGTTGAAATTATGTATGTGCGAATGGACAGACAAATACATACACGTGGAGGTGACAAAAGTCACATACATTACGTGTATATGTATGTGAAGGGTCAGATATTTACATTTTGTGTGCAAATAAATGGACAAATAGATGCTTACATTGTGTGTGTATGAGAACGGACGTATGCATGTATGCATTATATACGCATGCTTATGCAAACTGACCTACAGATGTTTATACTACCATTGCAATTGAACGGGCAAATTTCATAGATCCATCATGTGTGCATATAGATGGTTAAATAGATCCATCATGTGTGCATATAGATGGTTAAATAGATCCATCATGTGTGCATATAGATGGTTAAATAGATCCATCATGTGTGCATATAGATGGTTAAATAGATCCATCATGTGTGTGTATATAGATGGTTAAATAGATCCATCATGTGTGCATATAGATGGTTAAATAGATCCATCGTGTGTGTATATAGATGGTTAAATAGATCCATCATGTGTGCATACAGATGGTTAAATAGATCCATCATGTGTGCATATAGATGGTTAAATAGATCCATCATGTGTGCATATGGATGGTTAAATAGATCCATCATGTGTGTATGCAAACGGCCGTACAAATGTGGATGGCCATACAGATATTCCACGATGCGTGTACGCGTCGGACTTACTCTCTCCCCAAATGTACTTGCACTGTTTGTCTTTGGTTTTGCATCTCCCGTTAAAGCAGCGGCCCTGCAGACACCGAGAACAGTCGGAGTCAGGAACAAGCAAATATTATAATAATATAAGTTTGCATATTGTGCTGTCTCACCTGGTCCTTTTCACACGTGTAGCCATCCATCTTATGCACGTTTGGTGGACACTGACGAAGCAAGACGAGCGTGAGAGCTTTGTTCAAACGGTTTGGATGCTCCGCCGAGCGGCGATGACGCTCACCTGGCTGGAGTTTCCTGTGCAGTTTTCGGGGATGTCACAGTCGTTCACTGCATCCCGGCACACAACGCCCATGAATTCCATCTGAGGGAACGCGGGAAGAACAGGAAGAGGACTTAGTCCCTTGGTAAAGACCGTGTGTAAGCATCTCCACCAAAATGGCGCCAAGGTGAGAGAAAGACGGGCTTATAGAAAGACGCGTATCTTTGTTACCTGGCAGTTATTGCAGCACAGCCCATCGCTACATTTGGAGCCTTGAGTCAGGGTGCACTTTTTACAGCAGTTCTCCCCCTCTTTGGCGCACTCCTGTGACGACACATCACAATGATTTACATTTCATCAGAAGTCTACTTGGGCAAAAATAGCAACTTACCAGCGGGCTGCCGCAGTCACACTCCTCCCCTGGCTCCACAAAACCATTCCCACATTCAGGAGGGTCCAGCAGCTGGAAGAAAAACAGCAGATAGCGCCATCAAGGCTTAAATATCTCCATGAGCAGATATCTGTCTTAAAAACAGAGCAGCCAGAAGTTTAAATTGAACTATAGCATGGCTACTGTGAATAATACACGTAATACGGAAGTGAAAATTACGTGCTTTATGCACATTGCAAACCTTCCAGTCCGACCTGCATCACACGGCGTGTGAGTGGATTTACTGTCAGAGATGGAAAGCTGCCAGTGTGGTTAATGTCAAAGCAGAAATTGCAGTAATTCCATGTTTGATCAAAGTTACTTAAGATTTGTAGGATCAGAACGTGATGGCTGCATGTGACTTCTATTAAAACATGTCGTAGTCGAGTCCAAGTTGGGCCGAGTGGGCACGCTAAGCATCATGGGAATAATTTGTGGAAAGAAGTTCAACGGTTAAATATAAATATAAAATAAATACAATTTTTTAAAGTATTTCCAAATATGATAGTACTTGAATAATCACTAAAAACAAAATAGGGATAATGATATGATATATGGCGTTTGCCACTGAAGACATACCTTCATGGGTTTGTTGAACAAACAGGCTCCGCCCCCGCTGTTTAGGAAGTTGTAGTATTCCTCCACGTTGCAGTCAGAGAACTTCTTGGGCAGGTAGAAGCTGTTCAGTACAACCACAGCATACTAGGGGTCATGCGGTTACCACGGCAACAGGCAGACAACACTTGAAACACTCTGCAGGACGGGAAAACACCCAGGTCATCATTACCTGCCAGATGCACCGTAACGATTAGGCACGAATGTGCAGGAATACTCACGGTTGGAGGTATCCGCACCACAACCTGGATTTAGAGTACACCTACAATTGTGAGGTTTTGGGTAATGGATGGTAACGGACGTGGTGGAGGATCCTAATTTGAACAGTTGCGGCATCCACCTCCAAGTCATGAGGTCTTAGTGAGCTCTTAGTGAGTGATTGGACCTGTCGCTCTTATATTGAATAAAAGCAAATGCTTAGTTGATGGATGGATGGATGGATGGATGGATGCAGGCGGACTTTATTATTATTCTATTCCCTTTTTACTGTCATAGGAGCTCAGCCAGATTGAGGCTGATTGAGCGCTACAGCTACCTCCATGGTGTGCTAAAATACTGCTGCATGAGATATTTTTAAAAAAAAAAAAGGTTTTAAATACAAAAAAAAATGTGGTTAACATTTAACAATAAGCATATACCCCATTCACCCAACATCTTGCACATTGAATTTAAGTAGAATTAAATAAACTCTGCTTCTTTCTACTCCTGTTCGGACTTTGTTGAACTGTGAAAACATAAACTTTGTAAGGCATGTTGGAAAGAAAGTGACAAAGGAATAATAATAATAATTAATAATAATAAGCTACCTCCACTGTCTTGTAGCAGCTATGATTCCATACATTAGATAAGCCTGTGAAAATATAACGTTCAAACATGCAGGAAGCTGGCGTCAATGGACATGGCTGTGGCTGAACATTGAATACAAATGTCTGAAATACCATAATGGCGTTAGAGAGCGAGAGAGCAACCAAGAAGACAGGCGACAGGGCGCGGAGGTGCTGGTCCTCTGTCACGTGACCTCCTGCCATATTAAGACAGAAGGCGGGAGTACTACTGGGGCCCAATCGGGCGGGGGAGTAGCGTACCACACGGTTAAAAGGGATAGGCGTTCATTTACCATGAGACTGACATTGCAGACAGTATCAATCGATTACACATGGACGAGACAATGATGGGAAGTGATGAAGCTATATTCTAAAATAAACAAATGAGCAAAAAAAAAAACCTGTTAATTACACCTACTCAGTCTGTTGACATCCAACACAAAAGCACCGCCTTTCCAAAGCTAATAATACTCACTTGTTTGTTTACTACTGAGGCTGCAGTTTGAAGCAATGTAGGCGTAAAATGTTAGAAAAGTAAATATTACCTTTGTAAAGGCAGTATTGTCGTACTGGATCTCAATAGATTGGATATCAGGTGTGCCTAATGAAGTGTCAGCTGAGCGTAAACGTGAACAAACAACACAGACGTAGCGCTGATGTTCAACATGATGATGACAAATACAGCCCGAGCGGAGGAAAACCGTGAAGGGCCATCAAACTGCATTTAGTTCACATCATTTGAACGAGACACAGACATTTGCAGCGGGCTGTCGAACTGCGGCGAGAAAGGTTGCGATGGCTTACAACCGTTCTCCCAAACGGAGCGCAAGCAACGTTCCAGCCAGGCTTCTGCTCACCTGCTGTCCCATTTGGGATAGACGGGGGAATGCAAGAAGTATTTAAGAGGGGGGGGAGGGGGGGGGGGGGGGGGTAATTGCACAAATGCACAACACATATCACAGTGATGCAGAGGGAAAGTGGATGTGTGCTAGCATCATGAACAGAACACCAAACAGTGCGTCATCAAGCGTCCAAAGGGGTACCAAAGTACCAATCACTAGCACGGTTTAGAAAAGGGGCCTGGGGTGACACCTACTGGTGACTTCTTCAACTGCAGCAGGTCTATTGTGCAATCAAGTGTAAAGAGCCCGCAACTGAGGTTTTAATATTATCAGGGGCGGGCTTATCATGAAGCAAACACAGGCTATTGGTCGGGGACGCGTGATTTTCCAGGGGCACCCAAACGTCTCATAAAAACAATATTTTTTCCTCAATTTAAAGTTTTGCCTTAATTCACATGTTTAAAACGACACAAGTTTTGATGAAAACTACAGAAGGCGTCGACCTTTTTCACAGTCACAACAAACATAGACACGATGACAGCGGCAGCGAGGAGAACGCAGTCGATGACGCTGAGAGTGACGCTTTTCATCACAAAAACGTGAGTGCCGAAGCGGTAAAGTACGGTATGTTAAATGTCGATTAATGTTCTTATCGATGACAGTAAAAGCGTTTTCTATGCCGCTAATCCACGCCAGGGTCGCGGGTATGCTGGAGCCTATCCCAGCTGACTTTGGGCGAGAGGCGGGGACTGGTCGCCAGCCAATGGCAGGGCACATATAGTAAAACATTCACAATTTGGAGTCGCCAATTAACCTAGCATGTTTTTGGAATGTGGGAGGTAACCGGAGTACCCGGAGAAAACCCCCCAGGGCCCCAATGACTAGGTTTACCTTGGGCCCCCAAATGCTTATTATACATTGCTGTAGTGTAACTTACCCAACATCATCCATGATGCAGCCCGACCAGCGATCGTCACATTTGCACTCTCCTGGAAGACAAAAAAGTTATGGGTTTTTATTGTAAATGTTTGCCAAACACGCGGGTTACACAAATGTACCATTAAGGATCCTCTTCTTGTCGGAGAAGATGCCGATGTTCTGCCCCAGGGACTGAGCCAGAGTTATGGCCATCTCATCAGTTTTTCCATACTGGAGGAGAAAGACAAAAGGACATAATCCAAATAAATCTGGCACAGAAGATAAACATAAGACAAAGAGAGGGCTCTGGGCGGGCTATTGTTATTGTTATCATCGACAAATTAACATCCCAAAGTTTTACCTCATTGACTCCTCCCCCTTTAGAGAGGGAGCACACTCCCCCCATGTAGGAAGCGCCACCCCAGCTGCTGTGAAAGCGATTCCCTCTGGGGAGAAGAAACCAAACGGTAAAGAGTCAGCAACGTGTAGCTGCTGGAAATGGACGCTGCAGCGGAACCCTTTAAGTCGACACCCCCGCAGGCTGGCTGACTCACGTCGACATAAGCGGTTAACAACATCAACTGAAACTAGCCATAGCTTGCCTTGCGTATTTACTTTGCTGTCGACAAAAGCAAGACATCGTGTGTGTCGACGGGTGGCCATTTTGGCGACACACCGACATTAAAGCCGGCAGCCTCCACTGTAATCCCGTCATGAGCGTTTTAATTCCAACTCACGAGAAGAGGTGCACGGAGTCGCATCGCTCCGTGATGAAGTCCTTCCGGTACTTCATGAACTCCCTCAGGGTCACCATGGGGTCGTCGTCGATGTTGAATTTGTTGTCTGCGGACCACGTCTCCATGGCAACCAGCACAATGCGCGTATTCAGCTGCTCCTTGAAAATCTGGAAAAATTAAAAGTTAAAATGATGAAAGGGTCCTCAACAAACTATTTTATACCAGTTTTATGAGTCCCTGGAGCCTGTTTATCAGCACCAAACCACGCTTCCATGGAGTCATGACCCGTGATACTTCGTTAGGTGCCTGTTACTCTGGTAATGAGTAATCTAACTCTATTATGTTAGTGTATCTGTGATCCAGGTAAAACTTACTACAAGTTTAAATTCCAGTACTGAGGCTAGATTTTGGACAAAACGGTTCCAATACAGGACTCGGGCGCCTCTGAGAAGGATTTAGGTTGTTCCTGATGCAACCTACGACATAAAGTGCTGCAATTGGCCTCGTTGCTGCAGCCTCATCGGGCATAAAGGTAATTCTACTCGCACATGGAAATCAATGGCGACTTTCCACAGTCTTTTTCAAGGCCGTGACAAAAAAGCACGACCTTTCTCCGGAGCTTCTCCAGCTGATCGCCTTACAGTCGTGACCCTGCAAGGTCCGGTCGCATTTCAATAGCGAAGCACAGAAAGGCACGATGAGGCATAACCGCGATGACAGCGAGTTTGATATGCTGCTACGCGCTCGGTCCTCGAACTGAACACTCACGAGTGGCTGCTTAATGGCTGTTTAGGGTGGAGAGCCAGCTTGGTTAAAGTGACAAATCAGCGCCGATACCAGGAAGTGCTTGTGGCGAGTTTTCCGAGAGGAGGATCAATACAATTCTTACCATGTCAGCCATATTGACCACTGACTTAGCATAGTTATTGGTGTGGCCGACGCAGAGGCGATGCTTCTTGTACTGGAATGAAACACAGAAGGGAAATAAACACATAAGTGGTAAATATAATAACATTGAAACATAATATTTACACACTGATCATTACATTAGCTCCAGTTGCCTATGTTGTGACTTAACTAAACATATAAGGCAGCAGAGTAGCCACATTATGGTAAATTGTTACATAATGTTAGCATACTATAAAGTACATGTCTCACACACCCACAAAACACCTTTGTTATACTTTTACTACTCTGCTACCATAATTGCTTCAGTACTATAAATAAAATCATTACACTTCATATATTGCACTGTTTTTAATGCAAAGTCATATGGGGATCCAAAATGAAAACAATAAATATCAATAAATAAGTGTAACGTACCATTAAATGGTCATTGATCACCATCAGTTCGATGTATTTAGTCTCATCTTCAACGCTTCGTGACATATGTGGAGCCTGGAAGGCAAACAAAATCACACTTTTATCAATTTGATCAACTCTTAACAAGATGATACCAAAAACAGAACCAAAACATTAAAATATGCAAAGTTTAGTTTCCCAAAAACATGTGAGAGCAACTCGGATATGTGATAAAAGACGACGCAGGAGGTTAATATTTCATGGAAAGGAAGAGCTGGGAGGATGTGGAGAGCTGCTGAGTGGGAGAAAACTTGCCTTTTAGCTTTGCGAACAAATACCAAAACACATACAAGTGGGACACAGACACATAACACAATGCTTATATATACACACCTGTCTCTTTTTTCTCCTGTGAACACCTCTTGATCCGGGAAAGGGAGGACTGGGAAAAGGTGGCTCTGGAAGATCACCTAAAAGAAGCGAGTCCCATCAGCACTCTCAACCAAAATACTGTCTTGATCCCATTTCCATACTCAGTCTCACCAGCGAGATCATGAAGAAGTCCATCTGGTCCTCCTCCAGATTTGTATATCATGTGAACGCCGTCATCTTCCTGAAGGACAAAAAAAAAGCAATTATGGCTGCAATTGCAGGAAAACTTTCAACCATAAGGAGGAACCGGCTACAAAAGGCAAGTGAATGTTAACATTTATTGGCTACTCAGTGTTTTAATAGGACTTGAATCAATTTTAACAACTTTAAATGGAGTCAACCATGTGCCTGATAAAAGGAGAATGTAGTAGATCAATTAATCCCAAGTCTGTGTTGCTTAGAGTCCCCGAATAAATTGTTTTTATTGACTACCAGTGCTTGCACACACACACACTCTCGACAAATTCCACCAAAAATACAGACGTGAAACATACTATACAATTGCAAAAATATCACCTCGTACTTCAGTACGAGGTACATTATTTAAAAAAAAAAAAAAAACAAAAACAACTGTATTATACTGTATTATTATTATTTAATAAGCTTTGCTTCTTCCTACTCCTTTTGGACATGTGGAACTGTGAACTGATTATGGGATGCATTCAATTGTAATCTGATGCATGTTCAAATGAAATAAAACCATACCATTACTATTTTGTACAATGAAGATGGTAGAAATATTCTATTGTAGTTTTATAAACAAATCCTAGCTTTGTGTTATGGGTGACAAAGCTAACTTGTATTTTATTTGTAGAATATGCACTTTGGGCACCACTGGTGCAGATGTTTTTTGATAAAGTTATAATCTAAATATTGAAAACGTCCTGCAAGCAAACATCATTCATTGCCAGGTTAGCTGTAATTTGCATAATTGTGCATAATTTGCTATGGAAGTTCTAATATAGTAGCAAGGTATGGAATACAAGCGACCAGCAACTCTTGACCAACCTTTTGGAAAAACCTGAAATACACTGTCCTTATTGAGGGGAGGCGACAACGCCATCACTGAGATGGGAGGGGAACCGAAATACATTATATACACCATTATTACGTCAAATAAGCCTCCATATTGTGTACACGTTTGTTCAAGTAAGCAAACCTGCGAGACTGCGCTGTGGGGAAAGCCCTCCCTTTCCTCCCTGATGCTACATCCTGTTGACTAGCTAGCTAGCTAGCTAGCTCCTGTACCTTAACGCTACTCGTTGGCTTTTGTTTTACACTTTACACTAAAAAGACACACGCCAAACGCCACAACATTTCACTATGAACACCATTGAGTTGCTGGAAAAATAAGGTACGATACGAGTTGGTCTGGTGTGTCTAGTTTTCCGATTTTAAACCGTGTTTTGGCCGCACACGAAGGAAGGCTCAACAGGTGGCTGTGAAATGCTAACGCTTTAGCCGCTAGCCGTTACAGTCGGGACAGCAAAGCTGACTTTTTATATTGAAACTACCTTTATAACGAGTGCTTCCCGTGGCACGCCGCGGGTTTTTATGACAAATTCAAATTATGACAAAGTAAAATTGGATTATTTGCCTGCTTACTTACTCAGCAAACTTGACGCCGCAGTTAGCTGGCGAGGCTACCTGGCTGGCAGGTGTGTTGATTGGCTGGTTACGGTGCAGTGGTCACTGACAGGATATGACGTCATTGTTATTGAACTTACCTGATTTTTTATAATAAACAATCGATTTTACCGAGTTCACGTTCATATAGAACCACATGTGATTAGGACATATTGCAAAAAAATGTTTTATTAAAACTGAATGGAAGATGCCTGAGATAAAGAGCAAACAAAAAACATCTAGTTGTATTTTTTATGTGTAATTCTATTGTTCACTTATTTAGTCCTGGCGTGCCCCCCCCCCCCCCCCCATTCCCAAGTGGACTCCACCACAGAGTCTGTTTGCAAGTGAAATGAGAGCATTGTCTCAGGGACAGCTCATATTAGGTCAACCACACTATAGTGAATAGAACTACAAAGGGGGGTGGGCCTTACTTCACTATCACTAGATCAGCTGATCTTCTCAATCCAAAATGATGCTATTATAATAACATTTGCCTGGTTTCTTCTCTACCTCTTCTAGGTATTTTATCTCCCCCCCTTGTGATTTACAGCTCCTCTCCGCAACAACGACAAAAAAACCACCATGTCTTGCCGGGACATCCACGCCACCAACGCCTTTGCCTTCTTCATAGCCTTCGTGTCTGTGGCCGGTATGACAGTAGCAGCCCTAATCCCTCAGTGGCGCGTGACCAGACTGGTCACCTTCAATCGCAATGCCAAGAACATCAGCGTTTACGATGGGCTGTGGGCGAAATGCGTCAAACAAGATGGCTACTCGGGATGCTACTTCTATGACTCGGAGGTACGGCGGTGAAGTAATAATGTAATAACATAATGTGATCTGCATATTAAAACAAGCTACAACTGTTAATATTTTTACGCCAAAGAACTACGTTTGTGGTGTACTGACACCTTGCAACAGTAGCAAATTTTTCCTAGGTAGGAACCTGTCTTTACTGCGTTCTAAAACAACATCTCTTCCAGTGGTACTCCAAAGTGGACCAGCTGGACCTGAGGCTCCTGCAGTTCTGCTTGCCTGCAGGTTTAGGTTTCGGCTCGATGGCATTGCTGCTGTGCATGGCCGGAATGTGTAAAACCTGCTGCTGCTCAGACAAGCCCGAACCGGATATTAAAAGCATCCGCTTCCTGGTGAACAGCGCGGGATGTCACCTGGTGGCAGGGATGTTTCTCTTCCTGGGCGGCGCCATCGCTATCGCGCCTTCCGTTTGGTTCCTGTTCCGCACTAAGGAGCTCAACAAAAGATACGATAACATTTTCACTGACGGCTTTGCCGTGTACGTGTCCATCGGATGCTCCGGGGGGCTGATGTTAGCCGCCCTGCTCATGTTTATGTGGTACTGCATGTGCAAAAGGCTGCCTTCGCCATTCTGGTTGCCACTTCCTTCCATGTCCACCTCCGCGTCTACTCAGCCGCTCACCGCTAACGGATTCCCCCCGTCGGCGCTTTACGGCCCTCAGCCCATGCCGCCGCCTCAGGCCTACCCTCCCACGGTGATCGACACGCAGACATATGTTCCGGCGCAGGGGTATGTGCAAAGCGTGGCCGCCCCCGCACCGCCACAAGTGTACATGTCTCAGATTTCTGCTCCTGATGGGTACGGCTCAGAAGCAGGAGGCGGGCGGGCATACAGCTACGCGCCCTCTCAGAGCTACGCGCCCAGCCAGACCTACGCGCCCTCTCAGACCTACGCACCTTCTCAGACCTACGCGCCCTCCCAGACCTACGCACACAGCTACGTCGGCCACCGCTACTCCAGCCGCTCACGCACGTCGGCCATCGAGATTGACATTCCTGTGGTGACGCAGTAACAAAAAAAAATAAAAATAACGAGGCGCGAGTTAACGAGCCTCTTCAGAGGCTGATGAAATTGCTGATCATAGAAGCGAGCACCTGTCGAGATACTCAAAGTGTTTAATGAAGGATGACATTTACCGAAGAACAAAGAGTCACGCTCTTGGTGCAAATGGAGTGTTTGTATGTTCAAAAAAAAAAAAAAAAAACCACTAAAATATGTCCTACTAATTAGTCTTTTCACTGTTTGGTGCCTAATAAGTAGCAAATATTCATCCATTGGAAGCCTGGACACTGGATGCCAAATAACTGCAAATGACTTCTCACCACATGAAGTATGCGATGATGCCATGTGAAGATTTCTTGGAGGTGCCTGCTACTTTGGCGTAACGTATTGTTGATCATGTGAGCAGCTGTTATTAATGCACTAATATGAAGTACTAATGTGAGCAACGGTGCCACTTCACACTGTAAAACGTTGTAGTTTGTTGTTACTGTAATGTGATACATTGGTCACGCGGGTCAAATGATGATACATGTACTAGAATAAGTTTTTGCATCACTTAATGAACATTCCAAATTAGTTTTTTTTTTAAAGAACACACTAGAATTTGTCGGACACTTTATTTTGTTATATTGAGGTCAATGAAAGAAAGTAGTTTTTGTACACGTTTTTTCCCCCCCATTAAAAACAAAATGTGATTTTTGTGTCATTTCTTCCTTCATTTAGCACACACAATCACATTTCTGTGTTAGGTGCTCATTAATGTCATACATATATAGTTAATTGTCAAACAGCTAAAATAATGCATAAGGCTAAAAACAACCAATTAGCTAAAAATGTCATCTAATACTTACTCTACAAGAGAGGAGAAATATAACCTCAGGGAAGAAGTACATTTGAAACACGTATATGCTAGGACTACGTTAAAAAAGCTATAGCATTTCAGTATGTGGAATCAAACTATGGAATGGATTGAGTAAGGACCTCAAACAATGCAAACAACAATGAGCCAATTCAAGTCTTGAACCAGTCATGATGTGCTATATATACACATCACTATATTGACACTTACTATGGTACACATTATGGCATTGTATGGTCATATCATTATTAAAAAATAAATAATTTTTATTTAAATTTTATAAAAAAAAACAAAAAAAACATTAAACTGTATTATGGAAAGCAGGAAGTGAACAAATGTAACAGTTACTGATTGTAAAAGTACCAGATGGAGGGGTAGGATTTAATAAGCTTTGCTTCTTCCTACTCCTTTTGGACATGTGGAACTGGGAACTGATTATGGGATGCATTCAATTGTAATCTGATGCATGTTCAAATGAAATTAAACCATTACCATACAACCTATTGCACTGTATTGAAATACAATGAAATACAATGCTATTTGCATTGTGTGTTGATGCTAGAGCAACTATAACATCAGCTGTTCCAAACACACCAGTTCATTTGTGTGCGCTTCACGAAGGTACGAACATGCAAGCAGACGAGACAATAACTCCCTGACGTCTGGTCTGATCTTCTAAAACGATGTTAATAAATATTTATATGATCACAGCACAGCAGTCTCGAGGGGCGGGGGGTGAGCGTCAAGACGTTGATCTCCCTGGTGTTTACTAGTCTCATCTTTAAAGCGGGAATCTCAAACGAACAGCCAGCAGCATAAAGCGCCGTAGTCTGCTTCGTTCATGATCACTTTTTAAATAAAAAATAATAATAATTTGCTGACTTCAGCGGCTGGTGATTATTAAGAGCTTCATTAGAGGAAGTGCAGGCCACGCGTTGTTGTTGTTGTTGTTGTTGGTGGTTATGTGTGTTATTTAGCATTACTGCTGACTGACCAGCGTGGTCGTCTTTGTTCCCCCATCGGCCCTCAGACGCCGCAGGGCGTGTGTAGCGGATGGAGATTAAGGCCCTAAACACAGATGGCTTTCATATGTTGGGCTACAAAGACAAGGGGGGGGCGGGGCTTGCGTTGCCACGGGACACGACACCTCCTTGGATGACTGGCTGATGAATATAATGCAATGAGGTGTAACAAGCTCTGGTTCTGTATGTGTGAATGAACTGGTGGTACCCCCGACCCCCAACCCCCCAAAACCCACTGAACACTCTTATTCCAAAAAAAAACATCTTGGCAGCCCCCCCCCAGTCAGTCACAACCTGCCACTAATCATCACCCCCACAAAAATCCACCATGGCACCACCACATGGAAGCTCCCCAACCCCCCAGCCCCAGCTACCTCCCCCAGCCTCTTCCGTCCCCAAAAACCAGCACACCTCATCTTATCTTAGCTGAAGGTTCCTAAGGAAAAAAAAATCTATTCGCAACAAAGAAAACCCTCTTCGGCGACAGAAACATGGAATAAAAAAACCTCTCCAAGTAAGACAGTGTGGGGCGGCCGTCTGCCTTGACCAGTTGACAAAGTACGAGTGGGCGTATCTGTTCAAATATCGACATACCGGTGATGTCAGCATCACATTGATATTTGAAATGGATATTTTTCCGTTTTTTTCCCCCACAAATATCTGTGTTTTATTTTGATTTGTTTATTTTAGTTTTATTTACTTACATTTTACTTAAACTTTGGCGACTGAAACATGGAATAAAAAACCCCTATCTATTCAAATATCGGCGTGGTGTTAGTATCACATTGATATTTGAAATATTTTTCCACAAATATCTGTGTTTTATTTTTATTTGTTTATTTTAGTTTTATTTAATTACATTTTGCAGTGGCTTTAAGCTTTAAGAATATTAAAAACGTAACTGAATAAGTGTACAGACATAGGCAAGCTCAGCTATCACCATTCAAATGCCACTAGGTGACAGTATCGCGACAATATTTTACTTTATTTTAGTTGAATTATAGAACGTTAAGAACGTTAAAATGATACTGAAAAGCGATTATTAATTTTTTTTCCAGTTTCCTGTCAGCAATGTCACCCTTAACGAGTAACATTAATTGATTTTTTTGGGTGAAATGTTCTCAGAGGAGCAGGTGAGGTTGTTTAAAAAAAAAAAAAACAACACCAAAAACCAGAACATATGGTATGGTACCGGTGATGTCAGTATCAGAATGATATTTGAAATTGAATTTTTTCCGTTTTTTTCCACCCCCACAAATATCTGTTTTATTTTGATTTGTTTATTTTAGTTTTATTTAATTACATTTTGCAGTGGCTTTAAGATTTAAGAATATTAAAAAACGAAACTGAATAAGTGTACAGACATAGGCAAGCTCAGCTATCACCATTCAAATGCCACTAGGTGACAGTATCGCAACATCCTGTTGACTGCTAGTTTTACTTTATTTTAGTTTAATTATACAGTGGGTGGTTGTTTTTATTATTGACAGTTGCCAGGTAAGAACCTAAACTGCTACTGAAAAGCGATGTTTGAATAAATTTTTATTAAAATGTTTTTTTTCCAGTTTCCTGTCAGCAATGTCATCCTTAACGAGCAACTATAATTGATTTTTTTTGGGTGAAATGTTCTCAGAGGAGCAGGTCTAGGTTGTTTAAAAAAAACAAAAACAACAAGAGCAAAAACCAGAACATATGGTATTTTACCGCAGCATCTTTCCTCAAAGTGTGAACAGTCACATCCCAGCAAACCTGGCAACGTGCACCTGCTGCAACTTGACTTGAACTGCTCACTCATGTGCTTTTATGGTTGACAAAAGATGCCGACTCAACAGTAGCACCTGGAAAATCCCGTACGTTACGTTTCAACGTTTGCTGATGGAGGATGCGCTCTGCTCACGTCACGGCTTTACCGCATCCTCAAAGAAAGGGGCAGATGGATTTACCATATGGCCGTCAGGAGTCATGCCGACTCCATCTCAACACACGCCTCCTCCTCCTGTGGTGATTTTTGCTTGATTACGTGATTTTTAATCCACATGAGAACATTGCATGCCTGAGAGTCCATGTTGTTGTTGTTTGTTCGTTTCTGTGCTAGTACTTATTTAATTCATCATATTGCTGATATTAGACTGGACGGGACCGCTATTTTGAATGACACAGAAAGTTCAGTTTCTGGGTCTGTGGTTATCATCACCCTTTTTCCATTTGCGGACAAATCAGCTAGTGTTTTTGCTATCCTTGTTAGCATCTGCTTGGTAAAACTACTTATTTTCATTGTATTGGTTTCATTCAGGGCGGCACGGTGGATGAGTGGTTAGCGCGCAGACCTCACAGCTAGAAAAAACAAGTTCAATTCCACCCTTGGCCATCTCTGTGTGGAGTTTGCATGTTCTCCCCGTGCATGCGTGGGTTTTCTCCGGGTACTCCGGTTTCCTCCCACATTCCAAAAACATGCTAGGTTAAATTGGCGACTCTAAATTGTCTATATGTATGAATGGGAGTGTGAATGGTTGTTTGTCTATATGTGCCTATGTGATTGGCTGGCGACCAGTCCAGGGTGTACCCCGCCTCTCGCCCAAAGACAGCTGGGATAGGCTCCAGCACCCCCGCGACCCTCGTGAGGAAAAGCGGTAGAAAATGAATGAATGAGTCTCTTCACATTTCCAGTTCTATGGTTACCATCACACTTCCAACTTGGAGGCAATATTTTTGGATTCTAACAGGGCTGAAGTCCCGCGTCCTGTGAGATTTTTTTTTGTGTGAGAGCTGGGATAGGCTCCAGCACCCCCGCGACCCTCGTGAGGAAAAGCGGTAAAAAAATGAATGAAATTTCATTTCTGGTTCTATGGTTATCATCATCAGACTGTTATTCAATTTTACGGCTTATCTTTTATCTTTGAGACGCTCTTGCCAGCAAGGATCTAGAACAGGGGTGGGCAAACTACGGCCCGGGGGCCACATCCGGCCCGCCAAGTGTTTGAATACGGCCCGCCCAATCTTTCCAAAGTATTTAATTTAAACTCAACATACAACCTGGCATCATGGCCTGAGCCAACCTTTTGATGGTTTTATCAATTTCGTTGTTTGACATGGTCTGTTGTTTACAAAGTGCTCCTGAAAAAAGGGACACAAGCACATAATAATAATAAAAATTAAAATAATAATTATTTTATTATCATTATAACTATTATGATTATTATATTTATTATAATAATGCTAATTATTATATTGCATATTATATTTGCATATTTTACATAATAATAATATAATAATTATTATTTTAATTTTATTTTAATTATTATAATATTTTATTATTTTTTAAATATTTAAATATAAATATAAAATAATAAATAATAATAGCAGATTGCATGACAATTTTACAGATACAATAATACCAGGTGGACTGTTACGTGTAAAATATATAGTCTGCCCCCCCGGAAATTTTGTTATATCAATGCGGACGGCGAGTCAAAAAGTTTGCCCACCCCTGATCTAGAAGGTCTAAACAGGAGCAGCTAATTTAAACTGGCTTTCTGCTCTTTTGAATAATTCACCGTCTCCAGAAAACACGGGAGAGGAGTGAAGCGTGAGGAGACAAGGCAAAAAAAAAACAAACAAAAAAAAAACACAGCCTCGTCATAATACAATTCTGTGACAACCAATCAAAGGATTGCATTTATTTGAGCTTGCCCTTCATGAAAGGACTCCTCCGTTTGCCGCGTTTATCCTCTCTCACCTCCATCACTTTCTGGCTCCGGTATGAGAGCCTCGTTTAGGAATGGAGTGCTGACAGCTCTCTAACAAGTACGGAGCCAGCGCACCCCAAAGTCCATTACCTCGCTTATCTTGTCCCTTTTTGCTGATTAACAGTAGAAACGGACTCACATCTTGCGGCTATTTTAATTAGAGAGGACAGAGACTACAACGCATGCACACGATATCTCCAGCTCGGGGCGTCACGAGGCAATCTGAGATCCATAATGCCTTTAATCGTTATTATCTAATTAGCTGAAGGCTTCTTTACCGCAGGCTTTGTAACGGAGCACGTTGTGTTAGAGACACATTTTTGTCTCATCATCCTCTCAGGACAATGGCTGACCCCCCTTTTTTTTCAATCCTGTAATCCCATTTTTTTTAGGTTCATTATCGGCTGGTAGCGGCATCCACGAGCAGATTATTCAACGGTACGGGTGTAAAAACTTACATCGTTAGTGCGGCCTTCTCCTCCCGGCTCAATCAGGTAAGTGTGATTGCCATCGAAGAACATTCCACTGCAAGACAAGGAAGTCAAAGTGTTAGTCGTCACATGTTGCAGGTTGGTACAAGGTCATTTATTCAAACTAAATACAGTAAACCTCGGATATATCGGATTCAATTGTTCCCACTGGTTTTGTCCGATATAAGCGAAATCCGTTATATGCGTATACCGGAAAATGTCCGTTTTACGCATATATGGGATTTATATCCGGTATATGCGTAAATGGGATTTTATCCGTTCTAAAAAGGCACTTCCTTGACTATGTTTCCAATGTACCTGGACTGGGCAATGAAAAGAGACGTAAGGTAATGAGAATTTAACTTTATTGAACTCTGAGCATAACAAATTGTTAATTAAGCTAGGCCCTGTTACGCCCGTCAGGCCTACGTTATTTCCAATAGTGAGGTTAAGATCTCATTCTAGTATTGCTAGTATTATTGACGTCACTCACTTTTATATTTGTCCTAAATCTGGAGCCAGGAGAAAGACAATAGCCAGTGACATCAACAAGATTAGCATAACGATGCGGCCATCCGATATATGCCAGGGAAATTTCATGGAAATGCATTGGAACGGGACTGGAGATTTTGTCCGAAATAGGCGAAATCCGTTATAAAAAATCAGATATATGCAATGAATTTTTATTGGAAATGCATTACAGAAAAATCGGTTCTTTTTTATCTGTCCGTTGTGAGCGAATTTCCGATATATCCGAGGTTTACGGTATGAGTACACAAGGGGACCGTACTTCAACATTTGCACAAATTTGAGATTTTCGGCATCGAAAACGGATGGATGGGATGGACGGTAACATTCGGCAAATTCCGGTTTATCCTGGAACTTACAGGACCGATCCGTACTACAGAAATGCTCGTCCAAGATTCTCAATGAGTGGAGAATTTTGTTGTTTTTTTTTAAGCACAAACAGTAAAAACTCACGTCAAAGATGTTTTATATGACAGGAGCGCTTGGCTGTTTTTAAGGACCTCGTCTAAGATCCTGTAGTCTATATAACGGGAGCACTCGCGGTCCCTAAAATAGACACGTTTTTAAAAATAGTTTTGGTCATAACTACATAAAATTGTATAAAAATGCGTATCTATTCCGGAAATAAAAGGTACTGTCGTTTTTACATGCTTATGTCCCAGCGGTCCTTGAATGTGCCATAGTTTTGAGTCAACAATCCATACTATGAGCAGTCATTCAGCTGCAAAAACATCAAAAATCTTCTGCTGCGCATCCTTGGAGGTTTCCTTCCCTGGAGATGTTTTGCCAGGCCAGTGAAATTGGGTAAAACGCTCCGGCGTCCTCAAACAGACGACATGCGCACGTCGTCGCCGCGGCGCCGCGAGCACTTCTCTTAATAAGTCATAGATCAGTTTCTCATTCAGCAGCTAGGTGAAGGTCTTTGGCGGCGGCGTGGGCGCACCTGAAGTGACCGCGCCACGGCCGTTAATTAACTTTATCTGAAGCTTTTAAGAGATTGGCTGTGTCCAAGCCAGGGGGGGATGGGGGGTACAGTCTGCACATGTTCGCAATTTAGTCTCTGTTAATGATGGCAACCAATAAGGACTACAAATGATTAGTGGGTTAAGTCACATTTGGGAGAATTGTGTCCAAATGATCTTAATCCAGTTGTGGTGCATAATAAACACTAATAATAAGACGTCAATGCAACCCTGACTTCCTTATATGGGCATGCCCAGCACGTAGCGCAATGGCTCCCAGGAAATGTTTCTTGGGGTGTGCCCGAAGCGGCAAGCATCAGGCAGAAGTGGTTGGTGTTCCCGATTCCCGGCTCGTCTGTCAACGGCACGTCACACGGGACCGTTTTGTGGGCCGATACGAAGGACTGTGGGCCAAACTGTTGCTGAAGTCCGACGTCTTTTCAACGTTGTCGTGTTGAAGAGTCAAACGAGGAAGCTCACCGTCATAATTGTGTTTATTTTATGTTAAGAATCGGACAAAAGTGGTTGCCCGTGTAGCAGTATAGCATGTGCATAAAGCAAGTGGATGGAGTGTGACCAATCCCAGCAGGGTGGGCTCAGCGGGAGACTGTTTGAGCGGGAAGAGGTGCAGAGTCTGGAAGGACTGGAAAGCTTTCTGCGCGGGTGGAGTTTATAGAGTCCACCATTCAATACAAAAACCTGAAAATGAGTATTTATAGGTCGTCTTTAAACAGTCCAACTGAATAGAAACACGAGCCGACGGTGAACGCGACGGAAGAATCGAACAACAATAGCCCCTCTGTTTGCGGTTAAGAGCTATTATTGCAGTGTAGGCTTAAGTTTCTGTTTATGCGTATGTCAATCACACACACACACACACACACAAAGACAGCAGGATATATATTATGGTAAATACATGACGCAGCTTATGGGAAGTACTCTGACTGTAATGTCTGACGCCGCTGTACAGTCACACACACACACACACACACACACACAGAGGGTGAAACGCCCTCATCATCGCATTTCCTGGTGTGGACCAGCTCCAATGTCCCCCATAGTGCAGGTGTCAAATGCGGGGCCACATAAAGATAGAAAGAAAAGATTCAATATTATACCTTGTCTTATATTGGGGGATAGAGATTTATATAGCCAACCAACAGTCAGAGCTTTTCTTCCCATCACACACACACACCAGAAATTGTATGCTCAAATGAGGAAAGCAACCATCCTTCATTTTTCACTGTGTGGCCCCCGGCTAGAAGAAGCTTGTACATCTCTGATTAGAACGTTAAAGCGAAGCAGAGTTGTCCTAGATGTAAGTGAAGGGTGCACATGCAGTAGAAGTATTAATTACGGTGTATGTACTTACTGCAGTCCGTGGCAGGTAGAGAGGGCGGCAAAGGAGCGAGGAACATCTCTCACCTTCCCCTGATAGTAGCAGTGTTCTCCTCCCTGTGAAAACACACACATGTTGGTGTTTGTTAGGTTCACACACATGCTGGTCATGTGAGAAGCAGTGGCGTCATTAGGGCTATTTTGAAATGGTCGAAAATGTTCTTAAGCCCCCCCTAAATAATTTGATTTTTTTTTTTTTTACAAAAAAATCTCAAATTTCATATAATATTTCGACAATTTCAAAAATTTCCTATACAAATTTCATATAATTAGGGCAAAAGTAGGTTAATAAGCAAGCCAATAAGCAGGCCAATACTAGCCTACTAGTAGTAGTAATAATCAGAAGAAGGATAACAATGATAGTAATAATAATAATATGATCATTATTATTATATCTATTATTATATATTATATTATTATTATATATTATATATATGATAATTTACTTATATATATATTTTTTATTATTAATTAATTTATTTATATTATATTATTATTATTATTATATATTATATATATTATAATTTACTTATATATTTTTATTATTAATTAATTTATTTATATTATATTATTATATAATATATTATTATATTATATTTTATTATATTATAATTTTATTTATTTATATATATTATTATTATTAATAATCATTGATGACAGAATGGTTGCAGAGCTTGTGTAGATTGTGTGTACATTTAATGGTGACCTAAAACAATTGAGTATCTCTACTAAATCTGTCTAAAAGTGGGAAATTTATATTCTCGTTCTTGTTCCTTATTTGGTTTTTGGATTTTTTTTGAACATCAACTACATTCATTCTGTGCATCTCCAGGGGGCTAAGCCCCCCCCCCGTCCTCAGAACCTAGTGACGCCCCTGCGTGAGAAGATATACTGTAGCACGTCATCATCAACGCTTCTCTCCCTTTATTTACAATCTCTGCAAGCGTCAACACATTTATGTCCCACTGAAGTGCACAACGTCTAAAAATCCCTTCCACGCCGCCTAAGGGCCATTAAGCAGGAAGCTGGACTCCCCGAGGAAACTCGGCTTTTATCAGGAGGATCGATTGCTGCGCTGATGCTGCGCTGATGCTGCGCTGATGCTGCGCTGATGCTGCGCATGGCGACGCGTTGCTACGCCCTGGCGTTTTACGACTTTGCACGCACGTGCTTTGCTGGGAAAAGCTGAATATCAAAAACCGGAACATCTGCATCTGGTGTTTACCGTTTATGCACACCAGCAGCATCTTTCCTCAAAGTGCGAACAAACCTGGCAACGTGCACCTGGCAACTTGACTTGAACTGCTCGCTCATGTGCTTTTATGGCTCACACAGGATAGCAAATACCAACAAAGGTGATGAGAAATTTGCCCTTTTCATTAGTTTGATGCGTCGCTGCAGGGTAAACACACAAAACACTGAGGATGGCGGCTCTGTTGAAGGCCTTCCTTGTTCTGTTAATCCTTAAAAAAATATCAAATATTCTACAGGGAGGGATGAGAACTCTAAATTAAAAATATATAATATAGCATCGCAATTAGGTTCATCCTGGACGATATCAAATATCAACTCATTTTGAGGCTGAGAGGAGTCAATCCTAATCCATCGTGAAACGGCGACTTATGTGATGTAACAACGCCTCGGTGGGCTCTCCCTAAGTCCCTAAGATTGGAGTGGATTATCACTCTTAATCTGGTGTTAGTTCAACACTTTGTGACACAGCGACTCCAATTCCGCCGCAGTAGCGAGTGAATGGAGTTGGGCTGCACACTTAAAAAGAAGCGGGGGTCGGCATGATTGGACAAGAATGACATGGTGAGAGCTCTCCTCCCACCAGTTATTAATGATAATCACCACTTTGTGTGATACAAATAAATAGAAGGACTTGAAATAAGGCACACAATTAACGTAGATTCACGTAGATGTATCGTATAATTAATGCAATCGCTCCTCCCGCCAGTTATTCACGATGACCGTGACAACTTGAAATAAGCCACAAAATTAAAATCCACAGTAGCCTCATTCACACACTACAACATGCGCAGGCAATGCAGACGTGTCACGTAAATAACGCAATTACTCCTCCTGCCAGTTATTAATGCCAACTTTTACAGTATAACAACAGTAAGACTCCGATATTCCAGAAAATCAAAGCCCGGTACACAGTACACATGCCTGCACAGTTGTAGACGTGTCGCTACAATCGATACGATTACTCCTCCCACCAGTTATTAATGATAACCACCGCTTTGTGTCATACAAATAAGCCACAAAATTACACTCGAGTCCACAGTATGCATTATCACATACTGGCACAGGCATGCGCAATGTAGATATATGTCATATAGATATTGCGATTGCTCCTCCCACCGGTTACTGACGATAACTATAAACAGGATGACTCAACATAAGCTGCAAAATTAAAACCCACAGTATAACATTCACACACCAGCCCATGCGCTGGCAATGTATACGTTACATATAAACAATGCCATCACTTCTGGCAGTTATGGATAATAACCATAATAATAATCCTCCCCGCCAATAATTAATGACAAAACACACATTTTGTGTCATAAAATTCAATTAGACGACTCGAAATAACCCACAAAAATTAAAGTCCACCGTACCCTCCTTCTCAAACTGGCCCAGGCACGCAAAGTAGACGTGCTGCATAATTTGATGTTATTAATTATAACCGGCATTTGTCATAAAAAAATAAACAGGACGACTCCAAATAAAGCCCACGGTAAGAGTGCTCATATAGTCGCACGTGTGCACGCAATGTGGACGTGTTGCATGATTGATGCAAATGCTCTTCCCACCAGTTATTAATAATCACTTTGTGACATCGAAAGCAACACAGTGACTCGAATAAACCACAAAACGAAAGCACCAAGATACGCTCAATCACATGTAATAGCGTGTAATGTAGATGTGTTGAATAATTAATGTGATTCCTCTCCGTCAGTTATTAAAATATAAAATATAAAAAATATGGTGGATGATGCGGACAATCTTACAGTGGTGATGACCGTCCTGCCTTTGGCCGACAAATGCTTCTCCACGTACTCCGAAGACAGCAGATCACTGGGAAGAGAAGAAGAAGAAGAAGAAGAAGGGAAAAGTCACCAAATGTTCTTTTTTTATTTTTTATTTTTAATTTGGGCAAATATATGAAACATTACAGTGCATTTCTTACCATCAATCAAAATATAACTTTACATTATTTACATTTGTATTCAACTATCTGATCACAAGCAAAAAAGGAGTAGGCTGAAGCAAAAGCTTATAAATAATCATGTTCGATGCCACAGTCTTGTTTTCCCCTGTTATTATCATTGTAATATTATTATTAATATGTTATTATCATTATTGTTATATCTTTATCATTATCACCATTATTATTGTTATTATTATGACCATTATTATAATCATCATTAATATTACCATTTTCATCATTATAGTTGTAACAATGTTTAGAATTTTTTTTGTAATTATTTAATTTTACAGACTTCATTGCTTCATGTAGAGTGCTGTATTATTCCATCTGTTGTTTTCTGAAATATGCAGTATTTGTGCTTTTATTGTCAATTTATTTATTATAATTTATTTATTATTTACTTTTTCCCCCTAAGTGTTTGTGCTTTTATTGTCAATTTATTTATTATAATTTATTTATTATTTACTTTTTCCCCCCTAAGTGTAACATTTACATATGATTTTCTGTATTGCATGTGTCTAATCTTGTGCATTAAAAAAAAAACAAGAACTTGAGACTGTGTCTGTACGGACTATGTTCATTCAAAGTATTCATTCAAGTGTCACGATTGTATTTTTTTATGGAACAGTTTTATTCCATCTCAGCTTCAAGAAGCCCCCCCAAAAAATTAAATGGGCTAATTATGACCCCAGCAAAGAGGGACGAGGCTATTTCCAGCCAGCAAACACAATTAAACAAAATGTGTGTCGGCCTTGGAGACATTGGCTGTGTGAGGAATGTCTATCACGCCACTGAAGGACGGATAGAGGTTGGCGTAAAAACAGCAACACGGGCAGAATAGCGAGGGAAGAGGAAATAAATTGAGAGGGCTAAGTAGCAGGAAGACAGTAAAACTAGTGTGTGTGTGTGTGTGTGTGTGTGTGTGCTTTCTCAGCAGCAAGAATCCCAAAGGAGATACACACAGCCCAACCTGAGACAAAGATATATGGGGTATGATACACACACTGCGCCGCAATATGCCGAAGAGAAGTAGAAATAACAATCAGCAACGGTTATTATTCATTTATATTATAGTGAATATATTTACATTATTATTTTCATATATTTATTAGCATAGTATGGTTGCATTATATAATTACCATACAGCATTGACCCGAATATAAGACATTTTCTAAAAAAAAGTCAGACAATTTTAATTAAATTGTAATTATTATGATTATTATTTATATTATTTTAATTTTAATATTAATATTTCTTTTATGTTATTGTTGAAAATAGTGTTTTTAAAGAGTGGAACAACTCCAGCAGCTAAGAAATCAAATTGTTATATGATGATGATAATTATCGTGCAATAAACTGTGCAATAAACCGTGCAATAAGCTGTGGATTAATCAACATGTACAGCTCTAAATAGTGCATATAAGTCCTTTATTTGTATTACCTTGATTCTGCAATAATTTGATTACAATTACATTTTTTTTTTTATCGGATGGTGGAATCTCTGAATGTTCTGAGCTCCTGTTTCAATGCCTGTGTTGTTTGTATGGAGCTGAATAAGGAGTTCTGCCATGACGTCAATGTAGCCCAAGTTCAAGATTATAAAGTTGTTCGTTAATCTGTTAATCGTGCAATAAACTGTGCAATAAACTGTGCAATAAACTGTGCAATAAAATGTGGATTAATCAACATGTACAGCTGTAAATAGTGCATATAAGTCCTTTATTTGTATTATCTTGATTCTGCAATAATTTGATTACAATTAAAAATTTTTTTTTAATTTTTTATCAGATGGTGGAATCTCTGAATGTTCTGAGCTCCTGTTTCAATGCCTGTGTTGTTTGTATGGAGCTGAATAAGGATGTCAATGTAGCCCAAGTTCAAGATAATAAAGTTGTCCGTTAATCTGTTAATCGTGCAATAAACTGTGCAATAAGATGTGGATTAATCAACATGTACAGCTGTAAATAGTGCATATAAGTCCTTTATTTGTATTACCTTGATTCTGCAATAATTTGATTACAATTACATTTTTTTATCGGATGGTGGAATCTCTGAATGTTCTGAGCTCCTGTTTCAATGCCTGTGTTGTTTGTATGGAGCTGAATAATTTTTTTTTTTTTTTATTTAAAAAATTCAAAAAATAAAAAGTTGTCTGTTAATTCATATATTTGCAGTAGTCGGTCATGTACTTAAATTTTTCCGCATATTTGATTCAGTTGTTCAAAAATGAGTCAGATGTTCCGCTCCATTAGGCAAAACAGGAAGTCAGGTATAGTATTATTACATATTCTGCCTCACGACAGAGTGCAGACTCACACAGGAAATAGACTCCCTCTCTAAGACTAATGGCCGCTTCGGTCTGGTAATAAAAGCACAGCACACATGAGAGGAGAGGCAGGGGAGATCAAATGGAAAGATGGAGGAATGGCTACCAAGGGGCGAATAAAGAGGTAGTGAATGTTAAAAAGAGGGGGGCGGGGGGGGTGTCAACGCAGACCTCGGGGCTATAACAAATATCTCATCATGCACCAGCCCGTGGAAAAAAAAAACATCACCAATGTGTATGGAATACAAAACAAAAAATAAAACGGCAAAATGATGGAAAAGGAGCAGATTTCTTGGGAAAAAGAAGACTTTTAGTGTTTATGGGGGTCAAAAGCGTCTGGGATTTGTGTTTAAGATTCACAGCTTGTGATCTTAATCCAACGCCGCGCTAAGCCCAAGCGAGGCAGAATGGGAAAAAAAGGGGGGGGGGGGCAACATGGCAACCACACGGGCCTCTGATGGTGGAGTGCTGATAATAACAGATTGAAGCTAATTGTTGGAGGATTTAAATAATTTACTAGATAGACAAAAGACTAAACGTCAGCCCCCATGGTCCAAACCCACACGATTCGCTCCTCCTGTTAACCTACTATAGTAACACTTACAGCTAGTAGTAGTACTTGGTAAATAAATACTACGTGCACGAGTACCAAGTCTTACCAAAAAGTGTATTGTAAAAATGTATAGTGTGTTATTTTTCAAAGACGACATACAGACTACATGTATGACTATACTGGACTACATCTAGACTACCGTGTTGTGTTCAGGATTCAGTGTTTCCCACAGTACTTGTGAAAAAGACGCAAGTACTGGTTTCCTTTTTGTGCTCAGCATTGATGACTGTATGTGTTTCCTTGCAGTTAACAAAGGAAAAACAAAAATTTCAAGCATCACCCCCCCCCCTTTTTTTTTAAAGCTTCCAGGCTGTTATTCTCACTCAATCAAGATGTCATCACCAGTATTTGTCCTTGTCAACACATTCAGCTTTGTTAACTACGGAATCCATACAATAATGTCAGATGGTCCTTTTGTGGCAGGGCTGAAATGCAGTGGAAATATGGATTGCTGGATGGAAAATGCTTTTTTCTGTATTATGTTCCACACTGGGCTGCACGGTGGTCGAGTGGTTAGAGCGCAGACCTCACAGCTAGGAGACCCAAGTTCGATCCCACCCTCGGCCATCTCTGTGTGCTGTTTGCATGTCAGAAAACATAGCTAGGTTAATTGGCGACTCCAAATTGTCCATAGGTATGAATGTGAGTGTGAATGGTTGTTTGTCTATATGTGCCCTGTGATTGGCTGGCCACCAGTACCAGGATGTACCCCACCTCTTGCCCAAAGACAGTTGGGATAGGCTCCAGCACCCCACGTGACCCTCGTGAGGATAAGCGGTAGAAAATGAATGAATGAATGAGTTCTCCTCCTATTTTGTGTGGAAGTGGTAACTTTTTGGCTTATTTTGTCTTTCCCCACCCTCGGTCACTCTCTGTGTGGAGTTTGCATGTTCTCCCCGTGCATGCGTGGGTTTTCTCCGGGTACTCCGGTTTCCTCCCACATTCCAAAAACATGCTAGGTTAATTAGCGACTCCAAATTGTCCATAGGTATGAATGTGAGTGTGAATGGTTGTTTGTCTATATGTGCCCTGTGATTGGCTGGCCACCAGTCCAGGGTGTACCCCGCCTCTCGTTCGAAGACAGCTGGGATAGGCTGCAGCACCCCCGCAACCCTTGTGAGGTTGCTGGCCACCAGTACCAGGATGTACCCCACCTCTTGCCCAAAGACAGTTGGGATAGGCTCCAGCAACCCCTGTGACCCTCGTGAGGATAAGCGGTAGAAAATGAATGAATGTTAGATGGATGGATAGATAGATAAATAATAATGTGGAGAATAAATAGATGACATTATATATGAACAATGTACAGCGTAAACAGTAATTTGTACAAATAATTTAAATAATTTAGAGTAAATAATAATAATAATCACACTGCACAAAGGTTGAACGGCACTCAACACAAATGAGTAGCAAGCTAATTATTCGGCGGTCTGGGGCTGCATGGGTGATGCCGGCACTGGGGAGCTGCGGTTCATTGAGGGGACACATAAGTGTCACATAACATGTGGCGTGACATTGTGAAGCGCGGCATGATCCCCCTGCCTCCGGGAACGCTTAGCATCAGGAGCCTAAGCACACCTCCAAGATGGCAGGCCTTGCTGAGGAAGATGAAGCGGTCTAGTCCTGAATATAAGCGGATTATGTAGCGGGACTGCTGAGAGGTAGAACACCATCATAGCTTCAGTCAAGGGTCAGTTAAAAAAATGGGAGATTCTAAATTCTTCACTTGCTACCCATAAACGGTTTTAATTGGCGGTTGCCGAGCCAACGCCGATGAATTGCGAAACGCTTTGAATCCACAGCCTACACGCCCGCTTAAAACCGAAGACGACACCGTGCGTTCGTTATTGTGCTCATCGTTTTCATAATGCGTCTGCCAGTCTCGTTTTTTTCCGAGTTCACGACCCCTTTTCATCCTCCGCTCTGCCTGAAGGCGTTTCTCCCGGGCTTAGTCTCCCAGCCGCCACGTCTCGTGTCTGCTCGCTCGCATCCCCCGCTGTCAATCAGAGGGGTTTCCGACATCCACAGACGCTCCGCCGCTGTGAGCTGACAGCAAGCTCGTAAGCGGCGAGCACACAACAGCCATTTACGTCACGGCCCTCTCTCTCTCTGGCGTTCTCGCCTCTTTAATGTCAGCCGGCCCACTCATGCTGGGATCAGGCAGCGAGCAAAAGGAAAATGATGCATTCAGAACATCTATTGAGATTCATTAGGAGAGCTTTCTTATTAATTGGTTCCAAGTTTGTGCATACTTTAAAACTCAACTGCTGGGTTGCTATTTGAATAAAAGTCATAAAAGAATCCTGACGTTTGGATGTTGAGTCTTGTTGAGCCACATATAGACAAACAACCATTCACACTCACATTCATACCTATGGACAATTTGGAGTCGCTAATTAACCTAGCATGTTTTTGGAATGTGGGAGGAAACCGGAGTACCCGGAGAAAACCCACGCATGCACGGGGAGAACATGCAAACTCCACACAGAGATGGCCGAGGGTGGGGAAAGACAAAATAAGAAGCCAAAAAGTTACCACTTCCACACAAAATAGGAGAACTAATTCATTCATTCATTTTCTACCACTTATCCTCACGAGGGTCGTGGGGGTGCTGGAGCCTATCCCAGCTGTCTTCGAACGAGAGGCGGGGTACACCCTGGACTGGTGGCCAGCCAATCACAGGGCACATATAGACAAACAACCATTCACACTCACATTCATACCTATGGACAATTTGGAGTCGCTAATTAACCTAGCATGTTTTTGGAATGTGGGAGGAAACCGGAGTACCCGGAGAAAACCCACGCATGCACGGGGAGAACATGCAAACTCCACACAGAGAGTGACCGAGAGTGGGGAAAGACAAAATAAGAAGCCAAAAAGTTACCACTTCCACACAAAATAGGAGGAGAACTCATTCATTCATTTTCTACCACTTATCCTCATGAGGGTTGTGGGGGGTGCATGGTTTTACATTGAATAGAAGATATTAGAAAACATTGAGTTGAAATATTTCAGCAATAAGGAATGATGGTGGGTAGCCAACATCCATCCTGGTTGAGAAGCAGCGGTCTAAAATTCCCGTCACGCCCCGTGTCGCCAGGCACAGCGTGATAAAGCACAAAAAGGCAACTTTGGCAGCACGAATGCGAGCTAGCGTGAGAGTGGAGGCATCGGCCCAGGAATTGGACTGGGAGCCTTTCATTGCTTGCACAAAGGAAGCATCTTTGAGTGCTCGTGCTAACAAACATTAGCATGTATGGATGAACATGTGCTGTGTCAGGCGGCCATAATGAGGAGCGGGGAGTGCTGACGAGGAAAGAGCTACCAAGTTGGAAAGGTGGATGAGGGGAATAAAGATGTGAAGGGGGGGGGGATTCTCTTTAGGGATCGCTGCAGCTGCTCTCACCTTAACGCCCACCCCCACTTCCTGTCTGTATGCCTCGACCTTCCTGGTTAAAAGGTCCCCGGGCTATAATCCAGTCACTCTCCAATCACTTATCAGCTTGACGAGGATGTCCCGCTTCCTATACAGGGACCACTTATTGATTTCATGGCAAAACCTAGAACTTTGAGCTCAGAGCGTCTCTTGATGTTCGTTATGGAGGCGGTCCTTCGAGCACGCGATGTACAGGAAGAAGCAACTGCTGCATTATGCAGTATGTGTGCATGCTGCACGCTAGGACAAGAACATGCAAAGCTATGCTATCTGTGGCCTCACCTGGATTGTTGCTAAGTGAATTATGATACAGTTAGGGTTCTAAAGAACAAGAATATATGTGGACAATAGAACATTTCAGCCTGTTGAAGACATTTAGTGAGCAACTTGTACCGTATAAGCAGAAGATTTTTCGTATTCATATTTTTCCCCATTCAATTAGATTCAAATTTGCCTCATTGGTGTAAATATCACAACAATATTTACATAGCACCAAGAATCAATTCAACAAAAATTATTGAATTTCATGAATTAAATCAAGAAATGATTGCATTGTACTGTTAAAACTCGCTCTGTTTGTGAGCGTACATGTGCGTTTTAGTTACAGTATATTATTAAAGAACAGAAGAAATAACCAAAAGAAATAATAAAATATAATAATAGTAACAATAATTTTATTAAAACAATTGCAATTATCACAATTATCTTTTTAATTTCAAATTAATTTAATAATAAAAATTAATTAATTTTACAAATTAATTATAAAACTAAGTACAAATTAATTATATAATTTAATAATTAAAGATTCCTTTCATGTATTCAAATGATACTCTTTGAATAATATTTTTATAATATTAATAATATAATATTTAATATAATTAATAATATTTTTTAAATATATTTGGGGGTCCAAAACCCCCAAAAACAAAAATGTCTATTGGACCAGTCTTGGCCACTTATTTATATCAAAGTGCACCGGCACCATTTTGACTTGTACGTTTCTTGGCTCTCTGGCAGTTACCATTGATAACTGGCAGGAGGAGCAATCGTCAAGCTTGTGGATAAAAAAAATCACGGGAGGGCCACCCCCCCTCAGTTTGGATGTAACTGGAGCTTCATGCATTCATTTTCCTAATCTCTGAACATACTTTCCCATTGATTTCCAATGCGACGTTCCTGCCAGAAGACAAGAGCAATCAATGAGACAGTAGTCATGATGGTTCACCACGTTTTGTGCAAATGGGACAAACTGACAGATAGACAGAGGCGGGATAAAAGGGGGAGAGGAAGCGAGGGCTGGATAATGTACTTGTGCCTGTATATTACATATATGCTAGCTTGTTTTCCGAAGCGCTTTGAACACAACCCGTTCGGGGACGCCGCAAATGTTTACAGTCATGACCGTAAACTGAGAGGTTTATTCTTTAGAAGGCTCTCCTTTCAACGAGCTACTTCCCGCAAGCATACAGCTACACAAACACGGTACCCACGCTATACTTCCCCATCTGCTCGATTCCATCCCCGCACACACACACACACAAAAGATGGAGAGTACTTAAAAGCCATCCACACGTTCTATACTCTACACTCAAACAAACACACACCGTTGTGTGTATTCCTCCACACTAAATCAGACCTCGCCTTTTGTTCGATAAATGACAGACGATGGAGCAGAGGCGGAGAGACAGCGATGGAGATACAAATGGAGGGGGAGAGCGCCGTCGGCTTGTATCAGTGTCAGGAAGCAGGCCGGGTGGATGATGCATGGTCCAGGAATGGGCCATGAGAGGGACTTCAATCACACGCGCGTGGATGTGGAAGGTCGCACGTTCGTGTAGGTACAAGCGGCCGATGGCGGTGACATGATGTACTCGCGTACGACACAGAGGCACACATAACTACATAGGTTATATCAAAGTATACACGTATATAAAGTAGAAATACATTAGTCAACTTACTGTATTATAATACTGTAATCCCCACCTCTAGTCAATGTGTCAGAAAACTAACTGTTGTGGCTGTAGGCAACATCTTGATGTAGTTTTTAATCAACGCCACAAGATGGCAGTATCACAGTATCATTTTGTATAGTTTATATATGATTTAGGGCGGCACGATGGTCTAGGGGTTAGCGCGCAGACCTCACAGCTAGGAGACCCGAATTCGATCCCACCCTATTTTTGTGTGGAAGTGGTAACTTTTTGACTTCTTATTTTGTCTTTCCCCACCCTCGGCCATCTTTGTGTGGACTTTGCATGTTCTCCCCGTGCATGCGTGGGTTTTCTATATGGGTTGTCTATATGTGCCCTGTGATTGGCTGGCCACCAGTCCAGGGTGTACCCCGCCTCTCGCCCCAAGACAGCTGGGATAGGCTCCAGCACCCCACGCGACCCTTGTGAGGATAAGCGGTAGAAAATGAATGAATGAATGAGTTCTCCTCCTATTTTGTGTGGAAGTGGTAACTTTTTGGTTTCTTATTTTGACTTTCCCCACCCTCGGCCATCTCTGTGTGGAGTTTGCATGTTCTCCCCGTGCATGCGTGGGTTTTCTCCGGGTACTCCGGTTTCCTCCCACATTCCAAAAACATGCTAGGTTAATTAGCCACTCCAAATTGTCCATAGGTATGAATGTGAGTGTGAATGGTTGTTTGTCTATATGTGCCCTGTGATTGGCTGGCGACCAGTCCAGGGTGTACCCCGCCTTACGCCCGAAGACAGCTGGGATAGGCTCCAGCACCCCCCGCGACCCTCGTGAGGAAAAAGCGGTAGAAAATGAATGAATGAATGAATATATATGATTTACACAGAATTGCTGACGGAATCCGACTTTACACGCATTAAACATCCGGCCTTTAAAATAAGGGTGGCGGACATAATAATTTTGGGAATAAAATAAGGTCGTCATAAAAAAAGATTTTACATAAATAAAGCTATTACATCTGAAACTATATTTTCTTGAACCGAATATGACTGTTTTGCAGCAATGAAAAGGAAAAAATGTCCAATGATGTAATGCATCAATAAATATAAGGATTTTTGCATTTAACTAATTAATTAATTTTTTAAAATCTAAATTAATTGTACAGAATTTGAGAAAAAATAAAACAGATTTGGTAGGGCCTTATATAGTGCTCTTCAAGGCGCCCAAAGTGCTTCACAATTATTCATTCACTCCTCAGTCACACACTGGTGGTGGTAAACTACATCTGTAGTCACAGCTGCCCTGGGGTTGTCTGACGGAAACGTGGCTGCCAATCCACAGGCCAGTGTGGGGAAGGGGTGGGGCAGCACTGGGAAGCAAAGTGGGTGAAGTGTCTCACCAAAAGATACAACAACAGTGACTGGGTGGAGGGACTGAGTATCGAACCCTCAACCTTCCGGTTTCTGGATGACCTGCACTATTTCCCCTGAGGCTTTAAAATGTTGGTTGCCATACTCGGCTGCAGTTTTCCAACAAGATGCTCGTTTGCCGTCAGCATTTTTTTTTACCCGAGGACTGGAACACACTGTGCTGGAAGATACAGCCATCCCAGTGAGATCCCTATGATGATGTTAGCTAGATGTTAGCTAGCTCGGACTAGTATGTGAAATCAATGCGCCGAGAAAAGATATTTCGGTAATATTTTAAATCATCAAAATACAGGAAGATACTGTAGGTATTACATGCTATCATCAGTTTAATTGGTTGCTGGAAGATACAGCCATCCAAATGAGATCCCTATGTTGTTGTTGTTGTTGTTGACGGAAGTAGTGTTAGCTCCTGGCTAGCTCGGACTAGTATGTGAAATCAATGCGCCGAGAAAAGATATTTTGGTAATATTTTAAATCATCAAAATACAGGAAGATACTGTAAGTATTGCATGCTATCATCAGTTTAATTGGTTGCTGGAAGATACAGCCATCCAAATGAGATCCCTATGATGTTGTTGTTGTTGACGGAAGTAGCGGAAGCTCCCGGCTAGCTCGGACTCGTATGTGAAATCAATGCGCCGAGGAAAGATATTTCGGTAATATTTGAAATCATCAAAATACAGGAAGATACTGTAAGTATTACATGCTATCATCAGTTTAATTGGTTTACGTCCCAATGAGGTGCATTGTGAGCTAGCTCATATTAAGTAGTTTTGTCTTGTTTCACATAAGGATTGTGGATGCAAAATTCCAAAAAAGTGCAGTTCCCCTTTAAGACCGGAATGTGGAGAAGGTGCAATTTTGCTTCTAAAAGGTGATATGAAATCAAATTAAATTCGGCAAGAGGCGTTAAAACAAAGACGATGTGATGAATCACTTCTTTGTTGGTTTTGTTCCTCTGATCAGTCCTTTTCGAGTTATTACGGTCATTTTTCCCGTCTCATTAGTTCCGATCCGTCCTTGTAGTTTCTAATTAGGACAGCACTTATTGTGCTACTTCTGCACCTGAGGCCCCGACGACACGATACAACGTCGCAGCAGCTGCATATTATCGACGACTGAGACGCCATTTCTTCACACACACACCCACGCGTATGCGCACATTCATCAAACTATTAAGCCGTGGGATGTTTGAATGACAAACATATGTACTTAAGGGGCGTTCGTTCCACTCTACCCCCAACACGCACTTCACACACATGAATAATGCATTTAGCATTGTAGCAGTAACTGACCCTCGGCATTAGCATAAAGAGTGCGTCTGCGTGCCGGAAAGCTGACGCGACGGACACTAGTGGAAATAACAACACACTGAGCGCCTGTCAGTGGTAACACTAGCACACAAGAGGGACACGCGGCAACACTGGAGAGACGATGTAACTCCAATTAGGACCCCCCCCCTCACCTGCTCTCACGAAATATTTGTCAAACATGACATGATATTATCAGCGTTTTTCCCGTAGAGACGGAGTGCTCAAAAACACATTATAATGGGACTGGGACAGCTGGTCTGCTAGAAAATAATGGTAATGGTTCAATTTCATTTGAACATGCATCAGATTACAATTGAATGCATCTCACATTTGTTCACTTCCTGCTTTCATAATATAGTTTAAGTTGTTTTTTTAATTTTTTTTTGTCACATACCAAAATACGAGGTAATATGACCATACAATGACATAATGGCTACCATAGTAACTGTCAATATAGTGATATGTATAGCACATCATGACTGTTTACGTTAACATGTTTACTGTTTACGCTGCTTCCTGCTTTCATAATATTGTTTAAGTTGTTTTTTTTTATTTTTTATTTTTTGTCACATACCGAAGTACGAGGAGATATGACCATACAATGACATAATGGCTACCATAGTAACTGTCAATATAGTGATATGTATAGCACATCACGACTGTTTACGTTTACATGTTTACCGTTTATGCTGTACATTGTTCATATTTGATGTCATCTATTTATTCTCCACATTATTATTTATTATTATTATACGGGAGGCAGGTAATGACATTTCGTTGGCAATTTCACTGCTGTGTTATTGTGCAATGACAATAAAGAAAGTCTATATATCATATAAGACAACATAACAGTGAGTATGTTTACATTTGCAAAAAAAAATAATAATCAAAACTAGCCTTCAAACAAGCATGGAAAAACCTGAACTCAAGACTCAAACTCAACCAAAGACGTATTTATACCTCTTTTACGTTTTCTGAAGGTAAAGTGAAGGTAAAAGTAACCATAAATCTTAATTTACACTAATATTACTTTCTATTTAGCGTGATGTAATAACATTTCCTAATGAACTTGAGCAATAGTGTGACATAATGCAGAGCTTCACACACACAAAAAACACTCTTTCATTTTACACCATCTATTATTCACCAAGAGCAGGTGGGGTGGGGGCCAAAGGGTCGGGCTGAATGGAGGAGGGCGTGTGTGTGTTTTAGTGTTTGGTGAGGATGATTAACAAAAAAAAAAAAAAGGGGGGGGGGGGCAACCCCCAATCTTATCTGCGCCTCTTCCGTTTGCTCTTGTCCAATGAATGGTAAACAGAGCAGCCGGCTGCAGCGATGGAGGAGTACGAGCCAGACAAAGACCTCGGACCTCGTAACCCCGCCCCCTCTGTATAGACCGACACACTTCACACGGGTGGCTTGTGTCAATAGAACACAAATGAAGACACGCTTTCAACACATGTAACAAAACAAAATAAGAGTAGCTTAAAAACAGACACAAAACCCCCAAAACGGAACAGGAGCATTACTCATTCATGTGATTTTCTTACACAGAGCCAAAAAAAAATAAGGTCCCATTCAGCTCTGCAGCCTCCCACTCTGCTAAACAAAAATGGACTTGTGGCTTTCAAGCAGGGAATTAGTGTGTTATCGCAGGACAGACAGGAGCTGAAAGTGGAAAACTGTCAACCCCCCCGAGGAATGAGAAAGTGGGCCTCGAAGTGGGACAGACAGCGCTGCTAAACTGCTGCAAAGTGTGTCACATACCACGGACATGGTACTGCCCATTTTACTTGTCGACACGACGTCTACGTCGACAAGACGTCTAGTCCACACTCGGTCTATGTTAACTAACTGGTGCACCGATTTACTAGTCAAAAAATATTTAAAGACAAGTTTATTGTGGCCATTATGTACCAGTAGTGTTATAAAACATGATTACATTACTTTTACACTGCATGGAGACCGAGCTGACATGCCAAAGCTTTTCCTCTCATGTGGTGTGGAAGTGGTTAGATTTACGATTCTTTGTTCTTCTTCCCAACTCCGTTTGAAACACTTTAACTTTAACTTTAACAAGTAAATTGCAAAAAAAATTCCAAAAAAAAAAGAAGTAAATTGCAGAGGCTAACTCGTTAGCTCAGTAGCTTGCTATGCTAGCAGCAGCAGCGATCCCGTAGTTGGCGCAATGTGGTGTAAACAAGGAATACTAGGAGCGTAACAGTGTTATTTCATGTCTACAGGACACTCTCGAGAGAGAGAGAGTCATAGGCAGGTTTTCTATGATCTAACGACAAAAATATTAAGTTTATTAATATTGAATATTGAAATTTAATTAGTCGCTTATTTATTATAGGATTTATTCCAGAATCTTGATATCTCTCGCTTGCAAAACTGAGTCCAGTTGTATGGGCTTATCGCTAAGCAGCATGACAAGTCTGGGGTAGGCTCCAGCCTACCCGCCACCCTAGTGCAAAACTTATCCCATGTCTCAAACTCCCGCTGTGTTTATTTCGTAACAAAAGGCAACACTGTTTTCAAGTACAGTATAACCTATGGCGGCATTTTCAGGCAAAACGTCCCAACTTTGCCAGAGTTGAGCTTTTTTTTTTCCAGAAAGCAGCCCAAAAGTCCAAGTGGGTCTAGTCTATTGGTATTCCAAGCCACAATATGAGTCCAACTGGTGCCAAGAGCGACTCGTTGGAGACCGGTGGTTGGCTCTGAAATGTGATTTGTGACTTGTGTGCTGGCTTTCAGATGCAATTGTGCTATAGAGATGATTATGCCCCAACATGTCATCAAACTGTTCTCACTGAAATGCGTGGCACAAAACATCCGCATTTCCATTCTGCCACACTGACACCCTCCGATGAAGACGGTGAGCTGAAAGAGGGTGTGTACGGTAGATGTGGTGAAAGTGTGAGAGTGGCAGGGGAACATGAGAGAGGGAGAAATGAAGAGTAAAGAGGAAAGTGAGTAGCTGACTTTCCATCAGTGGTGATCAATACGAGCGTCTGACAAGGCAGCACTCCAGCCTTTACTGTAAATCACCCACGATTATGATGGAGCCTCTAAATCATATCCATAATAATAATAATTAAAAAAATACTTACTGGTTCAGCTCCACATCCAAGGTGAATTTCCTGCCAAAAGCCTCCAGTTGAAAGCTGGCCTGATCCACGTGGTTCACCTGGAAGGGGGACAGAATGGATGTCAAGATCCAAAGCATCAGCGTTTTATTCATGCGTGCTTGAATCAGACGCGTCAACGGTGATGGATGGCTGCAGGCCTTCTGGCCACAAAATGACGGCTCATTAAGACGTCAATGTTCGTTAAGTCTTTGCTTTGGAGCCGCACACACACACACACACACAAGAGAAACAGCATGTACGAACATGAGGCTCCAACATGGCGTCAGTAGGATTTGGTGGTAAATCTTACAAAAATTAATTAAAATCATCATTGATATTCTCTCTGAAAATACATACTGCATGTGGGTATTTTTTCCCTACATAGAAACTCGGCAACTCTGTGACCCCCCCATAAAACTGCACTAAGGCACATAAAGTTAGAGTAGTTACAGAGGAGCTAATGAGGAACTAATGAGCAGAGTAGTTACTGGGGTACTAAGGCACATAGAGTTAGAGTAGTTACTGAGGAACTAATGAGTAGAGTAGTTACTGGGGTACTAAGGCACATAGAGTTAGAGTAGTTACTGAGGAACTAATGAGTAGAGTAGTTACTGGGGAACAAAGGCACATTGAGTTAGAGTAGTTACTGGGGAACAAAGGCACATCGAGTTCGAGTAGTTACTGAGGAACTAATGAGTAGAGTAGTTACTGGGGAACAAAGGCACATCGAGTTCGAGTAGTTACTGAGGAACTAATGAGTAGAGTAGTTACTGGGGAACAAAGGCACATAGAGTTAGAGTAGTTACTGAGGAACTAATGAGAAGAGTAGTTACTGGGGAACAAAGGCACATAAAGTTAGAGTAGTTACCGAGGAACTAATGAGGCACTAATGAGCAGAGTAGTTACTGGGGTACTAAGGCACATAGAGTTAGAGTAGTTACTGAGGAACTAATGAGTAGAGTAGTTACTGGGGAACAAAGGCACATAGAGTTTGAGTAGTTACTGAAGAACTAATAAGTAGAGTAGTTACTGAAGAACTAAGGCACATCGAGTTAGAGTAGTTACTGAGGAACTAAGGCACACAGTTAGAGTAGTTATTGAGGAACCAATGAGTAGGGTAGTTACTGGTGACCTAAGGCATATAAAGTTAGAGTAGTTACTGAGGAACTAATGAGTAGAGCAGTTACTGGGGAACTAAGGCATATAGATTTAGAGTAGTTACTAATTTTGTAGTTGTAATTTTGTGTACCTTATTGTAAAGTAGTAATGTAGTGTTACCGTGACAAAAAACATTGTTCATTAAGAAAATGCATTATTTTCGCATAACCCCAAAATATGTCAGCCATCTATTCATTATTGTGTGATTTTTGTACCAAAATATGGTATATATTATATATACACAATATATTATATATATAACCTGTCAGCCAATTACTGTAACGCTACTTTAAAAGACACAGACTGAATTCCATCGCTACTACTGGGCACCGACTCACGTAAAATCAAAGGGTACCAGGTTTTGGTACCTGAACAGTGTGACATGCAATACCATGATTCCAAGTGTGTGTGTGATGGATGCGACCGGAGGAGAATTCCCATTCCTTGCCAGGGTTGGACACAGATGGTGCACGAGGCTTCATTCATTCATTCATATATTACACAGCCTGGGGTCAATGACAAAGCACCAAGAGTCATTCCGGCGCAGGTCAAGCCAGGGGAAACCCTCAACTCCCCGCCCCCCTCTCCCGATCCATGCTAGTGCCACGGGCTACCTTCATTTCATTAGAGCATGGATGCTGCATGACAACAAGAGGAGGAGGGGAACCGAGATCAACCGAGGGTGACCTTAGCTCACACGCTCCCCGGAGAGCGCACGCTCTATTGTTTGGAAGCGTGCGGGTCCTCAATGCATATATGTGTAGCATCCACCCTCCACCATGAAATCTAATATGGAATATTGAATCCTTGTTGGGAGGTAATGCTGTTTAAAAGACAGAGCATCCCTGCTTGGTTAGAGCGAGCCAGTCCTCCCAGGTCTGCACTAAAGCCTTCCCACATCGATTTCCATTCCAGACCACAGAGCAGCATGAGTGTCCCAACTTTTTCCATCGAGGGATGCATACAGGAACGCCGAAGGATGCGGATGCACTTACGTATCCCTTCAGTGTCTGTTTAGTGAACGCGTTCGAATAAAAAAAATAGCATTTTATTCCTTGCGAACTTTACTTCTAGCTATGCTTCTTAAAAATATCACATGACAACAACCTACAAGGCGCATCATTTCGGGTAAGGCCGTCACGCCATTTCATATCCCAACTGTGGATTTTAGATCGGTTTTGCCGAAAGCGACCATGTTCCGGTTTTGTTCATCGACCTTGTACTCGAGTCGACTCGGTGAGAAACCGACTGTTGCGTTTTTAGCGTCCTTTGTCGCTAACGGAGGAGGGTGGTAGTGGAACTAATCGATGTGTTATAACTAGGGCTGTCAATCGATTAAAATATTTGATCGTGATTAATTGCATTTTGTCCATAGTTAACTTACAATGAATCGCATTAAATCGCAGATGGAAATAGGTTTGTCATTTGTCTTTTAAAACACATTGAAATCAATCATTATATTAACAGTAAATATTATTTTATTACAATAGGCTAACTATTTCTCAGGTTTTTCAATGTTGCGATTAATAATGCGATTTGCAGGTTTTGTGGCTCCAATTTACTCCCAAACTGTGGGTCATACTGGTGAATTATCTCATCCAGTCTGTTGTTTACAATTTAGCAAACAGAGGCATTATGATGATAATTTTACAATAACGGAGATCAATGAATCAGTCATCAAACCACAGTCCAGCAGCTGAGAAAAATGATATTGAAAATATTTAGTCCTGGTCGCCTCATCTTAAGTGGCCCCAGGGGCCGCTGTTGGGGCTGGCCGTAGCGAGACTAATATAATAGACAAAAACACACAGTCTAGTTTCATTTGAGAGGCTTGTTTTTCCACCAAACACAACATGAGCACTTTGCTAGCGGTAGTTGATGTTTGCGTCTGGGATTTAAAAATAGCCAAAGTCTATTAATAACATCCTGCATGTGTGTGTGTGTGTGTGGCATTCTTTGAAATACACACTTGATGGGTTTGTTTTTAGATTACGGAGCTAAAAACAGCCAATAAGTGATCAAACCCCGTGTTGAGGTGACATCAGAGGATGATTGGCGACTAGTTTGGACTCTCCAGAGACTTCTCGGATACGTCCTTGTAGTAAATACGCATCATAGCTGAATCAACAGAAGTTGATGGACACGCTGATGAGGCATGATATGCTGCGTGTTGCTGACTTTGCTGCGGTGGTGGGTGATGAAAGTTCGATATGTCCATTCCAAGGCAGCACTTGTATGTCCTCAAACTAAAAATGGGAGCCACTTAATGTTTACAATTTACTGTTGCACTTCAAATTATACAACCTCTGCTGCATTGTAGAAACATTTAAAATGAGTGAATATTAAAATAATTGCAATTTTTAACGTGGCCACACGATTCTCAACACGGAACCATCACCATCATTGAGGATAAAATCGTATTCCGTTGCAAGGATGACAGCATAACAACCCCGAACTCCGCCAAAACAACATCAGCAAACTCTTCTGTCCTGTCTGCACGGACCATCCTTTTCCTCACACACAGAGTCAGGACACATCATGTTCAATGACACTCGGAAATGACAAAACTCTTTAATACTACACATAACAGCCAGGTCGCTACACTCTTTGAGCCTCTTCAAGGATTTGTGCCTGAGAGCGACAATAATAACAACAGTGTGGTGGTCTTACTGACATGGAAATCTTTTATTTTTATATTACCGTTTAGATGTCATTACTTAGATGTATTTTATATGTTTGTGTGTATTTTGCGAGTGGCTAGGGAATGAATGAAGCTATAATAATTTAGGTATAGGCTCCGATTTACATGACATGCTAGGAACACAACTCTTGTATTCAAGAATTGCGACCCCTGGTGGGGAAAACATGCAATAGCAACTTGTGGCATTCTGCATGTTTGCAGGATGTAAATGGAGGTTTGGGACCAAAAGTAGAAATATTACATGTTGTTTGTGGGGTGGTATTAGGTATGGGATTTATTTTTTTAATAATCTATTGTAAATATGTTTAATTTCTATATATTTATAATATTACTGTGTTTTTCCAGCATGGACTGATTTTCCAGGAAGGTGCCGGATTCAAACATGTAAACAAGGAGACAAGGCTGCAGCCAGCCAGTTTCCCTCCACCCCCAAAACACGGCGTGCATACCTGCGTGGATCCGGGTCTGCCCTTCACCCGGGTGCTGAGCTCGTCGTGGCCGATCTGGCTGTGGTTGTGTCGGCTGTAGAGCAGGCGGACGGGCACCGTGTCCTCCTTGCCCAGGAACCTTCCTTCTTTACGAGGCGCCTTGAAGCTCGACGAGGCGCCCCCTGGACCGGGTGGGGTGGGTGGGGGGGAGACCGTGCATTTTTATTATTATGAAGACAAAAAGCCCCCACACATCCACCATATTAAGATGTCCATTCCTGTTATTTAAGCATGTCCAGTAGCAGGCTGTAAATGAATAAATATGATAAATATAATAATAAATTACCATTAAGGAGCTGTGGGTTGCTCTGGTGACCGACGTGCATCAATCCACAGACGCACAAAAGGGAAATCCACCATGGGGAGCGCATCATCATCATCATCTTCTTCCTGTCCGTGTCCGTTGAAGGGAATTACAAAACAATGCGGTAATCCACGAGTGGGCTCTGGCGGGGTCCTTCCTTCGCTAGGGGAGGCTGCTGATGTGGTTTCTGCAGTCCCTGTGATCGGAGGCCATTGGGAGGGGGGGGTCCGGACGAGACCGAACGCCGAGCGCGTCTGAGCGCACCGAGACACCGCGGTTCATCAGCGGCAAAGAGGAGGAGGAGGGGGTGTAGAGAGGAGGAGGAGGAGAGGGAGGGAGGGAGACATGGCGGGAGGGGTGGGGGAGGGACGGAGGCCAGGGGACACCTCCTTAAAACACATCAATATCCAGCGGCTCACTGCAGAAACGCCTCATGCATAAACATGAGCAGGGAGGGATGGAGGGGAAGCTGCGGGCCGGGCCTTCCGCCTCCTCCGCCCTCTTCTCTGGATGCTGAAGCCCGGCGAGGAGCGCCATTCCTCAGACTCATCTCCCCGTGACTCACGCAGTCATCTGCAAAGGCGCAATAAATCAAAGCATAGTGGAAGAGGAGGGACGATGGGAGACGTTGTATTTAGCATCCGGTTTCATTATTCTTCACCAGCAGACACATTGATTGGTTATACTGGGGGGGGTTGACAAGAGTTAAACAAATGCAGCACCATGATTGCATTTTTATTTTTCATATTTCATACACTAAGGAGATTTTGATGAATGCAATTATATTATAAATGTGCAAAACGTGTCTCCAGCATCTTCCATCCTGCTACATTGTGGCGTTAAGACCCGGCGTGTTTACACCTGAGTCAACTGCTACTTTTGCACTTTGCCGCTGTTGTGCATTTAAAAAAAAAGGCACAGATGTGGAACAAAGAGGCAATTTTGACAATTTTTCTGCAAAAGATTTACGATATACAAGATAAGATACCTTCAACGTCGTTCCTTTACAGATGGACACTGTCAGCGCCTCGTTTTCCTCTTTCACGCCATCTGTGTGTGGGACGGGCTGCACGGCGGTCGAGTGGATAGCGCGCAGACCTCACCGCTAGGAGACCAGGGTTCAATTCCACAATCGGCCATCTCTGTGTGTTTGCATGTTCTCTCTCTCTCTCTTTCCCACATTCCAAAAACATGCTAGGTTAATTGGCGACTCCAAATTGTCCATAGGTATGAATGTGAGTGTGAATGGTTGTTTGTCTATATGTGCCCTGTGATTGGCTGGCCACCACCAGTCCAGGGTGCACCCCGCCTCTCACCCGAAGACAGCTGGGATAGGCTCCAGCACCCCCCCCCCCTCCCCGCGACCCTCGTGAGGATAAGCGGAAGAAAATGAATGAGTGTGTGTGGGACAGGACACCGTCTGTGTGTCAGGGTATTGCACAATGCCAGGACCGAGCTGTTTGGGTGTTCTGTATAAAAGGCACCTGCGGATAAATAACTAGCATTGCGGCTGTGATGCATCTATTTTCCGGGATCTCTGTGTGTGAGTGAAAGAACCCCCATTCCTTGTTGGTACAGCAAGGGAAAACAACCTCTTACAATCCATTTCATTCCATAATTCCCATCTGGTCTTCGAATCCCAGGAATTCCACGTGTGTGTCGTCACTGGAGCAAAAAAGTTGCCGCAGCGTCAGCAGGGAATCGTCGCAAGGGTCATGCTCTTGACATGTCGCCTTTGGGTCTAGTTTCCGTCTTTTGCGTTTATAAGCTTTGACCTTCCTCTTTACTCTCCTGGCGGGAGAAGTTCGAGTCTGTGAAGGAGGATCTCGCTCCGAAACGCCTCTGCTGGCTTTCCCGGGCGACTCTGTGTTGATGTTAGCCTCATCTGGTTGATTTGTGATAACGTCGGGGCGCCCCAAGTATGACACACTGCGCGGATCTTGATGGGCAGGTGTTGTCAGGCTGTGCGTGTCCGTGTGAGATACTTGCACATCAAGGCTGACCTGAGGGAATAACAGGGCACTGTGGGTCACACGCTCACCGCTAGAGGGCAGAGTTTCTGCATTCTCTGCCGACTTTGGAGGGCAGGAAGTGAACAGATTCTGTCTGCACACAGATTGGAGTTTTGACTTGCGTGACGCAGAAAGCCACTTCCTGCCGTGAATCAGACGAGCTGGAGACATTTTTAAAGCGTGTTGTGAAAAAGGTTCTTCTGTGCCGTCAACAGGAGCGTGCGGCTCGTCTTTAATACTCCTCGTGGAGTCATGGTCTCGCTTGCTGCCGAGCTCAGTTCTTCCAAATGTTCCAGGGGAAACCAGAGCGGTAGAAAGAATCCACCTTGGTCTGACGGGAAAGCAAAATATATTTTTTTTTTTTTTAAGTTTATGTGTTACCAAATGAAACTTGGAGAGATACCTTTTAACAAGCGCGCTGACGCGAGTGAAGCTGCAGTGTAGATTGGAAAGGAGTCGATCCACCACTTGATACGCATCGCTCTTGGAGAAAGCCTTGTGACGTTCACTCTGCAGGTGCTGGATTGAATGGATGTGACACAGGAAATGAATAAAAGATAAGGGTGACAACATCTCTCTTTTTGGGCAAAAAAAAATGTCCTGTGAGCACCGGGATGAATTAATTCATCACACAACAAATGAATATTAAGTCTATAATTTTGCCACGTGCATGTGTGTTCGTCTGTCTTTTAAAATATATCTACTGTCGCAAGATATCTGCGTCGCAGAAGCGCAGTCATACAAACCTGCACAAGGAGGAAGTGATGTACAATGATTATTATTACTCCTGTACTCTCTATTCATTCGTCATTATTTCATTTAATTAGTTTTTTTTAATCATCCATCATGTACGTCTTCCAACTCCTTTTCAGACATGTTGAATTGCGCCAGTGTCAACATAAATTATGTGTCATTTACTGATTTACTTATATAATTTACTTATTTGCCCAGACAATGCATTTAGCTTTTAGCATTTTGAATCAAACTCGAAAGATGGATATGTTTTTCTGAACTTCTGACTTTATAAACGACAAGCTACGGTAAATGTGTTTCCCTTATTTTTACACTTGGGGGATGGGATGACTCGATACGCTCACTGCACCGTGTCAGAATGAAAGTGAAAGAACAGAAGACCAAAGCCACCCCTGCATTCTGATCTATGACAAGTTGCATATAAATGGAAAGTTTAACCAAGAGTAAATATTACCAGTTCTCCTTTAGATTTACCAGTTCTCCTTTTTTTGAACAATTCCAGATGAATTATTTTTCAAACACTAATAAATTTGTATCTGATAAAATAATAATGTGAAATGTCATATTTAAAAGATATATATGTACAAGTCCTCTCGCCAACCCTTTGAAAATATATGTTCCAGGAACATGTTTGTTCCCTTACAACAGTGCTAATCAAACTTTACTAAGGGCAAGAATTTTAAAGGTTTTGGAAAACAATATATATTTAAAAAATCATCAAGGATACCAAAAACAGTGTTATCACCACCCACTCCATCCATTTGACATCATAAAAGCCCTCAATCTCAAAAAAATAAATAATAAAAAACTTTTTTCTCTGCTCCAAAAAAACGAAGCCTTACTGTAGTCAGGTTTTCGTATCTGGCAGCGCAGCACTCGCAGTAGCCGCCTCGTTTCTTGTCCTTGTTCTTCTTCCGCCCAGCGGCTTGTTCTTCAGGGGTCGAGGCTTTGCCACTTCTACGGGATAAAAATCACAGCAACCGTATTTCAGTCAAGCACCTTTCCAAGGCTTCACTATAGGAAGTCAAAGACTGCTGGGACAGATATTTTTTTTTAATGTAAACAAGGATTGAAGCAGATTGCCATCATACCTGTTCCCTTGCTGTTTGCCCACTGCAGGGTCTTCACCGTTAAATAAGAAGGGACTCCGAGGGGGAAGCGTCTTCAGGTTTAAGTCGGCCATATTTGGCATGGTGAGGTATATCGGACAGTAATGTCTGAGGATAATAAGCCAACGACACTTGAGAGAAGAACGTGCATGTCAATGTAGTACGAGGATGCCAGCATTTAGTGTCCCTCACCTGCTGGAATCTTCAACCTTGATGAAAGGTTTGTGGATGCGTCCTCCTTGGGGGACAAGCAGGTTTGAGGACACGTTTATAGATAATGACAGATGATTACAAATACTGCACAAGTCATTCAACCTTTGTGTTTCCGATGGGTGTGCTTTGCTGTTGACTCGGCTTTGACCTACAGGACAATTAACAGGAAAATAGGATCCAATTTAAAAAATGGACCGTTTACTGTTTACATGCAACTTTTATTAAAAAAAAAATAATAATAAAGTTAATCCAGAGTGTGCCCCGCATCTCGTCCGAAGACAGCTGGGATGAATATGAATTTATATGAATAAATTAATGAAAAAAAAATAACTTACATTTGTTGTGGCTGCAGGGCAGTGGCTTGCGAGGATCTTTTTCTTCTTCTCAACATACGCCATCACATCTGCAGATGAGTGCAAAGGTAACATCGCAACACACACACACACACACAACACAAATACTTTGTAAGACAATGTTACTTGATGTAGTATTTGTCCGGCATGAAAACACACCATTCAAGTAGAGGATTTTCACACCCCATTCCAGAGCATTTGACAGGATCTTGTGGATCTGCACTCTTTCCTAAAAACAAACAAGATTACTATCACCCATTCACCCAAGTCATTGTATTCTCAGGGCTTTCAATCGATCACAAGTGGACATTTAAGGTTGTCTTAGAAGACGTTTCGCCTGTCAACCGTGCAGGCTTCATTGGTTCATGCTAAGACACGAGGAGGATCTTGCAACAGACTCTCGGAGTAGAGCTGCCCGATCCAGTCCAACCAGTGTGTGTCCCACCTCGTCTTTGAGCATGAAGTGATGAAGGCAAACCATCCGAGACAACTTAAACAGTCCAGTTCCCATCGATTGAACACCTACCAATATCGTTAAACTATACGGGTAGCACGCCAACAAACCTTTTCCTTCACTGCCCTCTCCGCTAAACACTTTCCACGACTTGTGACAACCTGAAAAACAAAAATGAAAAAAAAATTGACATTCTGAATGCACGAACATGTACATGACAATACACGTCTGAACCTTCAAAGTCAAGTCCTGCCAAGTTTAGAGCTCACCGTTTCTATTTGACCCGTAGACCTGCTCTTTGTGTGGTCACTGCCGTGCAGCGGCTGGAGCGGATTTGGGCCAGGGAAGGGTGAACTGTGTCCAGATTGCGGGCTCGGGACCGGAGAGTCACGCTTGAGGCATTGAATGTATCTCGCCTCCCTCTTGTTGGTTACGAGATACTTGATTTCTTTGCTGAAGAACTTCTCAACACTCTGAGAAGTAACAGTGGTAACAGAAGGACAGTCACAACTGTGTACAATTTAAACTTTATCTCTTTTTAGGCATGAAAGCTACAATTTCATACCAAAAGCTAAAACGGGAATTAAAGTTTTAAGTATTCCACAGCACAAGTCATACAATAAAGGTGTAAAATCACAGTTGAAGGGTTAAATTATGATGCTATAGGTCGTACAAGGTCAGTCTCATGTTTGTCATTTGATAATAAAAGTAGTATGATTAAAAATCTCCCACCCCTCCGAGGCGCTGAATGTCTCGCTCCAATGACTCTGTTGTTTTGTTGGATGGCAGGTCCAGGTAAAACACTTTCCCAGCAAAAGGTTTAAGCTGCGCCAAATGGGACTTTTGTGACGTCTTCTCGCCATTTTTGCTACCTTTTCCTAAAAAAAAAAAGAAGTGACAAATGTGGAGAGAAGTACGTTTTTCAAGATGAATGGAGCTTTTTTTGCTAACTCACAGATCAATATGTATTGATCCACTTATTATTTTAACCAGGAAGACGAACATTTAAGTATATCAGGGTAATACGTTTACCTTTACAATTTGGTCCAGTTTTCCTCTGTGTGGGTTTGGGCCTCATTATGTTCTCCTTTAAGGAACAAAAAGCATTTCTTTGCGCTCTGTTGTGAGACGACATACCCCAGTCACTGTCCTCAGTTGACCCCTGTGAATGTAAATATGGGGGGTATTTACACATTACTGCGCCATATTGACGTAAATGTTCATTTTTTACAACTAATACTCCATTGTTAGCTAACAAGTATACTGTACTGCTAGTGGCGCGAGCAACTCACCGTTCGTTGGCTAGCTTCCTTTGCTTAAGTTACATCCATTCGTCCAATTTGACGTAAATTCAGCGCTTCGGCAGCTGTATTTTATCATTTAATGACGAGCGTTAACCATTATCCTTAACATTTGTAACTGTTCGTCCCAGTTTCAGAGTTTTAACGTCGACGTTTAACCGTAAACATTCATTTCCCGCTCTACCAACTTACAGTGGTGACGACACTGGGTTGCCATGTTTTCACCCTCAAGGCGCATATCCAACAATAACGTTGAAATGACTGATTTCTACTTACGTATGTTTAGCATCTCATATTTTCTTCAATTTCTTCTCCCAGATGATTTAAAATTGTGGGATTAATCCCCAGTATTTCCACTAAGCACTCTAATGGCAGTAAGTGAGAAATGTTTCTGGGTTTCCTTCATCAAAATATGGCAACACGGGAAATAGGTATATTCGTTTTCGTGTTCGGATGTGATGTTTCCACACTACCTTAAAATAAAAGGAAAAACCATTAAAGTTATATATTTGGACGATACACATGTAACAGCGCGTTACCAAGAGTTTCCATATGTATTAGGTTACTGCAATTGACACTGCGTGAAACTTTCATTTTCAATTTCGAGAATGTGCGAAGCAGAAACTAATGTTATGAAACATTTTGTCATGCAACAACGGTGACTAGCAAGACCTTTGAGGTAAATACACGTGTTTTGATAAATTATGTTTTGGGAATTATAGGACAGGAGTGACTGTAACTTTGAGAGGGATATTTATTTTAATGCCACCAGTATTTGTCGACGTAATTGAGCATTCGCAGATAGGTGCATTAGGTATCCATGCGTCCTTCTCGTATTAGCTTCATTGAGCTACAGGGCGCCGTTGATATTCCCAAATAAATACTATCTTCAGCGAATTTATGGCTGCATAGCGTTACATATTCCTATCACAGTGCGTTTATTGCTGTGTCTTGTCTTTTCAAAAAGCCATGAGCGGTCCTTCCTCGAAAGGCGGAGATGGTGGCATTACTCCCATCCAACAGATGGCGGCGTCCTGCTCCGGAGCCTTGCTCACGTCTCTATTTGGTGAGTGTCACGTGACGTGTTTGCTATTTCATCAATAAGTAAACTAGTGCTGCTTTATTTACTTTAAGCCTTTTTTAGTCCACAGTGACTCATTTTAGTCCATTATTATATTTAATTTCAGTCACACCTTTGGATGTTGTAAAGATCAGACTTCAAGCGCAGAAAAAACCCTTCCCCAAAGGTAAAATACAACACAAGTCAAAAGTTTGTGGACACCTTGTCAATCAATAAGACTAAACTTTTGACTGACATGGTCATTTATTTTCCTTTCAACGTTTAGGCAAATGTTTTGTCTACTGCAATGGACTCATGGACCATATATGTGTGTGTGAGAATGGCAACAATAAGGCCTGGTACAAAATGTCAGGCCACTTTAATGGCACAGCGGTAATTAAATTAAAAATTAAACATAAATGTCACAATTAAGGGGGGGGTACACATTATAAATGAATTATTTTGTGCTCCTGCAGGATGCCTTTGTCAGGATAGTACGAAATGAAGGGATCAGATCACTGTGGAGTGGTCTACCTCCAACACTGTGAGGCTTTTTTTGTTTATGTTTAAACAATGTTCCCGTAAAGATGGTTCATGTTTGTGGTCTATTGTGCTCTAGTGTGATGGCAGTGCCGGCGACCGTCATCTATTTCACCAGCTATGACCAGCTGTGCACAAAGCTCAGGGTCAAAATGGGCGACCACGCGCAGTTCGCCCCAATGGTGTCCGGAGCCGTCGCCAGAGGTGCGCTATTTCATCAAGAAGTCAAAATAACCCCCGTATTTGATTTAATGTATACAATGGGTATCCATCAGTGGGCGCGGCCTCTGTGATCAGCCCCCTGGAGCTGATGCGCACCAAGCTACAGTCCCAGAAACAGTCGTACCGGCAGCTGGCCGCCTGCGTTCGCGCGGCGGTGGAGGCGGACGGCTGGCTGTCCCTGTGGCGAGGCCTGGGGCCCACGCTGCTGCGAGACGTGCCTTTTTCCGCCATGTACTGGTACAACTACGAGAGGGGCAAGAAGTGGCTGTGCGAGCGCTACAACACCAGAGAGCCCACGTTCACCATGACCTTCGTATCGGGCGCCGCGTCTGGTTCGGTGAGTCTGCAGACCATGTTCATTTACACGTGCTTTGTCAGTCCCCTATAAGTGTGTACTATTTTTTGGGTGTTTCGGCTAACCGCTTAAAAGTTACAGTGGGCGTTTTGTAGAGCATGCTGCATTGTGTGAGAAATTTCAAGTCATTCCGACATATGGGGTTTAATAACAGTGCCACTATGTGGTGTGTTTGCCCAAAAAATAGTAGCACAGGCGACACGTTTTCACCGTTTTTTGTGCAGCAATTCAAGTGTTAGCTTATACACGTGGTCATCGGTACTTGATTTTCACACGTCCACTCACTCGAAAAGTAGTTTCAGCGCACACCGGCGCAAGAATACACGCCACACGTCAGATATCAGAAAAAAAATGGCTATAAATTACAAAAAGTACCAATATACAACGCTTTTTTCCATTCTTTAGTAATCAACGTTTTAGGAAAATATCAGCTCCCGACTAAAAAAAAAAACTTTGTGAATAGATACACTTCAAGCATTCACTTTGATATAAATATTTTTTGCTTTTATGACCACCCAGATATCTAAACAACTACATCAACATAACACCAAAAATAACTCTTTACAAACCATGAATTATTTACAATTTTCACATTTGGAACTAAACTATTAGTGTGTACGCATTCAAATTTGCCTCCAATTCCGCGTGCTACATCTCTTCACCTCCACATTGTGGCCGTTTTATGGCTTATTACCGAAAGAAGTGTTAATTTACTTGAGTGCAATGTCGGTGGAGTTGCATCATCACCTCTTTTTGCCTCTCACGAAAAAAAAAAAGTAAAAACATACAAATATGTTATTGGGTTCGGGTGTGCGGGTTTATAAGAACTTCCAAGTACGTCTTTGGTACTAAATGAGTTACGAATTAAGATGATTGAATGCTAATATACATGCTAGAGGGGTCATGGATTCGGTGCGCTGTTACCTGGAGATCTTTTATACTTTATTTTATATCTTTTATTACAGTATTTTACGATGACTACTGTAAATCACTTTCAAGGAACCCGAGGACCATCTGCATGTAGACTCATGTTCACAATAAAATATGAATAAAATATAAGCAACATTTACTTTCTTTCAGTTTGCCTCCATCGTGACGTTGCCGTTTGACGTGGTGAAAACCAGACGGCAGGTGGAACTCGGGGAGCTGCAGGCGATGAATTGTAACTAAAGCGTCAAGATGTCTTCATTTTTGTAATGTTATTATTTCCCCAACGGCATTGATCAGCTGCTTGGTGTTTCTATGGCGACAGTATCACACCAGGCCTCCTCCACCTTCAGCGTGATGAAGAGGATCGTGGCACAACATGGCGTCACAGGCTTGTTTGCGGGTTAGTGTGTTGTGTTGCCCTCCAACCTTTGTTGCCAGACGTCTTCGCCTCCTTTACTCCCGCTTTTATCCTCACCAGGTTTCCTCCCTCGCCTCATCAAAGTGGCGCCGGCCTGCGCCATCATGATCAGCACCTACGAGTTCGGGAAGGCGTTTTTCCGCAAACACAACCAGGAACAGATACTGGGACCCTTGCAGACCACAAAGACCTGAAAGATTACCAGTTCAAACGCCCCCAAATCGAACACCAAGAAAAAAAAACAACACTGTGACATTTTTAAATAAGCAGAAGCGAGATTACAAAGAGCATATTAAAAAAAAAACTTTTAATGATAGTATTGATCATTTATAACTTCCATTTTTGTATAGGGATGTATTATAAGTCATATTATGTATTACTGAATATTCATGAGTATTCTGCGTGATGTGCTTTTGGGGCACTGGGTGACACGTCCTCCACCAACTCAGGGCAAAATCAACCATGGGGATGTTCTGAACTCCTGTTTCCATGCCAGTGTTGCACCATTGCATAACATAGCGCTCACTAACTTTCTCATGTCTGCTTCTTCAGTCGGCAGACCCAATCAATAGAGCCTCGACTTTTTAGAGACGCTTCGAATGGAAAATCTATTCTTTTGTTGCGCCCATCCAGATGACGGTTTTCGGTTCGGAATCTATATTAGTGCCAACGAAGGTTGTCTTGTTAGGTGTAAAACTCGCCCGATGTTCTATATTTTCATACATTTTTCCCCCAAATGACGAATAATGACTGAAAAGCCAAAATGAGTCCAATAAAACATAGTTTGTATGATGTTTCTGATGTGAACGAGTGCATGAAAAAGCAGTAAAGGTGCGTGTTGTTGCGCTCGGTTTGATCCCGTTTACCACAAGTCGATCAGGACAGCATTGGGAATAATAATTAAAAGGGGAGTACAGAGTCTGAGTCAACTGAAAGTAGAATATCAATCATAGCGGTCACGACCTGAGAACCAAATACTGCGTTATCCACAAAACTGAAAGCAAAGGCACACCAAAGAAAAGCACCTGAGAACTAAAGATGTGACAGATGATCTTTTGTGGACGGATCACCCTGAAAGCATCAGTACGTAATGATTGGCAACGTCTCTCGATACGAAGCATTCAAGTTAAAAGGAACACGATGAGCGGAGAGCATTTTAACGCTGGGAATGCTACACCACTTAAGAAGTCAGGAGTGTCCAAACTTTGTCCAGGGAGGGCCGCTTACAGAAAAATGACGAAAGTACTTTGATACAGTTTGTATATTTAAGTCCAACATAAGTCAAATACTACAAACTAAGTCATTTATGTGGAGATTACATTCAAGAATCAGCCAATGACGCATGACTCGGATCCAGAACCCCCCCCCTCCCCTGGAGCCTATCCCAGCTATCTTCGGGCGAGAGGCGGGGTACACCCTGGACTGGTGGCCGGCCAATCACAAAACACACAATTTGCCAATTCGCAAAATTAACCTAGCATGTTTTTGGAATGAATACCCGGAGAAAACCTACGCGTGCACAGGAAGAACATGCAAACTCCGAGGGTGGGATTGAACTCTGGTCTCCTAGCGGTGAGGTCTGCGTGCTAACCACTCGACCACCGTGCAGCCCTGAGCAACTTATACTGACATTATAAAAAAATAATAAACCTCCAAAGGAGTCAGTGCAACATACAACAGTTTCACAGCAACTATGGTGCATTCAAGGACCGTGCGAAATCTCAATGCATGACGACATAAATATGTAAAAAAAAAAAAAACATGTATGTATGGCACGTATGTATGCTGTACATTTGACCTGTTTTGTCACATATTTATAAATTATTACCAAACTGAATGAGATATTTTCTATGGAAAAAAGGCCTATTTGAAAAGATAGTTTGTATAGATTTATTAATCTAGTTAATTAGTTAATTAATTAACTATTTGTGATATCTGACATGATAAAGATTCGTATATGTAATATTTACATATTTTAAAAAAAATAAATAAAAATTGAGCTAAAAATGGCCCGCGGGCCGCACTTTGGACACCCCTGACTTGACTGAACATGGCTTCCAAAAGCGAACACGGAACATTCATTTGTACAAAAATAATACCACGTTGAGGGGACTGCCGGATGGCGTGGCGTGGGCCTACGTGGGCGTGAACCCCGGGCTGTTGACCTCTGCGGCCGGACTCGCCAAACACTCGTTGGACCGCAGACTGGCCAGAGACCTGAAACTGTTGACGGAGGTCAGAGAGCCGCACAGCCCCCTGAGAGACGGCGACTGCTCCTTTCCTGGATGGGACGGGATAACATCAGCGCCTTTTTTGAAGAGCGTCCGAGTACCGTGTTATACCTTGGCGGGGCCAGTGTGCGCAGGCGGCTTTGGTCTCCAGCGTTAGTGTGTGTGACGGTTCTAGGGACATCTGTGATAGGCTCATGTGTGCCGGGACGTTGCGGAGGCTCTTGCTGCAAAGCAAAGATAGCACACAGGAGGTTAACTCGATAAAACCTAAAAAAAGAAAAATTCATGAATCCATTCAACGAGTCCATTGACGTACTCCTCCCACTGGCCGGTGCTGTTCCTCACAAGCAGCGTGTCCAGGGCGACGGCGTTGGCGTCCAGCGCATCGGGGGATGGCCACTGATTGGTGAGGTGCGCCGTCAGCTCCCGTCGCGACCGCAAATCGTTGTTCTTCAGAACTGTCCTGAGGACCAAGGGGTTTGGTTGACACAATATTCCATCCCAAACATCTCCAACGTCAAAGCCCCTCACTGCGTCCTCAATGGCGCCCCAGCGCACCGCCGCCCCACCCGGGCATTACAACTAACTCACAGTTGGTCCTGCAGCTCCAAAATGATCAACTCCAGCTGCTCTTTCTCCAGCGAGTGTGAAAGGTGCGTGTCAACCAGGCTCTGCTGAAGAACTTTGTGATGCGTGGTGGCCTCAGCCAGCTGGGCCTCACGTAGACGAACCAGCTCCTCCAGGTATGACTGGCGACAAACCGACAAAACAAAAAAAACGAAATGGGAGTGACACAAACCATTTTTTGAGTCAGCAATTTATCGCAAAAACAAGCATCCATCCGTTAAATTTTTTTAAAGGTCATGGGGGTATGCTGGAGCCTATCCCAGCTGACTTCGGGCGAGAGGTGGGGTACACCCTGGTAACTGGTGGCCGGCCAATCACAGGGCACATATAGACAAACAACCATTCACACTCACATTCATACCTATGGACAATTTGGAGTCGCTAATTAACCTAGCATGTTTTTGGAATGTGGGAGGAAACCGGAGTACCCGGAGAAAACCCACGCATGCACGGGGAGAACATGCAAACTCCACACAGAGATGGCCGAGGGTGGGGAAAGACAAAGTAAGAAGCCAAAAAGTTACCACTTCCACACAAAATAGGAGGAGAACTCATTCATTCATTCATTTTCTACCGCTTTTCCTCGCAAGTGTTGCAGGGGGTGCTGGAGCCTATCCCAGCTGTCTTCTACCCTGGACTGGTGGCCAGCCAATCACAGGGCACATATAGACAAACAACCATTCACACTCACATTCATACCTATGGACAATTTGGAGTCGCTAATTAACCTAGCATGTTTTTTTGGAATGTGGGAGGAAACCGGAGTACCCGGAGAAAACCCACGAATGCACGGGGAGAACATGCAAACTCCACACAGGGATAGCCGAGGGTGGGGAAAGACAAAGACCACTTCCACACAAAATAGGAGGAGAACTCATTCATTCATTCATTTTCTACCGCTTTTCCTCACAAGTGTTGCGGAGGGTGCTGGAGCCTATCCCAGCTGACTTCGGGCGAGAGGTGGACTGGTGGCCGGCCAATCACAGGGCACATATAGACAAACAACCATTCACACTCACATTCACATAGAAAATGAATGAATGAATAATGCGATATTATGAGACAGTACACTAACACTAATGCTATTGCTAAGTACATTTTGAAGTATTTAGCAACACAAGGATTAAGAAATCGAACCTGTTTTAAAAAGTTTCAAGCGCAAGCAAGCACCCCACTCTTGTCAAAAATGTTCCCTTGTGACATTTTCAAAATGTCAGACTTCATATTTTATTCATGCGTTTTCTTTCATGTCGGATCTGGGTTACCTTCTGCTCCAGCGCCGTGCGATATTTCTGCTCCAGGCGTTTGCACTTGCTGACCAAGTTGCTCTGCTCGGTGAAGATGGACGCGGCCGTGGCCATTTTGTCGGGCGTGCTGCTCTCGCTGCCGCTGCTCCCCAGGGTGCGCATCTCCTCCTCGTCGCTGCTGATGCTGTCTGCGCTGCGCACAGGGGGGGAGCGACGCCGATGCCGTCAGCCAACGTGCGCGCACACTCGGCTATCGGGTAATCGGGTACACGAGTACCTTTGGGTGAACTTCAGGTAAGGCGTGTAGTCGATCACCGAGGGGCCCCCGCCGTCAAGACCCTCCCCCTTCAGACAGAAGCTAAAGCGACGAGATAAGATAGCAGATGATAGCGTATTTATGGCACTATGGCACCCAAACGCCTCACCGGACAAAAAGACGAGGTACCTGAAGTCGATGGTGTTGAGCCCGATGAGCGTGTCGGCGAGAAGCCCCGCCTCCTCTCCAAGCATGATCGCCCCCTCGTCGTAAAACCTCCTGCAGCCAAACACGGTTGATTAGCTTGTCGGCTAAACGAGGTGGAGCCCGTTTAAGTCGATACTCCTGTCGCCGTAACAGGAAATAGCGTTGACCGCGTTGACCACGAGTCATGGACTCCTACAGAGCAGCTACACATGATAACCCGCACACGAAGCTTTCTAGATCTTCCGGATTCTGCACATCTTTCCAGGGATGTCCTGCTTCCCGACAAAATGGCCCATTTAATTTACTCCGCCAGGTACCACTGTGATTGGTCACACTTCGAAGTGCTCCCGAGGACTTCCAGACAGCTGCCGAGCTCTTTTTGTCCGATTACTTCGAAATTAAACGTTGATAAATTGTTACTTATAGCTTCCTCCTCTGACTCTTCCACACATCCGAGCGACATCGGAGAGGCGACTTCGGCAACAGCTTCGCCCATGTTCACGAAAGTGGCATATTTTTCCCTTGCTGGCCCAGAAACTCCGACCACTTCTGCCTGAAGCAAATTAGCTCTGCCTGGCACCCAAACAAACATTTCTCCGTACAGTGTGTACCAGGGCATGCCCATATAAGGAAGTCATAGTTGGACTGATGTCGGTACATCCAGAACTTCTTTCAGGGCTCACTTCCAAACCCTTTGGCATGGTATAACCCGATAATACAACATTGGAACTACATTTTTAGGTCAGAAAAGTATTGCAACATTTCAGTCAGCCAATCCGAGTTGCGTTCAATGGTTGCGTTCACTGATGCAGATTGACTGATTGATTGATTGACATTAGGAGGTAGTTCTGCACTCCTAGTGCCGTATTAAGACGCAGCACACTCCAACCTGGTAGTTTTCAAGTCCCTCAGAGCAGATGAGATGTAGTCGGATAATCTTTTCTCCATCAGGACCACCCGGATCCACGCTCGACCCTGAGGAGACAAAAATATGGCGGAAGATGAGTACTGGAGTATTTTGAGAATATTACATGACGAGGATTTACTGAAGAGCTCATAAAATAGGTATTATTGGAATTCATCCATCACACATTCATTCATTCATTCTGCTTGTGTGGGAACACTCATTTTGCTCAGGGTCGCAGGTAAGTATGTAGGAGCCTACCCCAGCTGGACACATTACATTTTTTTCTGGTAATTTTACATTTATTTTATTTTTCTACGCGGTGTGGGCTAAATTTTCATAATAAGCTTCATATAAGTTTTATTTCTCACTTTGAATAAACAAATGATAGTTCCCTCGTTTTTGGTTTTGGAACTTCTCAACTAATTTCCAATTTTTTGTCACTATTATTATATTTTTTAACTACTACAAACAAATACTGTCTGTGGAGGTAGCTTGCGGTTACAAAGGTGGCATTGTAACTCTGCTGCTGAACACACCTCACACGCACCTGTTCTGCCAGAGAATAAGAAGATGTAGCAAGAGAGAAGCATGTTTATCTTTTAAAAAACATGGATATTTTTCAGTTTCCATTTTCCATACTTGCATAGGAACCCTGTAAAAAAAAATTAAATGCTTAAATGTGACATCAGATCTTACCTTAGCTTTGGATGTTCGCACATTCTCCATACACTCGATGCTTCGCATGCAATTATGAGGGACTTTACTGCAGGCCGCTTTGACATAATCCCAAAAATTCCTTGGACTCTCGTAGCCAAACCAAGAGGTCTGACCTGGGTGACACGGAAAGAAGGACAAAGTAAGATCTTAAATCAAGTCTCCAAAACAATACAAGGACTTCCGTTGGAGATGACCTTTAAGTCGATGGTTGAGGATGTGCTCCAGGATGGACATAAAGTTCACTAAATCCGCAGAAGAATCGTCCATGCTCTCCAAGCAGGACCGATCCAGGAGGGTCTTCACGGAAAAACTGAAAGCCAAAGTTAGCATTTTGAGTGCCCTCAATCGTCGCCATCTTGGCTACTGTATGTGGATGACCAATTCAAGTGGTTACATTTATGCCTTACAGTCAGGGATTTGGGACTACACTACACAAAAACTAGTACAAAGAGTACATAGTATACATATTTAAGTGTACTAACGCAAGTGTTGGGTTTGAGACCGCCTTTTCCTTTGTCGTGTTATGTTATTCTCCCAGCAAGAGACGTGCCCTCCCCAGTCGTAACAAACCTAATCCTATTCCAACTAATGAGGCAGAAGGAAGAGTGGATGGATGAGCCCGCAAACTTGTTTGTCCACCTTTCCATCAAGCAGATCATCTGACTGTCTCCTGCATCCGTTGCCTAGCAGCAGTGTTTGCAAGGAATACAGCAGACAAAAAAAAAAACATCATATGGGTGCAAGTATGTAAAAAGCTTATTCAGGAACTTTGGGAAAAGCTTAGAAGGAGGATTTATGTGTTGTTTTTCGCAATTTTATGTATAAAATGGCAATGATGTCAAAGTATTTTTAGCTAATAATGTGGATTACATGTCCTAGAAAGTGGATTTTCATGATAAATTCAGTGCAATTGACGACAGTATATATATATATATATTCCTATGGAAGTCAACGAAGGCTTGCAAGTAAGAAAACAACGCGCATATTAAAAATGGAGGTAAAAAAAGCATAAATATTCGCTCAGGTTATGACTTGATTGCACATGACGAGGGCTTCCTACCGGCACACCGTCAGCAGGTTCCTCCTTTCCACCGCCGCACTCCTGCCCGCGGACCGTTTGCGGCTGACATGCAGCCCCGCGCCGAGCGACGCCATCCCCGGCCTGAGTCGGCGAGCCAGCGTCCGGAGGTGGTGCGCACAAATCAGAGACGGTCCCGCTGCTTGGTTCTCCTGTGCGCGCTGGAGGAGGGGACACTGGCTGCTAACGTCATGCAGAGAAACTGCTCCAGGGAGGGACGAACCGGAAGTAGTGGCGAGTACACCGCAAGAGACGGATCGTACTTCCGGTTACGGCTTTCAGCATCAAGACTCATCGGGGTAAGCAGCACTTTCTCCGTTTTCTTATACAATAAATATTCCATAATTTATACACTCAGAATGATTATTTGATATAACTAGCTTGTCATTAATGTTTCTAAATACCACCTAAATGGAAACTCGGATTTATCCTTGACACCTTTTTCTTAACAGCAAATCGCCAAAAGATAGGAAAAATAAAAATATGTCCTAAATTTATATATCATTGCGTTTATGGTATATTTTGAGTTAAAAATGTGTGTTTGAATGTGTATTTAGATAGCAAATTGTGACCTCAAGCGACGTTGACAACCGGAAGTAAACAGTGCGACACCCAGTGGCGGCAAAAATGGTCGTCTCGTTTAGTTGCTTTATAATGAATCACCAAAGCTATTTTATTTAATTTCATGAGAGGATAAAACATCGTTGTAACCGCAAATACACAATGGAGATGAATGGACCGCATAATATTTAATAATAATTTTCTTCTGGTATTAATTTGACATGTTGAACTGCCATCATCCGAACGGTAAGTACATAAAAGACATCTTAACACAGCACCAGCTAGAAAGCTAGCTTATTCCAAATTCGACAATATTAAGAATGACATTTTCTTTATTTATTCCACATATTAGCAAGCTGCTAACAAGGACGTTTTTTTGTGATTAAAAAATACATGAAAAAGAAATGTATGCCAAAGCAAGCATTAACCTTCCTCTTGTGTTAGCTTTCTGGTATCATATCTTATGTTAACGGGTCGCTTTTCACCCATGTATTAAATCAGCTATAAAATAAATAAAAACAATAAGTTACCATTAAATTTGCTTCTCGTGTCTTGGTTAACTTCACAGTTTGTGCAGGGGTGTCAAACGGTAGATGGTAAAAATGACTGAAGGCCCTCATCTGTTTTGTAATGACTTTTTTCACATGACAATCCAGAGGAATAAGCTAACTTTTTTGGACTATCCTGATATGAATCCAATAGAGAACACTTGAGGGCGGATGTTTAGAAAAATAAACATCAGTTCCAGACAGTGGAAGCCATCTTCACCACCTGGGGCCTCCTGGAAACACCGGCATCAAGCATGTCCAAACCAACATTTTGGAGTAAATTGCTTACTAAAAAACATTTTTGTCTCACTACCATTTCTTCTTTTTTGTATTTTGAAGCTACGCATAGATTTTACTTGTACAAATGTTATCTTCACGGAACTACAAAGGTGTGAATTCACACCGTAAAATACTAAATAATGACATTTTTGTCTTTGCTCCAGTTGAATGTTTTTTCAGGAAGCCCCTTAACCCAAACACCCGCCCCCAAAAAGATGAATGTTGTTTAGAACTTTGAGAGCTGACGTGTAAACACATTTAATGGCCGCTATCTTTGGTCCACGTGTTTATATACATTATTACCTTTAGTAAAACCGTTATCTCAAATTTGCTGCACGTGCACGCTCTCTCACACACATTCAAAAGTCGCCTACAATTTAGCAATAAATTCCCTCGTTAGATACGACATGCTCCTCAGGTTTATCTTTTTTTTTTTTTTTTTTTAGTCTCTCATCTCCTTATCTTTTTTTTTGGCTGTTATGACTAAATATGTATAGGTAAATAGCATAGTCATAAATAGCATCATGCTGTTTGTACAAACATTGCTTCAACACCTCAGTCCCTAATGTATTTATTACCTTTTTCAATATTTAATGTACTTTATAGTGATCAAAAGGTGAGGTCAGGTGAGGGTGCAGGGTCAAAAGCAGTTGAATAGAGTCCCTTTTTGTCGCTGACACACCTCCAAACATAAATTCATAAATCAATGATGCACCACGATGGGACATAAACAGCCAGTAAAAATGAAAACCCAACGTAGATCAGCCATCATCAGCCAGTGAAGGCTGTCGGGGAGGGCAGCTGAGCATTGTGTTTATTCTTGTGAACAGACGTTGGAGCCACGTGAGTGGGAGGGGGAGGAAGGAAAAAGGGCGAGTGGAGAGGAGGAAGGGGGGGGAGGCATCCAGTCCAGTCCACTCGTCAGTCACCTCTGTGAAACACAGGAGCAGGGACGAGTGTGCGGGAGGACAAGCTCTCAGGAGGAGTAGGGGGGGTCTGTGTGTGATCACCATCTCCGTCTGAGATTGGAGTCCCTTTTGGAAGTTGTTTTGTTGGGTTTTTTTTTAATCATTAAGTGATCAGCTGTGGTTGATTCCCATTGCCATCTTGTATTCCAGACATGGATGAAACAGGCGAGTTGAAAAAGGACAAGAGACGTATTTATTTCAGGTAATGTTCTGTAACTCTTGGATTCAAAAGACTGGGAATTGCGCTCATGATTTCGTATTTTTTACCCAGTAACTCAAAGAGTAAGGATGGCGAAGTTAAAAAGAAGAAAGAAAAAAAGGAAAAGTTGCCCATGGTTGGCCCCATTGAACTGGTAAGATTTCTGTTCCTTTATAGTAGGGGTGTCCAAAGTGCGTACATTGGGTCGTTTTCATCTTACAGCTTTTTTTTTTAATTGGCTTTTGGCATATTCTAAAATGGAAATTCATTATTTATTAGGGCCATGATAAATAATGCGCTAATGGCAGTCATTCTATCCATCCATTTACTCTATTTTGCATGTCCTCATTATGGTCGCCAGCCCATCACAATGAATGCTTTGGGGATATGGAAGGAAGGAAGGTAGAGGATCGGTAATAAAACATGCAAACTCCACACGGAGATGCCCGAGCCGAGCAATGAGGATAAAGCTGTCTGGCTCTGAGGCCATACTACATGTACTACACATACTACACATACTATACTATACTACGTATATGCTGCGTCTGATCAGTCATACTATAGTGAATTTGATCACAGACCCAATTTAATTTCCTCAAACCAGTGTTATAGAGAAGTCTAAGTACGTGATATTATATACATTCATTCATTCATTTTCTACCGCTTTTTCCTCACGAGGGTCGCAGGGGTTGCTGGAGCCTATCCCAGCTGTCTTCGGGCGAGAGGCGGGGTACACCCTGGACTGGTGGCCAGCCAATCACAGGGCACATATAGACAAACAACCATTCACACTCACATTCATACCTATGGACAATTTGGAGTCGCTAATTAACCTAGCATGTTTTTGGAATGTGGGAGGAAACCGGAGTACCCGGAGAAAACCCACGCATGCACGGGGAGAACATGCAAACGCCACACAGAGATGACCGAGGGTGGAATTGAACCCTGGTCTCCTAGCTGTGAGGCGCGCTAACCACTCGACCGCCGTGCCGCCATATTATTTATATATATATAAACTTGTTTTTTTTATCGTGTAATTTTGCACTCCACCCTCGATGTGGTCAATTTGAAAACTTCAGCTCTTTTTTTGCAAAGACAAACGATAGTTCCCCTTTTTACAATTAAAAAATTATTACCCAATTATTGGGTATTACAGTGGAACCTTGGTTAGCGTCGTTCATTTATTCCAGACTAGTCAGACTCTAACCAAAACGGACGCTAACCACATCAGATTGTCCCATATGAAAAAATGTAAATTCAATTCATCGGTTGATCAAGCACCAGCACCTTCTTGTTTTGACATGAGTTTTTTCTTAAATTTAATACCAGCTTATTTTTAAATGTGTTTTTTAACCAAAAATCAGCAAATGCTGAATGATAAATGTGTGTGTGTGTGTGGGGGGGGTGTCCTAAGATGAGGACCGCCTGTATTGACCTACATCGGAGTGTCTTCATCGTCTGCATCCTTCAATTGTTTTCAATTGTTCCTTATTGTGTATTGTACTATTGCGCTTCTACTACTGCTGTCTGGAAATGGCTTTAAAATGAGATTTCAGCGTTTCCCCAAGGCCTTGACATCTTCTGATTGGCGGCACTGAGTGAAAGGGAGGGAATAATGTCTCCTTTTCTGCTGAACACAGTTCAAGTTTGCAGAAGGCAAAGATTTGGCGCTGCTCATCTTCGGGACACTGATGTCCATGACCCATGGCGTGGTGTTGCCGATGATGCTAATCGTGTTTGGGGACATGACGGACAGCCTCGTGAGTGATGCAGCGGCCTCGCTCATGAACACCAGCCATCCCAGTGAGTTCACACAAACATTTCCACTAGCCTGACTAGACGGTATCGTGAGAAAAATGGTTTTTTTTTTACAGATTTCACAATGCCAAACAGCACCTTACAGGCGGACATGACCACGTAAGACCAAGAGGTCCAATCAGGACTTATTCTTGATAAGATGACATTTGACAATTTTTTCTCCGAATTCCAGCTTTGCCATCTATTACTCCATCTTGGGCGCTTTGGTGTTGGTGGCCGCCTACATGCAAGTTGCCTTCTTTACGCTGTCAGCCGGACGGCAGGTCAAACGCATTCGAAAGCATTTTTTCCATAGCATCATGCGACAGGACATCGGCTGGTTTGACGTCAGCGAGACAGGAGAGCTCAACACTCGTCTCACAGAGTGAGTGACGTCAACGCAGCGTCATAAGTCCCATTTAAGATAACGATTGATATGATTTCATGTGGGGCGGCACGGCAGTCTGGTGGTTAGTGCGCAGACCTCACAGCTAGGAGACCAGGGTTCAATTCCCACTCTCGGCCATCTCTGTGTGGAGTTTGCATGTTCTCCCCGTGCATGCGTGGGTTTTCTCCGGGTACTCCGGTTCCCTCCCACATTCCCTCCCACATTCCAAAAACATGCTAGGTTAATTGGCCACTCCAAATTGTCCATAGGTATGAATGTGAGTGTGAATGGTTGTTTGTCTATATGTGCCCTGTGATTGGCTGGCGACCAGTCCAGGGTGTACCCCGCCTCTCGCCCGAAGACAGCTGGGATAGGCTCCAGCACCCCCCGCGACCCTCGTGAGGAAAAGCGGTAGAAAATGAATGAATGAATGATTTCATGTGCACTAACAGTGACGTCTATAAGATCCAAGAAGGTATTGGAGACAAGGTGGCCATGCTCATCCAGTCCTTTACCACCTTCTTCACCTCCGTCATCATCGGTTTAGTCAAAGGATGGAAGCTCACCTTGGTCCTCCTGGCCATTAGCCCCTTGCTGGGTATTACGGCGGCACTTTTCAGTATGGTAAGCCTTGCGCTTCGTTCGGCCATCTTGAAATCCCGACTCTTCTCGCTCTGCTTATCCGCATGTCATCTTTTTGAGTAGGTTCTGACGTCATTCACCTCTAAAGAGCAGACTGCTTATGCTAAAGCGGGGGCCGTGGCAGAGGAGGTTCTTTCTTCCATCAGGACCGTGTTTGCCTTCAGTGGTCAGCAGAGGGAGATTGACAGGTGCGTGGTAGGATGGTTTACGTCGCATGAGTGACGATTACTATTTCAACTTGACGACGCAGTTCCAGTACCGTGAAATGTGGCTCGTTATTATTGTAGAGTCCATTTTTTTTCCCAACTTTATGTCAACAACAAAATGGCAGTGCGTCTCTGCGTCCTCTCTACATCCACACGACGCTTCCTCACTCTCCACCAATCACGTGCGAGGTGCATTCACGGACTCAAACAGGCCGTTCCTTTATGTACTGATGTATTAAGCTCTCAACGCAACACACACCAGATATTTGAACGTTTTTAATATCATCATATATCATCATATGTTGGCGCTCCCAAGGAGGACAGTTACCTTGGACTTCAAGGTGAAACTTGCTTTGAAAAATGTTTAATACATTTTTTAATTTGTCAAATAAAATAAACAAATATATAAAATATATAAATAATAATAATATAAAAAATATAAATATTTATATATATAAATATATATAAATAAAAGAATAACAAATTAAATACGTATAAGAAATGCATAAAATAAAATAAACAAATATATAAATAATAATAATATAAAATCTATAAATATTTATATATATAAATATATATAAATAAAAGAATAGCAATAAATTAAATACGTATAAGAAATACATAACTTCCACGTCCAAGCCGTCCGTCACTTCCATCTGCAGGCAGCGTTTTGAATGTGTGGCTAAGCTAAGCTAACCATGAACACATCCCAAAAATGAAAATTTGTAAAATCAAAATAAGTGACATCAAATTGACAGCTTCCACCTTGTGTCGTACAAGTTTATACATCATATTTTGCGGCTGCAAAAATTTTTTTTTGGTAGTAAAGGTTGCCGACCCCTGGCCTATGCAGTTCATGTCAGAGAGGATGGAGGAAGCGAAGGTACAATGACGGTATAGAGTTTTAGTCCATGCCAAAGGATCCACAAGCTATCTGGAGTCCGGATTGGTTTTCAATGGCTCCGTTTACATGCAGCCCAAAAAACCAAATATTGGTATTGGTCCATATAAGCCGCGGTTGATTCTTTTGTCTTTGCATCGTCTCACAGGTATCATAAGAACCTGCAGGATGCTAGGAACATGGGAATAAAGAAAGCAATAAGTTCAAACATCGCTATGGGCTTCACCTTCTTGGTCATCTACCTGTCTTATGCTCTGGCCTTCTGGTACGGGAGTACGCTCATCCTGAGTGGCGAGTACACTATCGGGGTTGTACTCACGGTGAGTGGAACGAATATTAACGCCATCAAGAACATCCGGACCACGCTCTGAATAGAATTTTGAAGCTAAGAAATTGTGTGTTAAGGTTTTATTCGCTCTGCTTCTCGGAGTGTTTGCATTGGGGCAGACCTCACCGAACATCCAGTCGTTTGCCAGTGCTCGAGGAGCTGCACACAAAGTGTACAGGATCATTGAAAATGTAAGGAAAAACTACATTCTCTATCTCTCTCTCTGTCCAAGTTTAGACAGAACATGTTTCCTCGTAGAGCTGCCCTGCTGTCGGTTTGCATCAGTGCATAAGCACACGTGTGTTGTGGCACACCAGGAAGCCGCTTTAACACGGCGGACGACGGCGAGGAGGCGGTGAGGGGGATGGAATTTGCTCTAATTGGAGCACCCTCTGTTTCAGTGCATATTTGGGAGATCTGAAACAAACGACGACTTAAAAATTTTCATCTAAGTCATATTAGCAATATGACGAATATGCGGGTTCAACATTTGTTTGCAAGAGATTTTAAGACGAGATAAATGAAAGTTGTTCAGGCTGCGGCTTGCTAGCTTTTGATTATTTCTTAACCTTCCTCTTGTGTTAGCTTTCTAGTATCGTCTCTTATGTTACCGGGTCGGTTTTTGAGCCATGTATTAAATCAGCTATAAAATACACTAAAAACAATAACCATCAAATTTGCTTCTCATGGCTTCCTCATCCATGAAAATGTTGGTTTTAATACTTTTGGTGTGGCCATGTAGGCCATTTTTTGTCACTATACCCCTCCATTTCAATTTCCAAAAATGGTAAAATGAACCTCAAAAGAATCATATTAATACATTGAATTATTTTGTTACCTGGCTATTACTGAGAGCTATAGAACATATTTCTTAAATCAATTAGTTTATTTATTTTCTCATTTTAGTATTAATCACTAAAGAAACATTTATGGTGTTGGGGTGAATTTTGACCCATGTATATTCATGTCAAGAAAAAAAAATGATTGTTTTCAGCAACACAACTTCAGTATCAACTGCAATCAAAAAGCAGAACAGGTCCAGATCTTGGTTCACTGTACTTCTCGGCATTCTTTCCATGATCCAAATTGTAAATGTGAAATCAGCCAGTCAAATGAGTGAATTCACTTCACATGTATACTGGAAATATATACTGGTATACTGGAAAAGCGGTCAAAATGAGAATCCCCTGAAGCTTACATGATGAGAAAATGAGCTGGTTGTCATTGTGTTGGCTAATAGTACACTTATGATTTCAGTTATGGCTCAAAATATCGCTTTATAGTCTTATTATTAGAACCGGGTCCAAACCCACCCTAACAATACAGTGGTCATAATTTCAACCAAACCATTTTAAAATGTATTTTTTTGGTTTTATTTAGTTGAAATAGAGTTTCTTGACAAAGTCAAAAAGCCTTGATGCAATAAACAAATGTTATGTGATTCTTTTAAGACATTAAAACGTAAAACGGGTCGGTGCCGACCCTAACACAAGAGTAGGGTTAAGGAATCTTCTTCCATCCATGTGGAGAGACTTCCCCAAACAACAGTACGTTTGTTTGCGTATCCGCACATTGAGCACAGCGGCTCAAGTTAAAGGCTGCATAAACAAACACCAACCCGGTTCGATCCTCCCGCAGAGCAGACGCTCTTCCTCACATTGTGTCTTTTCTGGCCTCTGATGAATATCAGTTTCTTTGTCCCCCGCTGTGACTAAACTTCCAACCACACCTGAGAAGTACTCGGTAGAAGTACACGAAAAACATTTTTGCTCTGCAGAAACCGAGCATCGACAGCTATTCGGACGGCGGCTTCAAACCTGACGCCATCACTGGTAACATACTGTTCAAGAACATCCACTTTAACTACCCCTCGAGGCCGGACGTCAAAGTAAGCTCCTCACTGACACTTTTTAACATGCTAACCACTTTTCCATCTATCTAATATACTTATATTTAAAGTATGAATGGAGTTCAGTGCTTCTGATATTGTTTAGGCCTGCAGAGGAGGCTTTGCTGGCCCTAACTGCATACCGTTGGTATATTTGCAGGTATTAAACAACATGTCCCTGAGCGTGAAGAGTGGACAGACCATTGCTTTAGTGGGAAGCAGTGGCTGTGGAAAAAGCACCACCATCCAGCTGTTGCAGAGGTTCTACGATCCTCAGGAGGGAACCGTGCGTTCGCATTTATTAAAGTTCTCCCTCAGACACATTTAGTCACAAGAAACTGACACCTCCGTCTTTGCAGATATTCGTCGATGACCACGACATCCGTTCTCTCAATGTCCGCTACCTGCGAGAGATGATCGGAGTGGTGAGTCAAGAGCCCATCCTTTTTGCCACCACCATCGCAGAGAACATCCGATACGGCCGACCTGACGTGACGCAGCAGGAGATCGAGCGAGCAACCAAGGAGGCCAACGCCTACGACTTCATCGTCAACCTTCCTGATGTACGTATGACTGTGTTCGTGACTTAAACACATTTGTTCGTCAACTTTCCAATGATGTTGTCGTTGAGCAGAAGTTTGAGACACTGGTCGGGAATCGGGGGACTCAGCTGAGTGGAGGACAGAAACAGAGGATTGCAATTGCTCGAGCGCTAGTCCGGAACCCCAAAATCCTTCTGCTGGATGAAGCAACATCTGCTCTGGATGCTGAGAGTGAGACTATTGTACAGGCGGCACTGGACAAGGTACGGCAGACTACTTTAGTTTGGCTTACGCATGCTAGGCTAATCGTGTGCGATGCCATTCATCGAAGTTATGCGGAACTCCAGTTCAGACTGGGGAACTGAATTGACTGTTGAACTGTACTGAAGACTTTTCAACTCTTATCCGAACAGGTTTCATCCGTTCATACTCATGACTTGATCGGACAAATCGATCTGGAAGTCGCCTCATTTTATTTTGGCGGGATGTATCAGCGCTTATTAAAGTAATAGTTATCTTGCATGATTATCCTTTTCAGTGTTTATGGGCAAGCATTATTGTAGTTGTTATCATATGTAATGTATACACACAGGAGCTGCTGTCGGCCACAACTCACTACGGTATCTGCTCTCTCCACGCAAAGAATCTGCTAACAATTAGCGGCACAGAACTGTAGCTAGCTGACGTCACAGAGGCGTGTGAAAGACACACTGATACTGCGATCGAGTTCGACGGTCGCAATGTAGCATGGGAAGACTGTAATGTGTCATGATACCTAATACTGTAACCATCCGTTAACGTTTCCAACTTGGTACAGGTTCGACTGGGTCGTACCACCATAGTTGTGGCCCATCGCCTCTCCACTGTCAGAAACGCTGATATCATCGCTGGCTTTCAAAACGGAGCAGTTGTGGAGTTGGGCACCCACAGCCAGCTGATGGAAAAAAAGGGTGTCTACCACAGTCTGGTCACTATGCAGGTAACACTGTCCCACAACGTTCATCTATGATCAGAAGTGTCAACCTTGTGGTTTACTGGAATTCTCATCTTAAAGACCTTCGAGGAAGCCCAAGATGAGGAGCAGTATGGCGACCAGGAGGAAAAGAGCCCGGTATCATGCCCGGATTCCCCTCTGATTAGGAGAAGGTCCACAAAAACGTCTTTTGCTGGTTCAGAAGGAAAGAAAGAAGAGCAAGAAAAGCTGGTGGACGGCAAGGACAAAACCGAGGAGGTGAGATTGATGCGTTGTATATCTTGAACCACATCCGAACATGAACCAGATCTTTGTGTTTCTGTCTGCAGGATGAAAAAGTCCCACCCGTGTCGTTCTTAAAAGTCATGCGTTTCAACCTTCCCGAGTGGCCTTACATTTTGGTCGGGACGATCTGCGCTACGATCAATGGAGCAATGCAGCCTTTGTTTGCCATCCTCTTCTCCAAGATCATCACTGTAGGTTCTTGTCGTGCATATAAAAGTTCTGTGTGAAATGAAGCTGCTTTTTCCACATTTTCAGGTATTTGCAGAGCCGGATATCGAAGTTGTTCGACAGAGATCTGAATTCTTTTCACTCATGTTTGTTGCTATCGGAGCCGTATCTTTTTTCTCCATGTTTCTCCAGGTATGCATACAAGCATTCAGAGCAGTCGAAAAAAAATTGCAAGAATGTACATATGGCACAGTTGGGTCCTAAGGAGATTGGAAGTACAGATTCAAAATGCAAAAAGAATGGTAATGGTAATGGTAATGGTAATGGTAATGGTTTTATTTCATTTGAACATGCATCAGATTACAATTGAGTGCATCCCATAATCAGTTCCCAGTTCCACATGTCCAAAAGAAGTAGGAAGAAGCAAAGCTTATTAAATCCTATCCCTCCATCTGGTACTTTTACAATCAGTAACTGTTACATTTGTTCACTTCCTGCTTTCCATAATACAGTTTAAGGTTTTTAAGGTTTTGTTTTGGGTTTTTTTTAATAATGTACCTTGTACCGAAGTACGAGGTGATATGATAAGAAGTGGGAGTGAGATAAAAATGTTTTGAGTAAGCCCTGTGACATCTCCACATAGCCAGCCGCCGTTTGACACCCCTGCACAACCTGTAGCTGCATTGTTCCATTGAAGGATAATCATTACGCCCCCTAAACTGTGCCGTGTGGAACACATCTCAGTAATTGGACTTCGCCCGGCACTACAACAACTTTAATTTGGGCCCCGAGGGTGGATCCAGATCCTGTGGCTCAGGTTCGGTGAAATTCCTTTGGGTCTACCGTTTGACTTCTTTGTTCCATAACTCTTAAGTTAGGTCAGGTCAGGTCTTACCGCGCACTGCGAGAGGCCTTGCTTATGCAGCTTAACAATACGGATGTATTCAAAGAGACCTGCAATATGTACATTCTTGCGGTCTTTCGACTGGTCTTAACATTTTGATCAGGAGTTGTGTTCAATGACAACATCAAGGGAGCCATTATTTACATTTAAAGTTTGTCTGTGTGCTTGCGTTTGTCACAATATCCAGGGTTACTGTTTTGGTAAATCTGGAGAGATCCTTACTATGAAACTGAGACTTTCAGCATTCAAGTCCATGATGAGGCAGGTATGTTCTTCCCTGAGATCATATTTCTCCTCTCTTGTAGAGAAGTACTGGATGACATTTTTAGCTAATTGGTTATTTTTAGCTGTTTGAAGATGAACTATATCAGCAAGTTGAAGTATTTGTGAGTTTAGAAATAAGGAGTTAGTATGTTCTCTGTAGGCGGCATTATGAATTATCCTTACTGACCTTTTTTTGCAGTACATTTAGTGAGTACTGCAAAAAAAGGTCAGTAAGGATAATTCATAATGCCGCCTACAGAGATGCAGTACATTTAGTGAGTACTGCAAAAAAGGTCGGTAAGGATAATTCATAATGCTGTATAAGATGCACCGGCGTTTGTACGTTTATAAGCCACGACGTACTATAAGCCGCATGTCCGTGTCATCACCGGTCTGTGAGGACCGGGTAGCTCTTTATCTCGTTTATCAATATAACAGGCTGACTCACAGTGTAGAAGGCTAAAATCATCGCACAGCAACTTCACAGTCAAAGCGAGGAAATATTGCTACCGGGGTGCTGCAATAACGTCAGCCTCCCCGGCTGCAATAACCAATGAAATACTTTGCTGGGACCAAATGCATTACGGGATGAAATTAAAGTAGCTTTTGTTTTTTTTATTTTAAACTTGTATTGGTACTTGCATTGTGTATTTATTACCAAATGTTTGGGTGTTAAGTTGCTGTGCGATGATTTTAGCTGTCTTGCTTACCGCTTGTGATTGGCTGCTGCCAAAGAATGAGCTACCGTTTCCTCACTGACTTGCAAGCGGCACAGTTTTGGCTCCTTACAGTACCTTTCAGAAGTATCGGAATGGTAAGGTACCGGCAGGCCAAGCGGTGGAACAAAGGCCGACCTCAGCCTATTGTTCTCGTCAACCTTTGGATGGAGTAGAGTAAAGCAGTAACTTTTATTGTAGACTATTTATAATTTAGCTCATTCCAATCTATGAAGATATTACAACCATAGAATACAGTCCGCCGGAAGATGGAATGATCCGTATAATGATTGATTGATTACATAACACAAGTCAAATTTGTTTACTTTTAGGATCTCGGCTGGTTTGATGACCATAAAAACAGCATTGGTGCTCTCACTACAAGGCTGGCCACGGATGCCGCTCAAGTCCAAGGCGTAAGGCGTTTCACCCACTCAAGCCACACACACACATCCTTTAAACGCACGTTTTAAGACTTTTTGTCCTCTGCTCAGGCTACGGGAGTACGTCTGGCTACTCTGGTGCAGAATCTAGCCAACATGGGCACAGGTCTGATTCTGGCCTTTGTGTACGGCTGGGAGCTGACGCTGCTCATCCTGGCAGTGGTGCCTGCTATGGCAGTGGCCGGAACGGTGCAGATGAAGTTGCTAGCCGGGCAAGCTGCCGAGGACAAGAAGGAGCTGGAGAAGGCTGGAAAGGTGGGGTTGTAGTTGGAGGAAGCTTTGTTTGTGTTCCATTCGGCCTCATTGTCCCGGGCAAAACCCGATCCCGTGCCAAGTCATAACGGCTCTTTTTGTAAACATTTACAACACGGATATGTGGGAAAAGGACCAGGGTTCAATTCCACCCTCGGCCATGTCTGTGTGGAGTCTGCATGTTCTCCCCGTGCATGCGTGGGTTTTCTCCGGGTACTCCGGTTTCCTCCCACATTCCAAAAACATGCTAGGTTAATTGGCCAATCCAAATTGTCCATAGGTATGAATGTGAGTGTGAATGGTTGTTTGTCTATATGTGCCCTGTGATTGGCCGGCCACCAGTCCAGGGTAGAAGACAGCTGGGATAGGCTCCAGCACCCCCCGCAACACTTGAGGAAAAAGCGGTAGAAAATGAATGAATGAGTTCTCCTCCTATTTTTTGTGGAAGTGGTAACTTTTTGGCTTCTTACTTTGTCTTTCCCCACCCTCAGCCATCTCTGTGTGGAGTTTGCATGTTCTCCCCGTGCATGCGTGGGTTTTCTCCGGGTACTCCGGTTTCCTCCCACATTCCAAAAACATGCTAGGTTAATTAGCGACTCCATATTGTCCATGAGGCAGGTGAGTGTGACCATTCTCGGCGGACATATTAGGTGTCAATTTTTTTTTAATTTTTTTTAAACTAACTCTTCACTTGTGATTCTAGAGCTATAGATGGGTGGGTTTTCTCCGGGTACTCCGGTTTCCTCCCACATTCCAAAAACATGCTAGGTTAATTGGCCAATCCAAATTGTCCATAGGTATGAATGTGAGTGTGAATGGTTGTTTGTCTATATGTGCCCTGTGATTGGCTGGCTGGCCACCAGTCCAGGGTGTACCCCGCCTCTCGCCCAAAGACAACTGGGATAGGCTCCAGCACCCCTGCGACCCTCGTGAGGAAAAGCGGTAGAAAATGAATGAATGAATGAATTAATATCTGAAAAAGGCATATTTTTAAGGTTTTTTTTGTCCACACCCAAGTGTTTTTTTGGTGGGTAAAACTGAGATTTTAAGCTTGGAGGCCATTTTGTGTCCCTCCACGATGGTGAAACCAAAGAAGGTGCTTTAAACGCTGGGATGAAAGATGATTAGCACGTAAATGTGATGGTCATGATCTGTTTCCTCAGATCGCTACAGAAGCCATCGACAATATTCGCACCGTTGCATCTCTGACCAGAGAACCCACGTTTGAGTCCCTGTATCATGAAAACCTCCGCGTTCCATACAAGTAAGGACAAATGTGTGTTTTTGTTTTTTTTTCAAAGTGGTCTTGTTAATGGTTTTGTCCGTTTTTGCAGAAACTCCCAGAAAAAAGCCAACGTGTACGGCTTTACCTTTGCATTTTCCCAGGCCATGATCTACTTTGCTTACGCAGGATGTTTCCGGTTTGGAGCTTGGCTCATTGACAATAAACGAATGGACGCAGAGGCAGTTTTCTTGTGAGTCAACTTTCTTAGTTTGTGGTTTTACATCAACAGATCACCCAATATGGAATCTCTGGACGCATTTTTACACTTGAAAGTGTTTTTTGGTTGGCATGCCTGCAACAGTGAGGGCAAGGTTCAAATTTGGACAGTAGCTGAGAAAGCTATGTTTATCTTTTAATCATTTACTTACGAGCTCAAAAAGCATTTGCGTGGCAACAGTGACCGTGATGGGATTATAAAGAAAGAATAGTAAACATACCGATGCGAGGAGCAGCTGTTTTCACATTAAAGTTCATCACATGGCGCTTTTGACAGCGCTTGTCATATAAACGTGACTAAATGACAGTAAACATTGTATTCCATGCAGGGTGGTTTCGGCGGTTCTGTATGGCGCCATGGCTCTCGGAGAAGCCAATTCCTTCACTCCCAACTACGCAAAGGCCAAAATGTCTGCTGCACACCTCATGGTGCTTCTGAACAGAGAACCCGCCATTGATAATCTCTCAGACGAGGGGGAGTCACTGGTATGCCACACGACGCCTTACTTAACCTTTCTGTTTACATACAGATTATGTAATCATTTTTTTCCCCACCCTCCTCAAAACTCCAGGAAAAATTTCACGGTAATGTGCAGTTTGAGAGTGTAAAGTTTAACTACCCCTCACGCCCCGACGTGCCCGTCCTGCGAGGTCTGAATCTGAAGGTGAAAAAGGGAGAGACGTTGGCCCTGGTGGGGAGCAGCGGCTGTGGGAAAAGCACAACCATACAACTTCTGGAGAGGTTCTACGACACCTCCAACGGGACAGTGGTGAGAAGACACACGGCGGCTTTATGACGCTCATGCCACTTCACCTACCGCCTGTTGCCTGGTGGTTAATGGTTAGTGTTTTTATAGCCGCTTTACTGGGCCGCACTGATAAGATCACAATACCGAGCACGGGAGGTCATCCTGAAAGCTGCTGCTGCTGCTGCTGAGCCATCAAACACAACATAGTACACGGAATATTCATTGCTGACTTGGTCTTAATTTGGGACCAAAACAATGCTAAACTTTAAAGTTAATCTTTGACATGATTACTGTATTTTCTGGACTGTAAGTCGCTCCCGAGTTCCTATCCATGTTTTGAATTTGATTGTGATACATTTATTAGTTGATTCATCTGAAAGTTGTTGTTTCCATCAATAAAGTTAGGGATTAGGCTCTAAAAAAGGGGTGGGCAAACTTGTTCACTCACGGGCCGCATTGAGTTGACAAAATTGTATGTAAGAAAATATATTTAGAGAAATATATATATATTTATTATATATTATATTATATTATTATTATTACTATATTATTTATATATATATAAATATATAATAAATATAAATATATATATAATAATATATATTTATATAATATATATTTGAGAAAATATATTTCTGACATGCCCACTATTCAAATTTGTCTTTTTTTATTTTTTTATTTTATTTTATCTGTAAAAGTGTCATCAAATCTGCGATATGTGCATTTTTAGCAACAATGAATGAATGTTAACCCAATTAATCAGTTAAATACTAACAAAAAAACTCATCTTATGGTGAGTAATTAGTTTTACACATGCAGAAGAAAAATGCTAAATAATTCTAAATGCCAGACAAAATTGATAACAAACATTTTACATCACTTTTACCGTCAAGAGGGGGGAGGTACTTTCATACTTTGCGAGGAGTTCTTGAATTCAAAAGTGTTTCTCACCTTCTTTAGCAAAGTTCTGGCAAGCACAGTGTTTTGTTGGGGTTTTTTTTGGCCCCATGGTGGATTATTTTTGCAGACAGGCACACAGTTGAACAGAATGATATAGTTTGTTACGTGCAATGTGTGGCCGGAAGATAAAAGAGACGGCATACAAAAACCGAGGCAAAATTTTGGCAACATTTTTGTAGAAAACCAAAACATGGGGCATAAAAACATAAAATATAGAAAAAAAAAATTTTTTTTCCTTTTATCTTTGCTTCAAACCAATTTGTTTATATAATGCCCCAAACAAAAATCATCCTTCTTTGAAACTTGACATGTCATCTAGTGAATTTTGACCGACCTGGTCTTGGACTATATCACTTCTGCCTTGCTTATCTTCTGACTTTTCCTCGCAGATGCTCGATTCCAGGAATGTGAAAGAGCTGAACATCCACTGGCTGAGGTCTCAGATGGGTATTGTGTCCCAGGAGCCTGTGCTGTTTGACTGTAGCTTGGCTGAAAACATCGCCTACGGGGACAACAGTCGCACTGTAACCATGGAGGAGATCAAGGCGGCTGCTGAGGCCGCCAACATTCACAGCTTCATTGAAAACCTGCCAAAGGTAATCCTCTTTTTCTATCTCGATTAAAGCTCACTTTGTATAGACTTGATTTTACCATTGTTAGCATTTTCTAGTCAACTTAATGATGACTTAATTATTATGCCGCTGACTGTTTTCTGTGTTTGCTTGAGCAGAAGTATGACACCCAGGCGGGCGATAAGGGCACCCAGCTGTCAGGTGGTCAGAAACAACGAATAGCCATCGCCCGAGCCATCCTCCGTAACCCCAAACTGTTGCTTCTGGATGAGGCCACGTCTGCACTCGACGCCGAGAGCGAGAAGGTGGGTCTTTTTACCTTCTCTTCTGGAAGATCTCTGCATTCGTCCGTCTCATTTGTGTGACTTTTGTCCTCTCCAGGTGGTGCAAGAGGCGTTGGACAAAGCGAGGCAGGGCAGGACGTGCATCATTGTAGCCCACCGTCTGTCCACCATCCAAAACGCAGACCGCATCGCTGTCTTTCAAGGAGGGGAGGTGGTAGAACAAGGGACACACCAACAGCTCTTAGCCAAAAAGGGCGTTTATCACATGCTGGTCACGACCCAAATGGGTCACGGAAGGGAATCAGAATAATCACATGAATTGACTTTATTTGAACAGGTATGCAGGCTTTGTATCACGTTTTTTTTTAATTATCAGTAGTGGCTGTTTGTTTGAATGCACTACCTCAGCATTGGCATTTGTGCTGACTTCGCGTCTGTTGGCTGAAGCTCACTGATTCTGGTCATCATCATCATCATCATCATCATCATCCTCACACAAGTTGCCTTTTAGTCAAATGGCTTGTTTAGCACGTTTTTGTGCCTTTTCGTTTAGGGCTGTCCAAGCACTGTGCCAGATTAGACCAATGTAACATTACTAGCATATTGTACAATCTGCACTGGAGTTGTACTACTGATGTTTGCTGACAAATTGATGAATGTGAAGGCATTAAAAAGTCTGAGTTTGGAGAACTATAATGTAATATTGAATGTATTAAGTATTGATTAAAGTTTTGTATTTGGTTCACACTGGTTGTCTGTAATGACTGACTACATAATGCTTCTTTTACTGCAATGCCACTGGATGCATTTAACAAATTAATTAATATAGTGCAAAATATGACAAATACTGCAAAATGCAATAGAAATCATACACTTTCTAAATACATATGTTTTTTTAACATTATTAGACTCTTCTAGATAATACCCTCGTAAGTAATAACACAACAAAAGTCACATTGGCTGCTTGTCACGCAAGCTTACAGCCATGCACCCTTGATTGACACAAGCTGGGACCAGTTAAATACCAACATTTAAATGACATCCGCTCAGGAAGGAAGACACGCCCTTGTGTGGGCGTATCTCAAGCTCTCGCGCACTTAGCTTAACCGCTTTCTGGTTTTTATAACGACCTGTTGATGTAATGAGAAGTCTGGCATACAGGACTTTTCTAGACAATTTTTCACACAAAATTGTTTTTAAAACTCTTAACCTAATAACTTCACAACCTACGAGGTCATTTCAGTCCAACCGTGTTCAAGGTTCTCACTTGTAACAAAGAAGCTAGCATGCTAGCATGGCAACCAGAACCGGAAGTTACCTAAAGCCCGTCTACGTTGTCATCAGCGGTTTAAAAACAGGTTTTTGTTTATTTTTCATGAAACAATTCTCAATGCATATAAAAAAAGTGCGATAAATGAACATTTATGGTTACTTCTATCTTTATTGAGGATGTGATTCTTAATGTGGCAGCTAAGACACCACAGCATCATCTTCCTGTTTTGTCATCACATTTCTTGAATTTCTCCTTCGTCATCAAAGTTTCGGCACTTGAAGCTTTCTGTGATTCCATTTGGAGTTTTTGAGGTGAGAAACACTGTTGATTTACTTGTATTACAAATACTTGTATTACGAGGCAGTGAAATAGTGATCATTTTATTGTATATGCAACTACTGCCGCCTTGTGGAGTTAATGAAAACTACATCAAGAGGTTGCCTATAACCACATAATGACATTCATATTAATGATTCTGAGGGTTTCACATTTTCCGTTAAGAGGCGGATTCAGTCGACAAAGGCCCAGGTACGGAATAGAAGAAGTACTGGCAACACCCAAGTCATTTAGGTAGTTAAACAACGCTGTGGGCAGCTTTTTCTCGAAGCAAACATCACATAGCCTGTTTTTATTTACATATAAGAACAAGCTCTACCAGTTGGTCAAGGCTTATTAGCCAAAGACTGTCCAGTCTGTACAGTCAAAGCAGCCTAGTATTGTTCATCTCAATCCTCATCTACACCCGAAAAGACTTGACTGTCCTTCCCAACTACACCTCTGTCAGTAATGTGAGATAAAGACTTTTTAATGGGGACGTACAATACTCATTTTTATCCCTTTGTATTGAATTGTGGACTCCTATAGAGCAGCTACACACAATAACCCACACAGATTAGACATATTTGTCAGAAAGATTGGTCACACGCTCAAAGTGACATCACAAAGAGGCAGTTTTACCACACATTTTGAAACCGAGCGTTTTGAGTCATCCCAAACGTCTTTTTAGGGCTCACTTTTAAATGCGTAAACATCATTATATGAAACTTTGGCATCGTTTGACACGAGAATACAACATTCTAACTACATTTGTAGGTCAAAAAAGTGGAAAAATTGGTCCCCTTTAACCTCGAGAGTCATCCATTAAGTCTTATGGTGGGACTTGAATACCGAAGACTCAAAGGAGTTGCAACATTAACACTGTAAAAGTGAAAAAAAAAACTTACAACATATTGAAAATCCAAAATAAACAAAGACAAGTAATAAGTCTAATATTGCCTGTCATAAGCAGAAATTATGCTGATGTAGAAGGAAGTGTTAACCACCAGATATTGTCATGTGACCAATCACAGCGGAGTGGGCGTACGTATCTAGAGGAGAGCTGGCGGTGGAGTAAATTAAACACACCATTTGGGTCAGAAGCAGGAAGTGCATGTAAACACTACACAAAAAAAAGAAGTTCTAGAAAGCTTTCTGTGCGGGTTATTGCGTGTAGCTGCTCTCTAGGAGTCCACAAAATGTTCATTCGGCTCATTCATTGTCATTCTTTTACAGTGTGTGTATGTATCCAGTTGTGTGGAGTGTGTCAGGATGCCATTGCTGGACTCTGTTAGTGTAAACCGGTAAGGCAAGTAAGTCAACAGTATTCATATAGCACCTTTTACAGATCAAAAAACACACAAAATGATTCAAAATCAAATAAAAAACACAGTTTTTACACAGTTAAGATAGCCCAAAATAAAAAAAAACAACTGTCACATCAGAATCACAATCAGAATAGGAATAAAAATGATTTAAATTGGGTTTTAAACACATCAACATCAACAGTAAACCGGAGGGCTTTAGGACCCAGACGTCGATTTAAATCATGAGCAGTGATGCTCTTCATTCACCTTATGGCGGCTGCCAACCAGGAAGTGGAGAGGGACAGACGCTGGAAAGCCAAACATGTACTTGGGGTAAGACTTCGTTTTTTCGTTTCTCCATTTTAAAGTTTTGTAAAATAATGTTTAACAATATTCAAAGGCTTCGCTATTTTTTTTTATTTATGTTTCGAGTGGTTCTTATGAGAAGGTCCTGTATATGTATAGGTGCAGCGTAATTATAATAAAACTAGTAGTTTGGGTGGTTGATCGAGTCCTATGTTTGTTCATACTGTTTTACCAAATAATATAAAGTCATTTTGTAACCAATGTCGTACTGCAATATGATGTATAAGAATGAATTACATGAATTAATCACTTAATTTGATCGATAAAGGTGAGACTCGCTGGAGAATGAAAGAATAACAAGCGTGTTTACGTCTCGATCAACTCTTTATTGCAAAAACAATAAACAAAAAACAAAAACGCCTGCTTGGAGGCTGCAGCGAGGAGACGTTTAAAGACGGTCGGAAATTACAACTTCCAGGGGCGCTCATCCAGTAATAAATAGTTTCGTGTCTGATTAATGACACCTTTATGACTGTTTCATTGTCTTTTGTGTACAGTGTTTTATTACTGCGTTGCATGTCATCTGTGAAAAGGGTGAATGATTTAATTTGAGTTAATATTGATTTACGATTAAACCTAAGCAGGATTTATATCACAGTCTGGGAGATTTTAAAATAATCAAAATAAGCGAGGACTCTTTGGGTTGGTTTAGTCCAGTCCAACAAAATTGACGGGGGAGATTATGTAGTATTTTACACGTAACAGTCAATTTTTACACCTATATTTTTTTACACATATTTTACATGTAAAAGTGTCATGCAATCTGCTATATGTGCACTTTGAAATCATTTATTTGATGTAAAGTGTGTTTCTCAATGTATTATTATTATTATTGTTATTTTATTAGAATTATTATTATTATTAGTTATAGTAATGTTATTATATTATTATTATTATTTTGTTATAATAATAATATTACTACCATTATTATATTAATATTATTAACAACAATATTAATATAATAGTAGTATTATTATCATTATTTGTATTACTATTATTGTGCTTGTGCTCCTTTTTCCAGGAGTATTTTGTAATATTACTACCATTATTATATTAATATTATTAACAACAATATTAATATAATAGTAGTATTATTATCATTATTGACAACATTATTATTATTATTATTATTATTATTATTATGTGCTTGTGTCCCTTTTTACAGGAGCATTTTGTAACAGACCACATCAAATAACGAAATTGATAAAGCAGCTACCTCAACCATCAAAAAGTTGGCTCAAGCCACGATGCCAGGTTGTATGTTGAGTTCAAATGAAATATTTGGAAAAAAACAGGCGGGCCATATTGAAACACTTGGCGGGCCGGATGTGGCCCCCGGGCCGTAGTTTGCCCACCCCTGGTTTAGTCAATGGCGGTATCTAGTCATCCTAGTCGCCCTACGAGTCCATCAAAGCCGGGGAGGCAATGCAGGTTTATTTATATTCATATATTCATATTTTTTTTAATAAAAAAATACAATTATTCTAAAATCGTTCCATTCAATTCCATAAAAAGTAAAGAAAAATATGTCTGTTAAAGTTCAAGTCAGACTTTTACTACTCTGAGATTTCTAACCTGGAACCAGGGCGATGGCACTGTTTATATTTGTATTTAAAATTAAATATTATTAATTGCATCCATCATTATGCATTTGATTTGCTTTTCTGCAGACCTAATGCTGACTGGTCCAAGGCTGGAAGAGGCGGTATACTTCCCTCACTTCTCTAACAACATCACCACCACCCCCATCATCTGATCACGCGCACTTCCTCCCTAAGAATGAGATGCCCCCCCCCCCCCCAAAAAATAAACCTTCAGCAAGTCACCAATAGTGGATAAAGCCACATGAGACGCAGGGGGAGGGGACAAGGGTGTGTGCTGTGTGTGAGCGGCCCATCTCCGTCAAACACTGGAGCCTGACCATCGGGTGTGGAAGGACAGCAGGACTCTGGTATGATTCCGTTATTTCTTCCTTTGAGGTCAGCTGATACTCCTTTTGAAATGACTTGTTTTTCCAGACAGGAAGTTTTTTGTCGTTTTGACATTTCCCAAACCGATAAGGCCTACAAATGGCTGAAACTGACAAGTTTCAAAATGATGCAACCGATTGTCAAGAAGACGTTTGCTTAAGGTAATATTCTGTAACTCTTCAACAAACCAGTTAAGTGGGTTGTCCGGTGAAATTACATCACGACAATAATGAAATGAGTCCAAAAATGAAATGAGCATTTAAAAATTAAGAACAATAAATACATTAGACTGATGATTGTGTATTTTTTTTCCAGTGATCTCAAAAATGAGGCCGACGAAGGTAAAAAGAAGAAAGAAAAAACAGCAACAGTACCCAAAGTTGGCCCCATTAAAGTGGTAAGTTTCATAATTATTGTACTTTTACAGCTACTCCTTTCGCTACACTATGCTTACATGCATGCAGTATTTCAGTATACATCAGAATTGTCAATCAAGTACATTTTCAGAATATTAAAAACCTGATCTGGCCATCCGGCATAAAAAAACAATGCTCGCTACCAGAATCTTAAAGGAAAATGGCACGTCACATGCATTGTAAAGATATAAAAACAGATAAAAAGAGACAACTCATAACACAACTAAGCCGTCTCCAAAGACCGTTAGTACAACACCTCCAAGAACCTCCAACAAGGTTCTGTGGTCTTCTGTCCGGGTACATTCATGATAGCATGGAATAGTTAGTGTTGTGTTGTGCCATACTTTGGCATTTTAAGCATTACCGGAACTTCCTTCTACGGTATATTGTGTTCACATAGCAGCATAGAAACGGTCACCTACACCTAGTATTAACTTCTCCAAATATCATTCATTAAACAAAAGTTAAATATTAGACCGCACATGGCCCTGTGAGATTAATTGAGTCCAATAAGTGTGTGAAAGGTTATAAAACCATTTCTAAAGCTTTAGGACCCCAGCAAACCACAACGAGAGCCATTATCCACAAATGCCGAAAACATGGAACAGCGGTGAACGTAGCCAGGAGTGCCACGATGACACACCCAAGAGGTCACAAAAGACCCCACAGAACTACATTTTGCCAGAAAACATCCCCAAGACCTTTTTGGTCTGACGAGACAAAAGTTGAACTTTTTGGAAAGTGTGTGTCCCAATACATTTGGCCTCATTTTACAAAAAGGTAAAATATGGTGGTGGTAGTTGGAGCTAATGAATTTGACTATTGCGTATATTGCGTTCATGTAATCTTATTCATTGGCATTTGGCCGTTATTCCACTCAGATTAGAGGACCAAGTGAAGTATATTTTACCACATGTACTAATATATATACTACTATGTAGATACATCAATAAACACAACTGCTTCCTGAGATTCTTCAACGTTGGTTTGGCCTCCTCTTTACATGAGCACAGTTCAGGTTTGCAGACAGCAAAGACGTAGTCCTCATGGTCTTTGGGACCTTGATGTCGGTGGCGCATGGATCCATAATGCCTTTAACGTGTGTCGTGTTTGGGGACATGACGGACGGCTTCACGCATCACTCGCTGCATCAAATCAACGCCAGTGACGCCAGTGAGTCCACAGCAGGAGTCGCGATTATTCGATGATGAAATGATGACAAATTTGCTAACACTTTATGTCTTCTGTTTTCAGATTCCACCTTCATGATTCTTAACGACACCTTTCAGAAGGACATGACCACGTAGGACAGGAAGTCAATGAAGGTTCCCTTAATGAGGCACATTTGATACTTTTTTTTTCCATTCCAGCTTTGCCATCTATTACTCCATTTTGGGCGCTTTGGTGTTAGCGGCCGCCTACATGCAAGTGGCTTTCTTTACGCTGTCGGCCGGACGGCAAGTCCTCCGCATACGCAAGCGATTCTTCCACAGCGTGATGCGACAGGATATTGGCTGGTTCGACGTGAACGACACGGCAGAGCTCAACACTCGTCTCACAGAGTGAGTGTTGTGTAAAGTCCGCTTTGTAGACGCTTCCTGGTTAAGTCGCAAACGCAGCGGAACCTCGGTTAGTGTATGCCGTATTTTTCAGTTTGGGTCCAAAACGTAAACAAAGATTTAGCATCTGTTTTTCCCGGGTTAGCGTACAATATTGCACGCGTCTGGTGTTATTAACTCGTTCAGTTCAACTTTCTGGTGTTATTAACTCGTTCAATTCATTTCCCAAAACAACTCTTCCACAACTAGCCATTTTAGACCATAGACTGATATTTCAAGGCACCCAGAATAATGTGTTCTAAGGCTGTATGAACGTGGAACCTACCAAAGCAAAGATCCAGTCTTCCGTCCATCTGTTTTCTATGCCGCTTAACCCTCACAATAATTACTGCTGTAAAAAAAATACATTTAAGTTCAACAGTGGAATCAATATTTGTGTATATTCCTGTCTGCTAAACATACTGCTAATATGAATGCACTAGCAGCTAGGCTAATACAGTAGTGGGGAGCAGAAAGTGGAAAACAACTTATACCATTGTTGGGGGGCGGGGGGGGGGGGGGACAATTTGGAAAGCACCTGATTTGTTTGGTTCTTCCCCGGTGTCCTACCAGGAAGTAGACGGGGACGGGGACAAGTAGACTTGCCCGAGTTGTGGCGTCCCCATTTTAAGGGGGTCTGCATGTTTGTACATTGTACGGCTTCTGAACGCGCCATTTTTTTGCAAATGACGGATGTTTTGTCGAGCTTGTGAGAATCCGTAGTTTTTCCAAACGTTGCGGGGGGGGTTAAATATAGAAACTTCCGTCCGTACTGTTTTACGACTAGCTGTATGTGCCTCACGGCTTCCGTCCGTATTCAATACAAAAGGCGAAATAATGATGGTGCATTTTTATTTGGTGGTGGTGCATGGATTTTACAGATACCCACAAACGCATCGCGTACGAGTATACACACCCTTCCACACCCTCGGTATGCATGCGTTAAAATGTCATTATAATGCATAACCTTGTTCATGCCACATTCCTCCACGTTCTTCCACTTCCTCGTTGCTGTCATGTTTATTTTATCCATTCCAAGTCACATGCTCAAGCTCTTATCCAATGAACTTTTGCCACCTTGTAGCCATTTTTATGGCTTAAAAAAACACAATAATAGTGACATGCATTAGTGTGCGGGTGCGTCATCACCTCTTTGTGTTTCTCTGGTATCATTAGTTTTGTGTTTTTTGCTAACTAACACAGCATCAGCACCTGAAGTCTCTGGTTTTCAAGATTGCGCAATAACCCGAAACAGAGATTTTGATAAAGAAGGCGAGAAACACGATTGAATCCGAGAAATAATTCACAGCAAAACACAAAGCTCGTGTCAGTGTGGATCTCGCTTGATTCAGTTAGAGTACTCTATGTTTTGGTTTGAGTCAGACTCTCTGGAACAGATTAATGATGCTAACTCAGGTTCCACCGTATAGGAATGTATCTTTGTCGGGTCACTTTGATTCCCGTTCAGAACATCCATCCATCATCCGCCTCTCGGGACCAGGAAGTAGCCTATCAAATACTAAACACCTCGACTCTAGTGGATGCAGGTCTAGTTTTATGTAAATGTCATAGAAATATACTCCATAAAATATTTGTATCATACATTAAATATTTATTAGAGGATTCCGTTTGGAATTCCGAAACATATTTCAATTTTTGGTCAGGTTTTATCTCTCCCATTATTACATTGCATGCCATGTATTACTTACTATATGCAAGAACTAACTTATTGGTGTTTTTCCTTTATGAACAGGGATGTGTATAAGATCCAAGAAGGTATCGGAGACAAAGTGGGAATGTTGCTCCAGTCCATTTCCACCTTCGTGGTCTCCTTAGTGGTTGGGTTATGTAAAGGATGGAAGCTCACTCTGGTCCTCCTGGCCGTCTGCCCCTTTTTGGGTCTCACAGCTGCACTTTTCAGTAAGGTAATAAAGCCTTCAGCTAAAGAGCATGCCTCGTCTTAGTAGGGTTCAATGTTAGCTCAAACTGGTTCCAAAATGGCGTACGCTGCAGGGAACTGGGTGTTGAGCTGTGACATCATACTGTATGAAGACAGAGTTGGGTCTGTTCAAGCTTGATTATACAGTAAACCTCGGATATATCGGATTCAATTGTTCCCACTGGTTTTGTCCGATATAAGCGAAATCCGTTATATGCGTATACCGGAAAATGTCCGTTTTACATTTTTAAATCGGATTTTTAAATCGGGAAATTTAATGGAAATGCATTGGAACGGGACTGGAGATTTTGTCCGAAATAGGCGAAATCCGTTATAAAAAATCCGATATATGCAATGAATTTTTATTGGAAAAATCGTTTTTTTTTTATCTGTCCGTTGTGAGCGAATTTCTGATATATCCGAGTCCGATATATCCGAGGTTTACTGTAGTATTACCGCCATAATAATAGTAATAATAATAATTTGTATTTTAGCTCTTATTTACATGACATTTAACAACTATAGTGCTTCTAAAATGCCACTTGCACACAAATGCAACATTCATGAAGTATTAAAATTAGCAGTTTACTCTCTTCTGGGACTATTGATGCTGAGATAGCCGGTTTTCTTTGTCAGACGTACAAATGCTAGAGGGATATTTTACACTCGGCACAACTTTTTTTGTCTTTCTACCAGTTAAAAAGAAGAACACGGCGATCCGCGCCATTACTGCACCCTCCCGCCGCACAAAAACTTTTTTACGCTTGTGATTTTTACAGGCGGTTACACGGAAACAATCTGCAGACGTGATGTCACAGCTCAAGCCATGAGGGCTGTCAATTATTATCGTGATTAATTAAATTAATGATTTCTTCACATTATCCGTGTGTAAGGGCGGCACGGCGGTCTAGTGGTTAGCGCGCAGACCTCACAGCTAGGAGACCAGGGTTCAATTTCACCCTCGGCCATCTCTGTGTGGAGTTTGCATGTTCTCCCCGTGCATGCGTGGGTTTTCTCCGGGTACTCCGGTTTCCTCCCACATTCCAAAAACATGCTAGGTTAATTAGCGACTCCAAATTGTCCATAGGTATGAATGTGAGTGTGAATGGTTGTTTGTCTATATGTGCCCTGTGATTGGCTGGCGACCAGTCCAGGGTGTACCCCGCCTTACGCCCGAAGACAGCTGGGATAGGCTCCAGCACCCCCCGCGACCCTCGTGAGGAAAAAGCGGTAGAAAATGAATGAATGAATCCGTGTGTAAGAATTTGGGCTGCCTTTTAACGGTACGTTTCTCGCTAGGTGGTGACATCATTCACCTCTAAAGAGCAGGCTGCTTATGCTAAAGCGGGGGCAGTCGCAGAGGAGGTGCTTTCATCCATCAGGACTGTGTTTGCCTTCAGCGGTCAGAAGAAAGAGATCGAGAGGTTTGTATGCTCGTGGTTGAATGTGCAAATGTGGAACTATTTATTTTTATATCAATGACGGACACTGCATTTGATACCTGGGCCTTCAATGGGGACGATGGAGATCTGCAGGATTGGTTTTCATTGAAACACTTCCTTTGTTTTCTCTTTGTGATGCCTCACAGGTATCATAAGCACTTGGAGGACGCTAAGAAAATGGGAATAAAGGCGGTGTTAAGTTCAAATGTTATCATGGGGTTCACCTTCCTGATTATATACCTGTCTTATGCTCTAGCCTTCTGGTACGGGAGTACGCTCATTCTGAGTAACGAGTACACTGTTGGAACCGTACTCGCAGTGAGTAGAGACGTCATTGTCATTTAACAACGGCGCGCTCAAATGGAAGCTAACAATAAAGCATGTGTGTTAAGGTTTTATTTGCTTTGCTGGTTGGAGCGTTTGCATTGGGGCAGACCTCACCCAACATCCAGTCCTTTGCCCGTGCTCAAGGAGCGGCATATACGGTGTACAGCATCATTGACAATGTAAGGAGTCACCCTTTCACACCTTCTACACACTCTTTGACCATACCTCTTTTTGGCGCCGTTTGGCTGTAGCGTTTTTGTATCCTTGTTAAAACATATTAACTGATCTTTCAAAGCACATAGAATATTGTGTTCTAGGGCGATATAAACACATGCAGGTGTATCCAATGAGTGTGTTGAAGCTAAAATAATAGCACCAAATCTTAATGTTGAACGTTTTACGATGCTGCACGTCACAGCTTCTAAGCAGGTCCAATCGCAGACAAAGTAGTTCCAACCATACTCCACAGATCCACCATTCATTCAGTACACCTTTAATGTTATTTTTCTTGGTTATTTTAAAGTTCTTCTTGTGCTACGTCATATTTTCTGTGGGCCACCATGTCCAAACTTCACTATACCTGCTCTTTAAGAGAAGTAAATGCAACATTATTTATTTATTTTGCAGAAACCGGGCATCGACAGCTATTCGGAGAGAGGCTTCAAGCCTGACTTCATCAATGGAAATATTGAGTTCATGAATATTCATTTTAAATACCCCTCAAGGCCAGAAGTTAAAGTAAGCTCATCACTGACACACCACCTATCTAATATACTTATATTTCAATTATGAATGTAGTTCAGTGCTTCTGATATTGTTTAGGCCAGCAGATGAGGCTTTGCTGGCCCTAACCGCATACCCTTGGTATATTTGCAGGTATTAAACAACATGTCCCTGAGCGTGAAGAGTGGACAGACCATTGCTTTAGTAGGAAGCAGTGGCTGTGGAAAAAGCACCACCATCCAGCTGTTGCAGAGGTTCTATGACATTCAGGAGGGATCCGTAAGCACAAATGCTCCTCGCGATAAACTGACACAAGGACACAGCTGAAGAACATTCAAAAGGTATCCGCCTTGTCTTACTCTCTCTGTAGATATTTATCGATGAACACGACATCCGTTCTCTCAATGTCCGCCACCTGCGAGAGATGATCGGAGTGGTGAGTCAAGAGCCCATCCTTTTTGCCACCACCATCGCAGAGAACATCCGATACGGCCGACTTGACGTGACGCAGCAGGAGATAGAGCAAGCTGCCAAGGAGGCCAACGCCTACGACTTCATCATCAACCTTCCTGATGTATGACTTTTATATTTATATATATTTTTTTCTTCCACTTTCCAATCATGACACTGTTATTGTTGAGCAGAAATTTGAGACGCTGGTCGGGGAACGAGGGATTCAGATGAGTGGAGGACAGAAGCAAAGGATTGCAATTGCCCGGGCGCTAGTCCGGAACCCCAAAATCCTTCTGCTGGATGAAGCAACATCTGCTCTGGATGCTGAGAGTGAGACTATTGTACAGGCGGCACTGGACAAGGTACAAACACATACAGTACATTTAGGGGCACTTCTATGAATCCACATTAGTACCAGATTGTTGCCACGCTGCTATGTGTCAGTCAGTCCTTGGACTCGCATGTCACGCTTGTTCCTGGTGAACGTTGACCTCCGCCACGGTGTTGCAGGCATGCCCAGTTAGTAGGCGGCTCTGGGGTAGACCTCGGACACGCTGGAGGGATTCTTACAGCTGACCCCTGAATGCCTCTGAAGCTTCAAACCCCCTTACTGAAAATCCACCTTTTGTGTTCTGTGCAGGCCAGACTGGGTCGGACCACCATCATCGTGGCCCATCGCCTATCAACTATCCGAAACGCTGACATCATCGCCGGCATACGGAACGGCGAGGTGGTAGAGTTGGGGACTCATAGTCAGCTGATGGAAAAAAAGGGCGTGTACCACACTCTGGTCACTATGCAGGTAACACTTGCACACATTTGCTTGCCATTTATGGATATTTCATATTTCCTGTCATATTTTGGTCATCTTGCAGACCTTTCATAAAGCAGAGGAGCAGGAAGAGTCTCATGAAAAGACCCCACTGTCCATAACCATCTCTGAATCTTCCCGACCAAGAAGAAAGTCTTCCTTTTCTGCGTCGGAGGGAAATAAAGAAGAGAAGGAGACGTTGGTGGATGCTACAGCCAAGAGAGTGGACGTAAGATGGCTGCTTTATCTGCTTTACAAAGAAGAAGAAGAAGAAGAAGAGGAACAGTAGACGTGATTGGCTTCTTTCTCCACCTTTCTGCAGGATGACAAAGTCCCGCCTGTGTCCTTCCTGGAAGTGATGCGCTTCAACCTCCCGGAATGGCCTTACATTTTATTCGGGGTCGTCTGTGCTGTACTCAACGGAGTCATGCAGCCCATGTTTGACGTCATCCTCGCCAAGTTCATCGTTGTAGGTTACAACTTCAGCCGAGCGAGATCGCTTTCAATGAACAAAGTTATGAACTCTCCTCTTCCAAACTTCAGGTGTTTTTGGGTCCTGATCAAGAGGAGATCAGAAAGCGGTCTCTATTCCTTTCCCTCATGTTTGTTGTTATTGGAGTTGCATCTTTTTTCGCCACATTTCTACAGGTAAACATTAACACCCGTACATTAGTAGTGTGATCATCCAAGTTAGGACTAAAACTGGACCTATTTATGCTCATTTGGCGCTCTTTGTATTGAGTTGTGGACTCATAGCAATTAATACACGATTACCCACAAAGAAAGCTTTCTAGATCTTCCAGAATCTGCACCTACTCAAGCTGTATTTCCTTGGATTTTCCAAAACGGTCTGTTTTAATGTATTCCACCCACGGCCCGCCTTCCTGGCCCCGTGACGTGTACCCAAGCACATTCATATAAGGGAGTCCGGCTCACTGTGATGTCACAAAACGCTCTGAAACCAAGCGTTCCCAAACTTCTTTCATTATCTGAAATTTTGGCATCGTTTAACACGAGAATACAACAGAACGGTACAAGAAAGCAATACTTGCTGTCAGTCACCATACCAGGAGTCAAATAATAATAATAATAATTACTAACATCTATCTTTCTCCACTCTTGAATTTCACATTTCGATCATGTTTAAGTGTGTTTGTGTTTTTACAGGGTTTCTGTTTTGGTAAATCAGGAGAGATTCTGACCATGAAACTGAGACTGGCGTCTTTTAAGGCCATGATGAGGCAGGTAAGAGTAAGAATTACTTCCCAGTGGACATATGTCGAAGGTTTTGTCATTATACAGTCATACACAAAAATAATAATAATAAGTCTAAGTCAGTCGTATATCAAGCTGTCCGGCGGTCAATAAGGACTATGAACCAAATTCACCTTGTAGTGCAAATGGAGGGCAAATGAAAAGCAACTGGCAAGACAACCTAGCTAGCCTTGCTAGCCAAACAGTTAAACCGTTCCCAGACGACAACAGAAGTCTTTCTTCTTCTTTAGCCTTTATAGGATTTAGTGAAACTGTGACACAATACAGAACTTGAATGAGAATAGTACATATTTTGGTTACATGTACATTTAGTTAACAGCAGGGATGAAAAATGAAAGCTACACAATACAAAGGAAAACCTAGCTTAGCCAACATTAACTTAGCTAACATTACACGGGACTGCTTAATATTAACAATTACTATATAAATATAAATGGAATGGAATGACAATAAAGGCCATTCCATAAAGGCCATTCCATAAAGGCCATTCCATTCCATTTATATTTATATAGTAATTGTTAATATTAAGCAGTCCCGTGTAATGTTAGCTAAGTTAATGTTGGCTTAGCTAGGTTTTCCTTTGTATTGTGTAGCTTTCATTTTTCATCCCTGTTGCTAACTAAATGTACATGTAACCAAAATATGTACTATTCTCATTCAAGTTCTGTATTGTGTCACAGTTTCACTAAATCCTATAAAGGCTAAAGAAGAAAGACTTCTGTTGTCTTTTGGGAACAGTTTAACTGGTTGGCTAGCAAGGCTAGCTAGGTTGTCTTGCCAGTTGCTTTTCATTTGCGCTCCATTTGCACTACAAGGTGAATTTGGTTCATAGTCCTTATTGACTGCCGGACAGCTTGATATACGACTGACTTAGACTTATTATTATGTATATATAAATATAAATGGAATGGAATGACAATAAAGGCCATTCCATTCCATTTATATTTATATACTATTTCTATTCATAGTTGTATTCTATATTTAGGATCTCGGCTGGTTCGATAACCCCAAAAACAGTGTTGGCGCTCTCTCAACAAGGCTCGCCTCAGATGCTGCTCAAGTCCAAGGGGTAACACACGTCTCTCCAGCGCTCACAAAATGTTCTTTATCCACACTGACGAACACTTTTCCCTTTTGTTGCAGGTTACGGGACTACGTTTGGCCGCAGTGGTTCAAAGTGTTGGTAATTTGGGCACCTGCCTGATTCTTGCCTTTGCGTACGGCTGGGAGCTAACGCTACTCGCGCTAGTGATAGTGCCCATTATGATCGTGGCCGGAACCGTGCAGATGGAGTTGATAGCTGGGCACGCCGAAGAGGACAAGAAGGAGTTGGAGATAGCAGGAAAGGTGGGCATTTGGTTTAGCAAGGAGTGGTGTGAAAAGTGTTGGACCCCCCCTTTCGGATTTCTTAGTTTTTTTGTATGTTCGTCACACTTAAATTTTTCAAATCATCAAACACATTTAAATACTCGGCAACACAAAATGCTGAAAAGGCTATAAAGCCATTTCTAAAGCTTTGGGACTCCAGCAAACCACAGTGAGAGCCATTATTCATAAATGGCAAAAATTTAAACAGCGGCGAACCTTCCCAAGAGTGACCGCGGACCACAATGACCCCAACAGCGCCTCCCAGAGGTCACGAAAGTCCCCACAACAACATCATAAAGAACTGCAGACCTCAATACTCTGTGGTCTGACGAGACAAAAGTGGAAGGTGTGTGTATTCCATGACGTGGTGTAAAAGTAACAACATCATACCAACAGTAAAATATGGTGGTGGTAGTGTGACGGTCTGGGGCTGTTGTGCTGCTTCCGGACCTGGAAGGCCTGCTGTGATAAATGGAAGCATGAATTCAGCTGTAGGAGAATGTCCGACCATCTGTTGGTGACCTCGAGCTGAAACCAACGATCCAGAACACACCAGCGAGTCCACCTCTGTGTACTTGTGCCGGCTGCCATTGTGCAAATATCAGTTTGACTCCCATTATGTGTCAACCATGATATTTTTATCATGTGTCTTATCAGATTTTCACAGAAGCCACCGACAATATCCGCACCGTAGCATCTCTGACCAGAGAGCCGTTGTTTGAGTCTCTGTACCAAACGAGTCTCCAAGTTCCATTCAAGTACGTGACATCCTACAACTTGTGTAAATATTTCAAAGGTTCAATTTCCTTGACGTCCATTTTCTCTGCAGGAACTCCCAGAAAAAAGCACATGTGCAGGGTGTCGTCTTCTGCGTATCCCAAGCAATGCTGTGCTTTGCTTATGCAGGATGTTTCCGCTTCGGAGCTTGGCTTGTTGACCAAGGGCGAATGGATGTGGAGGCCGTGTTTTTGTGAGTGACGTTCTTCTGTCCTGCTTTATGATGGACAATTGCACCATTTTAGGACACATAGAACAACCCAAAAACACACAATACACACTTTCTGAATTTCTTCTCTCAGAATAGTTATGGTGCTTATATATGGCGCCATGGCCGTCGGAGAGGTCAATTCCTTCACGCCAAACTACGCCAAGGCCAAAGTATCAGCTGCTCACATCGTGATGCTTCTGAAAAGAGAGCCTGCTATCGATAATCTCTCCGAGGAAGGACAGCCACTGGTGAGCACCAAGAATCCTCCCATGAGAGCCAGCAGTCTTAATACATCTTCTGTCTCCCGCTTGAAATCTTGAAATCCCAGGACCAATTTGATGGTAATGTGCAATTTGAGGGTGTCAAGTTTAGCTACCCGTCACGCCCCAGTGTACCCGTCCTCCGAGGGCTGAATCTGAAGGTGTGCAAGGGAGAGACGTTGGCCCTGGTAGGAAGCAGTGGCTGTGGTAAAAGCACAACCATACAACTTCTGGAGAGGTTCTACGACACCATGCATGGGACCGTGGTGAGAAGACAAATACAAATATTAGTTGTTTGCTAATTGTTGACGTTTTTTTTGACTAATGTACCACACTGCAAGTAAGCTAAAAAACCAACACAGGTAATCGGACTCAGTGGGAATTACCTTTTGTTTACCTTTTCGATTTTACTCGCAATTGCGTTAGCCTTGCATATTTATTTTTGTCATCTTTGGTCTTCCAGACGTTGGATTCCAAGAGCGTGAAAGAGCTGAACGTCCACTCGATGAGATCCCATATAGGTATTGTGTCCCAGGAGCCTGTGCTGTTTGACTGTAGCTTGGCTGAAAACATCGCCTACGGGGACAACAGTCGCACTGTAACCATGGAGGAGATCAAGGCGGCTGCTGAGGCCGCCAACATTCATAGCTTCATTGAAAACCTGCCAAAGGTAATCCTCTTTTTCTATCTTGTAGTGATGGGTAGATTGATACCAAAATATTGATACACTAGTCAGACACTAAATATTTATGTTCTAAAACTGATCAAAATATCAATACAGTTATGCTTCATTTATCGCAGTTGATTGGTTCTAGACCAGACCGCGATAAGTGAATTTCAGTGAAGTAGGATTCAATATAATATTATTGTGTGTGAGTCTTTTCATTGTCTTGCTAGAGTCATAGCAACCATCTCAGGCTCTAAGGTAGTGTTTGTACAAGTATTACCCAATACAGTCGTCCCTCACGGTTTTTCACAAATTTTGAGGTTGATAATGGCTTATTACTTAGTAAAAATAATATGAAAGACAAGCCATATGTAGTATTCTGGTCACTAGGTGTCAGTAAATACACAAAACATTGATGCAACATTACATTACATTACATTACCTCCACACCGCATGGAGTCAGCCACACTCACATTCCATGTGGAAGTGGTAATTTTTTGGCTTCTTGCTTTGTCCTTCCCCACTCTGTTTGAAACCGTTTCTTAAGTTGACAGAAAATAAATAGGAGGCAAACTAGTTAGCTCGCTTGCATGCTATGCTTAAAGCCGTGGCAATCTGTGACAGTGATGCCGTGGCCTGCGCATTAGCAATGTGCTGTATGGATCCGAAATTCCAGTGAAAAATTGAATTAAATCTAAGAACTGGTCGTAAACCATTAGGTCAGCTGCCAGCTGCTCGATGCTAATGCTAGCTAACATTTACCTTTCCAGTGATGACGGTCTGGAACTTTGTGCTATGATTTCGACTTGCTCGATTAGCGCTAAAAGCCATTCATTTTAGCTGCTGCCTGGCCTGCCATTAGATTAATGGGATTAGAAAACAATACACTAATAACTAAAGAATTAATCACAATTAATGCTTTAACTTGACACCCCTATTCTTAATTAAACCAATGACATTATCGATAACAATTTTGGCAATGTTGTCTGATGTTTGCCTGAGCAGAAGTATGACACCCAGGCGGGCGAAAAGGGCACCCAGCTGTCAGGTGGTCAGAAACAACGAATAGCCATCGCCCGAGCCATCCTCCGTAACCCCAAACTGTTGCTTCTGGATGAGGCCACGTCTGCACTCGACACCGAGAGCGAGAAGGTGGGTCTTTTCTTTCCGTTCTAGAAGATCTCTGCGTTCCTATGTCTCATTTGTGTGACTTTTATCCTCTCCAGGTGGTGCAAGAGGCGTTGGACAAAGCGAGGCAGGGCAGGACGTGTATCGTCATCGCCCACCGTCTGTCCACCATCCAAAACGCAGACCGCATCGCCGTCTTTCATGGCGGCGTGGTGGCAGAAGAAGGCACACATCAACAGCTGTTAGCCAAAAAGGGAATCTATCACATGCTGGTCACGACCCAGATGGGTCATGGAAGGGAATGACAGTGATAATTTTTGTTATTCTTAAATAGTAGTTGACGCTTTGAATGTACTTGAGTGCTTTTTGTCGACTTGCTCATGTCATTGAAGGCATCACACAAGTTGCCTTTTAGGTCAAATCCCTTGTTTAGCCTGTTTTTTGTCTTTTAGGTCATGGGTCATGGAGTAATGGTTTTGACGGTTGTTTAAATTATGTCCACGCGCAGCTAATATTTACTTTTTACAGCGTTTGTTTATATATTATATGCAAGATTAGTGACTACCTGGTTTGTGTTTTTTAAATCAATGGTCAGGGATTATCTGCTACCTACTTTTTTAATGTTTGAAATGATATTTATGCACAGCTAATATTTAATTTTTACAGTGTTTATATATGATATTATAAACTAAAGGTATATAGTAACTAATAACTAGTAACTAATTATAAAATGCTGTTCTGTTCAATTCAATTCTGTCTTTCGGTAGATTTTTAAATGCTTGTGCAGGGCCGGCTCTAGGCTTTTTGTGTCCCTGAACAAGATTTTGTTGGTGGTTGTTATGGTTTGCCGTGTTTTTGCACTTTTGAAAGTCTTTTAAGAGACGATTCATTGGAGGAATGTGAACATAGGATAAAGTTAGAAATGCCTCTGCAAACATTAGAGTGTAATTGGTTATGATATGGATACAATACATAGAATAGGATTTGATAAATATCTTATACTCATGTCAAACTACTAGTCCGTAGTCCGTACCTGTCAACATTTGCATTTGGAAATACAATAATGGAAATTTCCCATAAATTATGACAAGTTCCTTCCACCAATGTAATGTTTTGATCAGATGACAATAAAGGCATTATCCAATGAATGAGTCTGATTGACATGTACAGCTCAAAATCTGCTTTTTTTAGTTTTCACGACCATTCACAAATGTTTACTTCTGTGACATCATATGCTGTAATTATTATGAATGATGGTCAATAACCATACTTCATATATGTAATATATTAGCGGTTATATCGTACACATCTAATCATAATAATGCTGATTTTGGCTAGCAATAAACTGCGTTGTGTTCTTTGGTGGCTGTTGTAGCTGTAGTTCTCTCGCCAACCAGAGGGGGGAGCCTTTAGTCTCTGTGCACGGCATATAAAATGTACAGCAACTTCAGTACGTTTCATGCACGCGACCCAGATTGACAGGAAATGACATCTCCGTGATGTCAAAGCTCACGCAACAAAAATAAATAGAACTAAAACAAACTACACATAAATAAGTGCATATGACCAACGAATACATACATGAGAAATTGGTGGTATTAAATGAACTCTCCGTTACTGTCTAAATAGGAAGTGCAAAAGTCCCACAGTCAACGCCCCCTTGAAGGCATCACGTGCAGCCATGGCGCATCCGCACCAATTAGCTAGCTTGCTTGTGACCTAAGTGTGTTCTTCCATCTGTGGCTAGCTACGGCGCGTCATCGGCGCCTGGGATGTGTCGACTAAGTCTGCCGCCCCGTTTGAGTCGTGAAGGAAGGCGATGAAGGGAACCATGAAGGGAACCATGAAGGTAACCATCGTATGGCTACCTGCACCGGGCTAACTGTTGACATCCTGTTTTTCAGTGAGCCGCTGCTGCCTTGTCATGTCCGGTTATGCCTTTTGCTCTCTCTCTTATCCACTTTTATTTTGCCTCTCATGTTACTCACTGATTCGATGAAGTTTGAAACTCCAAAAGTTTATTTGTTGTATGCTCTGTCTCAGCTTGACATTTTGGTGTAAATGACATTCATTCATTTTTTTTGCCGCTTATCCTCACGAGGGTCGCAGCAGTCCCAGCAGTCTATGGGCGAGAGGCTGGTGGCCAGCCAATCACAGGGCACATATAGACTAACAACCATTCACACTCACATTCATACCTATGGACAATTTGGAGTCGCTAATTAACCTAGCATGTTTTTTGGAATGTGGGAGGAAACCGGAGTACCCGGAGAAAACCCACGCATGCACGGGGGAGAACATGCAAACTCCACACAGACATGGAATTGAACCCTGGTCTCCTAGCTGTGAGGTCTGCGCGCTAACCACTAGACCGCCGTGCCGCCCCAATTCAAATTGAGTGAATCTGAAATTTAATTGTTTAAATTTAATTTGTTAAAAAAAACAGCCCAATTACTAATAGTGTTTAGTGGCATGGGCCAGCGCTCCTTATTCTGAAGGCCCTGGGAAGATTACGTTGACAAAACAATACATAGTCTTATATAACAACATAGTCTTAGTGTACATTACCGTGACGCCCATAATCATTGTTATGTTATTAATTAGCCTATTATTATTACTATTATCGTTATTCTTCTTCTGATTATTACTAGTAGTAGGCTAGTATTAGCCTGCTTATTGGCTTGCTTATTAGCCTGCTTTTGCCCTATTACATAATAATAATAATAATACATAATATTACATTTAATAAAAAAATAATCAATATCTAAATCTATAAAAAATATAAATATCAATAAAAAAATCAAATTATTTAGGAGGGTTTAAGAACATTTTGGGGGGGCTTCATCCCACTGACGCCACTGCGTGAAATGTTGCTGCTGAACCTCCTTCTCGTCTAACAGAGCTGGAACATGCTTGAGTTTGCAGTGACAAAAAAAGTTAAAAATATTGTTAGAACTCAAAAATACTCATGAAAATAATGAAACGTGAACCACCGGAGCAGCATCCTGGCCCAAACAGACCGGCGTTCCACCTGGAAGCATGCCCACGATGCTCCACGGAGCAGCCCGGAGATGGTGTGTGAAATCCGGCAGACACTGATTTGGTGTATGGACACAAGTAGCCATGTTTGATGTATTAAACTACTACATCTTCATGCAACACACACCATGTACACTCACAACTGGAACAACAACAACAACATCATGCATGGTTACTTCCTGTTTGAGCTGCTAAATATTATCCAAACATACTGCGTGTGTCCATATTGACACATATCCAAGCTGACTCTAGCAGCTTTGAGGTCAACGTGGTCACACAATAAGGAGGAGCAGGCAAGGCAGGGCAGGGCATGACAATGTCAACATAATCCATAGTACTGCTTATCTGCAATTCTACTAATGACAGCGGTTATATATTAACTTGTGTATATATTAACTTGTGATACACAACGACAACACATGATCAGTGAAATAAGAAAGAAACAGCGGTACATGTATGCTGGACATTTTTGTTATATACGAGGCATTGAGCTACTTCCTGTTTTTTTTTTTTGTTTTTTTTCCTGTTCCTGCAGACGTCCAGGAGTTGAGGGCTGGGGGGGGAAAGACACAAGGAACTGCATGTGTCGGAGTATTTTCATCTACCGATCGACTACCTCGCTAGCAAGTACATCTCGGTAAGCGTGGAGTATTTTAGTAGTAATTTTTTTTTGTAGTATTTTTGTTCTTACGCTTCACCGTAGTTTTGTTACTAAATGTTGTCATTAAAAGACTGTTTGAACTTTAACCTTATATACCTTATATATATAACCTTATATATATGAACGCTGTATTATTACCTATTTATAAATGATTGCGTTTCATACCGAAAAAAACTGTTTTTTTTCCTTAATTAAAAGCAAAATAATGAAAAATTATTTCACCAGTCAATAAGCATTTCAATTGTTTTTTTCTGCAGACTTCATACTGACTGCTTGGAGGCTTTATAATCCCCACTTTCACAAACGCCTCATCCTCCTCTTCACCGCGTGACCTCCGCATCCACCTTTTGAGTGATGCTCAAACTCCCGTAACTGCCGGAACGCCGCACCGCATTCTAGTATGTCACCAACAGCGTCCTTCATTACTGCCGTGATGTGTTCAGAGGCGTCAGGTGTTCTACTGGGGGGAGGAGAGAGAGAGAGAGAGAGAGAGGGTGTGGCTGCGTGTCAGCGACCCATCGCCGTCAAACACTGGAGCTTGACCATCGGGTGTGGAAGGACAGCAGGACTCGGGTATGATTCCGCTTTTATTATTATTATTATTATTATTATTATTATTATTATTATTATTATTATTATTATTATTATTATTAGGCGCTCAACCGTCAATCAACTCCTTTTGATTATGGATTGCTTTTCCAGACAGGATTACTGAGATTTCCTTGCGACGCGTAAACGTTTTCCGAGCTGCATCTTCCTCCGCTAAAACCGACAAGATGGATGACACAGACAAGTTAGGAAATGATGCAACCAACGGTCAGCAAGATATTTGTTTAAGGTAATGTTCTGGAACTCGTCAACAAACTGGTTTAGTTCTTGTCTGGTCAGATTATATTACACCAAAAAACATATACATACAAATACATACAAATATAAAATTAGTAATAAATAAATTGATCATTTAATATTTGATACAGTGATCTCAAAAATGAGGCTGACGACGGTAAAAAGAAGAAAGAAAAAACCCCGAAGCTACCCAAGGTTGGCCCCATTAAAGTGGTAAGTCTACACGCAATATTCCTGTAATTAATCTCAATATATTATTACTAGAGTCATCCGGACATGAAATAACAACCCTATAGTCACTTTACACTCGTATTAGCCAATATAACAGACATTGGTCGGCTTTGCCTCAGGAGCTAGTGCGGGTCATCCAGAAACCGGATCCTCGCTCCCTCCGCCCAGTCAACTGTCGTTGTGTCCCCGGGGGGTAAAAACACTTCCACTTTGCCTCCAGTGCTGCCCACACTGGTGTATGAATGCAAATGAGAAGCTTTAGTGGTAGTTTTACTACCCCTGGACGGCTGTGTCTACAGATGTAGTTAACCACCACCGACCCATTTACGTCATAAATAAGACTCGTGTGTCGCTGTAAACAAGGAAATGATGCGAATGAGATGTTTTGGTGGTAGTTTTACTACCCCTGAACGGCTGTGTCTACAGATGTAGTTAACCACCACTAGCCATTTACGTCATAAATAAGACTTGTGTGTCGCTGTAAATGAGGAAATGATGCGAATGAGAAGTTTTGGCGGTCGTCAGACTACCCCCGGACGGCTGTGTCCACAGATGTAGTTGACCACCACCGACCCATTTACGTCATAAATAAGACTCGTGTGTCGCTGTAAACAAGGAAATGATGCGATTAAGAAGTTTTGGCGGTCGTCAGACTACCCCCGGACGGCTGTGTCTACAGATGTAGTTGACCACCACCAGCCATTTACATCATAAATAAGACTTGTGTGTCGCTATAAATGAGGAAATGATGCGAATGAGAAGTTTTGGTGGTAGTTTTACTACCCCTGGACGGCTGTGTCTACAGATGTAGTTGACCACCATCAGCCATGTATACGTCATAAATAAGACTTGTGTGTCGCTGTAAACGAGGAAATGATGCGAATGAGAAATTTTGGCGGTCGTCAGACTACCCCCGGACGGCTGTGTCTACAGATGTAGTTGACCACCACCGACCCATTTACGTCGTAAATAAGACTTCAGAATTGAGTTTCATCCTGGCAAAGGTTACGCCCCTAAAAGTAGGTTCTTTTAGGGATTCTTGTGCCTGTTGCGAGGTAATTCAAACTCAAGTCTGGTGCTTGTGTGTCTCGCCGAATATGACTGACACCTAGTGACCAGTGCAGGATACTTTGAATGCGACTTCTGAATGCCTTTGTATTTGTATTTTTTGTTGATTTAGCAAGTTTTATGCTTAGCACAAAAAAAAACAATATATTTTGGGAAAACCATAATAGAGTGAAGGCGGCATGGCGGTCGAGTGGTTAGCGCGTAGACCTCACAGCTAGGAGGACCAGGGTTCGATTCCACCCTCGGCCATCTCTGTGTGGAGTGTGCATGCGTGGGTTTTCTCCGGGTACTCCGGTTTCCTCCCACATTCCAAAAACATGCTAGGTTAATTAGCGACTCCAAATTGTCCATAGGTATGAATGTGAGTGTGAATGGTTGTTTGACTATATGTGCCCTGTGATTGGCTGGCCACCAGTCCAGGGTGTACCCCGCCTCTCGCCCTAAGAAGACAGCTGGGATAGGCTCCTGCACCCCCGCGACCCTCGTGAGGAAAAAGCGGTAGAAAATGAATGAATGAATAATAGAGTGAAGCCGTGAAATTGAAAGCATGAAGCGGAGTGGGGACGGCCATTTTGGAAACACTTTTGAGACATGTAAACACCTTTTTCCAAATCAAGGTAATTTTATTTTACCTGTATGGTAATTGGCCTGTATCAACTAATGTTGGCTCAGATTGCAAAGGATCATGGGATATGTTTAGATCTGGCCACACATCCTGGCGTGATGAGCTAATAAGCGCTGACCACGGTTGTCTGAAATTCGCGTAGCTAGCAGCGCCACCGATGAGGGTATTTTTTCTCCGAGTATCTGAGCAACTTGAAGACACTTTGGTCTGAGCAACTGCTGAAGTGAAGCATAGCAATCAGCCGAAAGATAACGCAGATGACCGACGGAAAAGATAAGCGCGTTTTCTTACCGTGTACTTTTGGACACCAATTGATTGATTAGCCACACGCGATAGTCGCTTTGTGTAACACCACGGCGACACGTATTTGCACTAATATGTAACAGCAAGTTTTATTATGTATCCAGGTCCGGCTTTATGTTATTACCAACATTATTGGGAATACAATGGAACCTTGGTTTTCAGAGTATTTGGTTTGCCTGTTTTTGTATACTGCCTTGGTTATCATATAAAGACACACTTTTTAAATCAGGCTTTTAAGTAATATTTTTAAACTTGTTTTTATCTTTTTAGTCCTATTTTATGCTTTTAGTCTTTAGCTTTTAACTCCAGTGTTTCCTCAGAGGGGGGGTCCTCCACACTGGGGGCTGTGTCGGGTCAAACCGAGGGGGTGTCATCTTTGGGTCCAGTCGACACGGCCGGCTGGGGGTTCCTCCCTTTTAATGTGGGGGTCCGCCCGTCTGTCGGAGTCGGGGGACCCGGGTACTGGTCCCCCGATGGCACGGCCTCCGGCTCCTCCCAGTGTGGAGGGCCCCAAAGGTGGCGTTTCCTTGATCCTCAGTGACATGACATGTCTCCCTATTGTGTGTGATTGTGTGTTTGTGTGGGTGGGTGTGTGTGTATGTGTGTCTAGTATGGAGGGTGGGAGGGAGGGGCTTTCTTAGTAATTGTTTTACCTTTTAATTGTGGTAATTGTTTTTAATTCTTTAAAGCACTTTGTGTTGCATGTCTTTGCAGTAAAAGTGTTCTACAAATAAAGTTAATTTGATTTGATATGGCCAAACAGTGCATACTAATCACTAATCTTGTGTATTGTAACGATATGCAGTTCAACAAGATCTATCATACTCATTTCGGGGCCCTAGTATGGAGTTCCGGACTCCTATAGAGCAGCTCCACACAATAACCAGCACAGAAAGCTTTCTAGATCTTCCATACTCTACATACATACGCCTCTCCTGCAGCGTTTCCTGCCAATCAGTCTCCCACTAAGCCCGCTCCGCTGTATTGGTCACAGTCCCGAGCGCTCCCGAGGACTTCCATACAGCTGCCGAACCCTACTTCCTAATTTTGCAGTTAGTCGATAGTAAACAGCAATTTACGTTGCCGTCGGAAAGGCGTCCAACTTCGACAGTTTGGCCGATAATCCAACTTCATATTGGTCCGTGTTTACAAAACAGTCCCATTTACAGATGAGCGTATATTCTCTTCCTGAGCATGCCCATATAAGGAAGTCAGGTTCGCCTTGACCTCAGTTGAACTGTAAAACACAACAGTGATAACATAGCTACTAATTTAGCTACAAAGCTCCATTATTTACATACACACAGCGTCACCAACTGGTGAGTTCATAACATAAAAAAGTCTCATTTTAACTATGACAATAACTTTGTGTACCTTTTATTAAAATGTAATGTGGACATTTTATCATGAGGTGCTTATTTAGCCAAATTATGATCAAACAAAAAAAATTTAAAAGAGCAATACCGTTGACCAAGTATACAGTGGGAAAAAAGTTTATTTATTCTAGTCAGTCCGGGTGGCGCATTTGACCAGATAGAATTTCTTAGGGCCTGTATGGTTAAAAAAATGTAATAATTAAGGACTCCTAAAGATCAGGGTTTTATCCAAATCCACTTTATTTATATAGCACATTTTATAAACAAAGTTTCCAAAGTGCTGCACAGACTAGTAAAATTAAAAAGTAATAATCCAAAACTAAAAGATCATTTAAGAAATAAAATAGTAAAATAGGGTGGCACGGTGGTCTAGGGGTTAGCGCGCAGACCTCACAGCTAGGAGACCAGGGTTCAATTCCACCCTCGGGCATCTCTGTGTGGAGTTTGCATGTTCTCCCCGTGCATGCGTGGGTTTTCTCCGGGTACTCCGGTTTCCTCCCACATTCCAAAAACATGCTAGGTTAATTAGCGACTCCAAATTGTCCATAGGTATGAATGTGAGTGTGAATGGTTGTTTGTCTATATGTGCCCTGTGATTGGCTGGCCACCAGTCCAGGGTGTACCCCGCCTTACGCCCGAAGACAGCTGGGATAGGCTCCAGCACCCCCCGCGACCCTCGTGAGGAAAAAGCGGTAGAAAATGAATGAATGAATGAATAGTAAAATAGATATTCAAATATTAAAAACAAGAAACAAAAGCAATAAAAGTATAAAAAAATCAAACCAATTACAATTAAAAACGAAGAACTAAAAGACACAGGACCATACGACTCACTCCGAGTTAAAAGCCAGAGAATAAAAGTGGCTTTTTTACTTTTTTACTATGCTGCTGATTCTGATACCGATTCCGAAATATATATATCTATACAGTACATATATATACATACAGTAAACCTCGGATATATCGGATTCAATTGTTCCCACTGGTTTTGTCCGATATAAGCGAAATCCGTTATATGCGTATACCGGAAAATGTCCGTTTTACGCATATATGGGATTTATATCCGGTATATGCGTAAATGGGATTTTATCCGTTATAAAAAGGCACTTCCTTGACTATGTTTCCAATGTACCTGGACGCGCAGGCAACGCTGCAAATAACGTCGTATAGCGGCCTGTCACGATTCGGCGAATCGGAGCGCCACGATGCGGCCATCCGATATATGCGAGGGAAATTTAATGGAAATGCATTGGAACGGGACTGGAGATTTTGTCCGAAATAGGCGAAATCCGTTATAAAAAATCCGATATATGCAATGAATTTTTATTGGAAATGCATTACAGAAAAATCGGTTCTTTTTTATCTGTCCGTTGTGAGCGAATATCCGATATATCCGAGTCCGATATATCCGAGGTTTACTGTATATATATATATGCTTTTTAACGCATTGGTTTGGCCTCCTCTTTACATGAGCACAGTTCAAGTTTGCAGACTGGAAAGACGTAGTCCTCATGGTCTTTGGGACGTTGATGTCGGTGGCGCATGGATCCATAATGCCTCTAATGTCCATCGTGTTTGGGGAAATGACGGATGGCTTTACACAACATTTGCTTCATCAGAACAACGCCAGTGACGCCAGTGACATCAGTGACGCCAGTGAGTCCACACCAGGAGTCGCCATTATCCGATTAAATGATAACAAATTTACTTTATGTCTTCTGTTTTTAGATTCCACCTTTATGATTCTTAACAACACCTTCCAGGAGGAGATGACCACGTAGGACAGGAAGTCAATGAAGGTTCCCTTAATGAGGCACATTTCATACGTTTTTTTTTTTTCCCCCATTCCAGCTTAGCTGTCTGTTACTCCGTCATGGGGGCCTTCGTGCTGGTGGCCGCGTACATGCAGGTGGCTTTCTTTACGCTGTCGGCCGGGCGGCAAGTCCTCCGCATACGCAAGCGATTCTTCCACAGCGTGATGCGACAGGATATTGGCTGGTTCGACGTGAACGACACGGGAGAGCTCAATACTCGTCTCATAGAGTGAGTGTTGTGTAAAGTCCGCTTCCTGGTTAAGACGCAAACACAGCGGAACCTCGGTTAGCATATTTTGACCTTTACACCTAAAATATATTGCCTCTGTTTGCGTACAATATGGCGTGCATTTTGTTTTATTAATACACAGAGGGGCGGCACGGTGGTCTAGGGGTTAGCGCACAGACCTCACAGCTAGGAGACCAGGGTTCAATTCCACCCTCGGCCATCTCTGTGTGGAGTTTGCATGTTCTCCCCGTGCATGCGTGGGTTTTCTCCGGGTACTCCGGTTTCCTCCCACATTCCAAAAACATGCTAGGTTAATTAGTGACTCCAAATTGTCCATAGGTATGAATGTGAGTGTGAATGGTTGTCTATATGTGCCCTGTGATTGGCTGGCGACCAGTCTAGGGTGTACCCCGCCTCACGCCCGAAGACAGCTGGGATAGGCTCCAGCACCCCCCGCGACCCTCGTGAGGAAAAGCGGTAGAAAATGAATGAATGAATGAATAATAGAGTGAGGCGGACTCATAGCGTTTTTTTATCACACAACTTCATTTGTTTAGTATCAGGTTTTGGCTAACGAAGACTCTTGTTTTTCTCGTGCCGCATTTTGATAACCAAGGTGAGAAACGCTGTTGAATTTTTCGAAATAATTCACAACAAAAGGTAAAAGTCACACTAAATGTTCATATTTATCCCTTCATTCATCCTTTCTATGCATGTTTTCTGCATGTGAGATTTTTGGGTGTCCAAAACAGAATATCAAGATTAACTTGATTTGGTTAGAGTATGTTTTGGTTTGAGTCGGACCTTCTGGAACGGATTAATGACGCTAACTGAGGGTTCCGCTGTGTAGGACTTTGTTTATTTGAATTACTATCAGACGTCAGGTGGAAAAGTCCACATCATCACCATTAATCAAATTGCTCTTTCATTTATAACATTTATCCATAATAATCTTCTCGGAACCAGGAAGTAGTTTATCAAATACGGTACTATACAGGTCAGTTCTAGTATTACGTAAATGACATGGAAATATCATACATAAAATACTTATATTTAATATATTTTTTATATTTACATATTTATCTTTATTGTAATTGTATACAAGCCAAAATCTACAGTATGTGTATTATAAACATGTTTTGTTTGGTATAACTCATTTCTTATTGTTTTTCCTTTATGAACAGGGATGTGTATAAGATCCAAGAAGGTATCGGAGACAAAGTGGGAATGTTGCTCCAGTCCATTTCCACCTTCGTGGTCTCCTTAGTGGTTGGGTTATGTAAAGGATGGAAGCTCACGTTGGTCCTCCTGGCCGCCTGCCCCTTGTTGGGTCTTACGGCTGCACTTTTCAGTGAGGTAATCTTTTAAAGCGGACTTATTATGCTTTTAAATGTTGTTAGAATGTTGTATTGTCGTGTTTATGATAATGACTTTTGCGCATTTGGATGTGAGCCGTGAAAGAAGTTAGTGATGATGCTGAACGCTAGTTTTTTTTCTATAGTTTTTTTCCCCCAACACCGGCTCACTGTGACATCACAGTGTGCCAGACTTCCTTATATGGGCGTTCTCGGTTACAGGCTGTTAGCTGTACAAGCTGAGCGGGACCAATCACAGCGGAGTGTGTATAGTTGTGGGTGGAATAAATTCAAAAAGACCGTTTTGGAAATCCAGCTGGGATTAGGTGCAGATTCTGGAAGATCTAGAAAGCACAACTCAATACAAAGGGCCCCAAAATGATAATATAATAGGTCTTCTTGAATTAGAGATGTCCGATACTATCAGTCACCGATAATTAGTGGCCCGATATCAGCCTAAAAACGGTATCGGGATCCCTTTTTGAGAACCGATGCTAAGCATGTAGCATTAACATACTGTTAATTATACATATTAACATACTTGGGGAAACAGGCACCATAAACAATGTAATACTGGTTATGTCATATCACTTATGGAGCAAAAATAGTGCCTTTACCTAAAAATTAATTAATTAATTAATTAATTAATAAGAAACACAAATGTATTCTCATATAAAATATATAATACAATCAGAAATTGTGGCTCATCTTACTAGATTTAATCGTATGTTCGTCCCCAGGTGGTGACATCATTCACTTCCAAAGAACAGGCAGCCTACGCTAAAGCGGGGGCCGTGGCGGAGGAGGTGCTTTCATCCATCAGGACCGTCTTTGCCTTCAGTGGTCAGAAGAAAGAGATTGACAGGTCTGTATGCTCGTGTATATCCATCCAGAATATTCTCTTCTTTTTATCAGGTGGAGCATTTGATTTATTAACTAGCCTATTATTATTACTATCATCATTATTCTTCTTCTGATTATTACTACAGTAAACCTCGGATATATCGGAAATTCGCTCACAACGGACAGATAAAAAAGAAGCGATTTTTCTGTAATGCATTTCCAATAAAAATTCATTGCATATATCGGATTTTTTATAACGGATTTCGCCTATTTCGGACAAAATCTCCAGTCCCGTTCCAATGCATTTCCATTAAATTTCCCTCGCATATATCGGATGGCCGCATCGTGGCGCTCCGATTCGCCGAATGGTGACAGGCCGCTATACGACGTCATTTGCAACGTTTGCAGCGTTGCCTGCGCGTCCAGGTACATTGGAAACATAGTCAAGGAAGTGCCTTTTTATAACGGATAAAATCCCATTTACGCATATACCGGATATAAATCCCATATATGCGTAAAACTGACATTTTCCGGTATACGCATATAACGGATTTCGCTTATATCGGACAAAACCAGTGGGAACAATTGAATCCGATATATCCGAGGTTTACTGTAGTACTACTGCTAGTAGTAGTAGGCTAGTATTAGCTTGCTTATTGGCTTGCTTATTAGCCTGCTTTTGCCCTGTTATATGAAATTTGTCAGATTTTTTTTTTGTAAAAAAAAAAAAAATCAATAAAAAAATATAAAATTATTTAGGGGGGCTTAACAACATTTTATGGGGACTGAAGTCCCCCTAAAATAGGCCTAATGACGCCAATGCTGCACACTACTGGTTTATACTATATTATGTTTTAATATCACTGTGCCACAACCACAATAATAATGTACATAAAATGAATACATCTGTGGTATGAAAACAGTATCAACAAAGTGATTTGTGAGTTATTGATTTTGTTGCTCATGTTGTGTCTTTGCGATGCCTCGCAGGTATCATAAGCACTTGGAGGACGCTAAGAAAATGGGAATAAAAGCAGCATTAAGTGCAAATGTCATCATGGGCTTCACCTTCCTGATGATATACCTGTCTTATGCTCTAGCCTTCTGGTACGGGAGTACGCTCGTTCTCAATCACGAGTACACGGTTGGAACCGTACTCGCAGTGAGTAGAGACGTTCGTACGTATGTTAAATGTCAAATTGAGGTTTTGGAGCTAACAATAATTATGTATTTACTGTATGTGAAGGTTTTATTCTCTTTGCTTCTCGGAGCGTTTGCATTGGGCCAGACCGCACCCAACATCCAGGCCTTTGGTCGGGCTCAAGGAGCGGCATATACGGTGTACAGCATCATTGACAATGTAAGGAATACCACATTCTCTTTTATTCTCTTTTATTTTACACATCAGAATTATAGAATAGACTCAAGAATAATAACACAGTTAAGTAAAGTATATATAAGTATGAAAACATAGCATCAAACTGACATTGTCATTTACATTTTAATTTGTAGCAAACTTTACTCATGAAGTAAGGTTGGTCGGACACATGGTAGAAATAAAATTTAATGAAAAATATCCAGCAAATCTTTTTACTTTTTTGCTTTTCAGTACATGGCCCTCAGTAGAAAAAGTCCTCGATCATATTTTCTTTGACCCACCAGTGTCCAAACAGCACTCCAACCGCCCTTTTTTTCTCTCGACAGAAACCGAGCATCGACAGCTATTCGGAGAGTGGCTTCAAACCTGGCATCATCAATGGGAACATTGAGTTCAAGAACGTCCACTTCAACTACCCCTCAAGGCCAGAAGTCCGAGTAAGTTCATCACTGACACTGTGGAACTGAAACCAACTTCGATGCTTCCGGAATCCATTGTGGTTTTTGGGCGCCAGCCAATCACAGGGCACATATAGACAAACAACCATTCACACTCACATTCATACCTATGGACAATTATGAGTCGCTAATTAACCTAGCATGTTTTTGGAATGTGGGAGGAAACCGGAGTACCCGGAGAAAACCCACGCATGCACGGGGAGAACATGCAAACTCCACACAGAGATGGAATTGAACCCTGGTCTCCTAGCTGTGAGGTCTACGCGCTAACCACTAGACCGCCAATTCAAATTCAGTGAATCTGAATTTAATTGGTTAAAAAAAACAGCGCAATTACTAATAGTGTTTATTAGCACGGGCCAGCGCTCCTGATTCTGAAGGCCATTCCTTCCTTCATTCCTTCCTTCTTTCCTTCATTCCTTCCTTCCTTCCTTCCTTCCTTCCTTCCTCGACTCATCTGAGTTCGGACCTGTGAGTTTTCCATTGCAGAGTTCTTCGTTCCTTTGTTCCTTCGTTCGTTCCTTTGTTCCTTCCTTTGTTCGTTCCTTCCATTGTTCCTTCCTTCCTTCCTTCCTTCCTTCCTTCCTTCCTTCCTTCCTTCCTTCCTCCCTCGGCTCGTCTGAGTTCGGACCTGTGAGTTTTCCATTGCAGAGTTTGTTCGTTCGTTCCTTTGTTCGTTCCTTTGTTCGTTCCTTTGTTTGTTCCTTGCATGGGGAGAACATGCAAACTCCACACAGAGATGACCGAGGGTGGAATTGAACCCTGGTCTCCTAGCTGTGAGGTCTACGCGCTAACCACTAGACCGCCAATTCAAATTCAGTGAATCTGAAATTTAATTGGTTAAAGAAAACAGCGCAATTACTAATAGTGTTTATTAGCACGGGCCAGCGCTCCTGATTCTGAAGGCCGTTCCTTCCTTCATTCCTTCCTTCTTTCCTTCATTCCTTCCTTCCTTCCTTCCTCGACTCATCTGAGTTTGGACCTGTGAGTTTTCCATTGCAGAGTTCTTCGTTCCTTTGTTCCTTCGTTCGTTCCTTTGTTCGTTCCTTCCATTGTTCGTTCGTTCCTTCCTTCCTTCCTTCCTTCCTTCCTTCCTTCCTTCCTTCCTCCCTCGGCTCGTCTGAGTTCGGACCTGTGAGTTTTCCATTGCAGAGTTTGTTCGTTCGTTCCTTTGTTCGTTCCTTTGTTCGTTCCTTGCACGGGGAGAACATGCAAACTCCACACAGAGATGACCGAGGGTGGAATTGAACCCTGGTCTCCTAGCTGTGAGGTCTACGCGCTAACCACTAGACCGCCAATTCAAATTCAGTGAATCTGAAATTTAATTGGTTAAAAAAAACAGCGCAATTACTAATAGTGTTTATTAGCACGGGCCAGCGCTCCTGATTCTGAAGGCCCTGGGAAGATTACGTTGACAAAACGACACCTAATGTATAACAACATACTCATAGTGTACATTACTGGAATCAACGTAGCTGAGAGACAAACTACGGAATGAAGATAATGGACTCTTGGGAGTAAATACAATAATTACAACACGTGGAACAAATACCAGAAGGCCAGCAGAGGAGGCTTTGCTGGCCATGATACTAGCATACCCTTGGTATATTTGCAGGTATTAAACAACATTTCCCTGAGCGTGAAGAGTGGACAGACCATTGCTTTAGTAGGAAGCAGTGGCTGTGGAAAAAGCACCACCATCCAGCTGTTGCAGAGGTTCTACGACATTCAGGAGGGAACCGTAAGCACAAATGCTCCTCATCTCTAAAAATATTTTTATGGGCAATAAATGGACAGAAAGTAGTACATCCATACATTGCTTATCTCATTGAATCCTTCTGTGTAGATATGTATCGACGACCACGACATCCGTTCTCTGAATATCCGCTACCTGCGAGAGATGATCGGAGTGGTGAGTCAAGAGCCCATCCTTTTTGCCACCACCATCGCAGAGAACATCCGATACGGCCGACTTGACGTGACGCAGCAGGAGATAGAGCAAGCTGCCAAGGAGGCCAACGCCTACGACTTCATCATCAACCTTCCTGATGTACGACTTTATTTATATTTTTTTCCTGCCACTTTCCAATCATGTGACTGTTATTGTTGAGCAGAAGTTTGAGACGCTGGTCGGGGAACGAGGGATTCAGATGAGTGGAGGACAGAAGCAAAGGATTGCAATTGCACGGGCGCTAGTCCGGAACCCCAAAATCCTTCTCCTGGATGAAGCAACATCTGCTCTGGATGCTGAGAGTGAGACTATTGTACAGGCGGCACTGGACAAGGTACAAACACATACAGTACATTCAGGCACATGTCGGGGCACCTCATGGTCCAGACTTTCGTTAGGTAGGTGTCCAAGTCGTAGGTAGACCTGGTGAGGATGGCTGTAGTCGACTACAAGTGGTGCTTTCTTTCATAGTTGATCCTGTGTCAAGTGCGACTTACATCTCAAAATGTGCTACGTTAAAAGTTGAAATAGGGTGGTGCTTGGTTTTTGGTGACACCTAGTGGTTGAGTTTGGGACACAGTCAGTCGGTCTCGGTCTTTCCAGTCAGAAAGAATGACCGCGTCAATCTCTCGGTCTCGGTCTTCTACGCTATTAGAAGTCTCTCGGTTTCAGTCTCGGTCTTTCCAGTCAGAAAGACTGACCGGGTCAATCTCTTGGTCTCGGTCTTTCCAGTCCTCGGTCTTCTACGCTATTAGAAGTCTCTCGGTCTCGGTCTAAGTCTCGGTCTTTCCAGTCAGAAAGACTGACCGGGTCAATCTCTTGGTCTTGGTCTCGGTCTTTCCAGTCAGAAAGAATGACTGGGTCAATCTCTTGGTCTCGGTCTTCTACGCTATTAGAAGTCTCACGGTCTCCGTCTTTCCAATCAGAAAGACTGACCGGGTCAATCTCTCGGTCTCGGTCTTCCACGCTATTAGAAGTCTCTCGGTCTTGGTCCTTCCAATCAGAAAGACTGACCGGGTCAATCTCTTGGTCTTAGTCTCGATCTTCTACTCTATTAGAAGTCTCTCGGTCTCAGTCTTTCCAGTCAGAAAGAATGACCGGGTCAATCTCTTGGTCTCGGTCTTTCCACTCAGAAAGACTGACCGCGTCAATCTCTTGGTCTCAGTCTTGGTGTTTCCAGTCAGAAAGACTGACCGGGTCAATCTCTTGGTTTTTGTCTTGTACGCTATTAGAAGTCTCTCGGTCTTTCCAGTCAGAAAGACTGACCGGGTCAATCTCTTGGTCTCAGTCTTTCCAATCAGAATGACTGACCGGGTCAATCACTTGGTCTCGGTCTCGGTCTTTCCAGTCAGAAAGAATTACCGGGTCAATCTCTCTGGCTCGGTCTTCTACGCTATTAGAAGTCTCTCGGTCTCAGTCTCGGTCTTTCCAGTCAGAAAAACTGTTCGGGTCAATCTCTTGGTCTTGGTCTCAGTCTTTCCGGTCAGAAAGAATGACCGGGTCAATCTCTCGGTCTCGGCCTTTCAGTCAGCTAACCCCACCCACAGAGCGAGGCGTGACGATAGAATAAGACAGGAACGGTGAACTGACTCTCCAGCCAATCAAAAAAGAGCATTAGCAACAGAACGTACTGAATGGATATTTTAGGGGCGGTGACCTCGTTCATTTGGTTCAAAAAAAGAATTAGTTCTTTTGACCCGTTCGTTCGATACGACCCCCCCTTACTGAAAATCCACCTTTTGTGTTCTGTGCAGGCCAGACTGGGTCGGACCACCATCATTGTGGCCCATCGCCTCTCAACCATCCGAAACGCTGACATCATCGCCGGCATACGGAACGGCGAGGTGGTAGAGTTGGGGACTCATAGTCAGCTGATGGAAAAAAAGGGCGTGTACCACACTCTGGTCACTATGCAGGTAACACTTGCACACGTTTGCTTGCCATTTATGGATATTTCATATTTCCTGTCATATTTTGGTCATCTTGTAGACCTTTCATAAAGCAGAGGAGCAGGAAGAGTCTCAGCAGCATGAAAAGACCCCACTGTCCATAACCATCTCTGAATCTTCCCGGCCAAGAAGGAAGTCTTCCTTTACTGCGTCGGAGGGAAATAAAGACGAGAAGGAGACGTTGGTGGATGCTACAGCCAAGAGAGTGGATGTAAGATGGCTGCTTTATCTGCTTTACAAAAAAGAAGAAGAAGAAGAACAGGAGACGTGATTGGCTTCTTTCTCCACCTTTCTGCAGGATGACAAAGTCCCGCCTGTGTCCTTCCTGGAAGTGATGCGCTTAAACCTCCCGGAATGGCCTTACATTTTATTCGGGGTCGTCTGTGCTGTACTCAACGGAGTCATGCAGCCCATGTTTGACGTCATCCTCGCCAAGTTCATCGTTGTAGGTTACAACGAGATTTTGGACAAAATCATGGAAATGAATTAACGACGTTACGAACTGGCTTCTTCCCAACATTTTAGGTGTTCTCACATAGCGATCAAGAGGGGATCAGAAAGCAGACCGTGGTCCTGTCGCTCATGTTTGTCGTTATTGGAGTTGTGTCTTTTTTGACCACGTTTCTGGAGGTACGCATGCCGCCATTTTTTCCCGTACGGTAGCAGTGTAATAATCACCGAAACAATCCGTAGTTTACTGAATAAGAAAACGGCACAAGAAAGTAATAGTTGCTCTCGACTATACAATACTAGATCAATCCTTGCACCGGGGGTCCAATTCCGCTGTCAAATATATTATATATGACCTTGATTTATTTTGAACATCAGCAATGTAGCAAAATACCGTATTTTCCGGACTATAAGTCGCACTTTTTTTTTTCATAGGTTGGCTGTTCCTGCCACTTATACTCCAGAGCGACTTATAAATGAAATAAGTCACCTTTTCTGTTTATGTTTATTTTTTTGTGTAGCTAAATAAGCATTGTGTTAGCATATCTTAGCCTTTTCAGCTTGTTCTCTATTCTTTTATTGTTACGACTTGCCTTCTAAGAGGACGTAATGTCGGTTTTAGTCATAAAAAAAATTACCCGCAAAAAATGCGACTTATACTCCAATGCGACTTATAAATGAAAAAAGTGCTTATGTTACATAAACACTGGACATCTTTTCTGTTTATGTTTATTTTTTGTGTAGCTAAATAAGCATTGTGTTAGCATATCTTAGCCTTTTCAGCTTGTTCTCTATTCTTTTATTGTTACGACTTGCCTTCCAAGAGGACGTAATGTCGGTTTTAGTCATAAAAAAAATTACCCGCAAAAAATGCGACTTATACTCCAGTGCGACTTATAAATGAAAAAAGTGTTTATGTTACATAAACACTGGACACCTTTTCTGTTTATGTTTATTTTTTTGTGTAGCTGAATAAGCATTGTGTTAGCATATCTTACACTTACACAGAGGACGTAATATCGGTTTTAGTCATAAAAAAAATTACCCGCAAAAAATGCGACTTAATCTCCAGTGTGACTTATGTATTTTTTTTTTACCTAATTATGCATTTTTGGCATTGTGCGACTTTTTGGCATTGTGCGTATACGTATTACGTATACGACGTATAGTCCAGAAAATACGGTACTTTTCGCCGCTGAATGACCAAGTTACTAACATCATCTTAAAGGAACTTCATATTCTATATGTCTTTTACAGGGATTTTGTTTTGGTAAATCTGGAGAGATTCTGACTATGAAACTGAGGCTGGCGTCTTTCAAGGCCATGATGAGGCAGGTGAGTGTGACCATTCTCGGTGGACATATTAGGTGTCAACTTTTAAAATAAAATATTCATTTGTGATTCTTGAGCTATAGATTGGTAAAGAAAAAATAATGGAACAAAACCATCACAGTGTAAGTCGTCATACGTACGTCATTTCTGCGTAGTGTTTTTATGCACGTAGACTTAAAAAGCTTGATCCACATTAGCGGCATCAGCGCGGTGTGGCGTATCCCCCTGCTCTATCGATCCTTTGCTCATTTTATAATACTCTTTACTCTTTTGTCTTCTAAAACAAAACAAAATGTTTTCTCCGGGTACTCCGGTTTCCTCCCACATTCCAAAAACATGCTAGGTTAATTAGCGACTCCAAATTGTCCATAGGTATGAATGTGAGTGTGAATGGTTGTTTGTCTATATGTGCCGTGTGATTGGCTGGCCACCAGTCCAGGCCTTGAAGACAGCTGGGGTAGGCTCCAGCACCCGTAGCATTGGGTATTTGTGCTAACTAACCAAAAGGACTAACGATGATCTTTTGCGTTGTGTAAAAACACGACATCAAACACGTCAGACGCGACGTGATTGATTGAAACGGAAGCGATTTGAACGCTCGAGCAACGTTACGCATCTTGCTGGGAATTCGGGGGTCAGTCATTCGCAGTAAGGGGGAAACTGACATGTGCAAAGTGGAACAGGATGAAAAAAAAAAACTAACCAAAACTTAAACTTATTAGTTTATAAACTTATTAGGAAAGCAGGAAGTGAACAAATGTAACCATTACCATCACTACTACGGTCACAGTCCACTGTAGCCTGGCAATTGATCCTGGTCTTGTGTCTTTTTTTGGTAATGTGAACAACCACATAAGAGTTTTCACAATAAATCCAAACTGGGCATCATACCCTGCAATGTGAACGTTACCTTTTTTTGTTTTTTTTTAGGACCTCCCCTGGTTTGATAACCCAAAAAACAGTGTTGGCGCTCTCTCCACAAGGTTGGCCATCGATGCTGCTCAAGTCCAAGGGGTAACACACGTCTCTCTCTAGCTCTAACTCATTTTATCAGCACACTGATCAACACTTGTCCCTTTTTGTTGTAGGTTACGGGACTACGTTTGGCAGCATTGATCCAAAATGCTGGTAATTTGGGCACCTGCATGATTCTTGCCTTTGCGTACGGCTGGGAGCTAACGCTACTAGCGCTAGGGTTAGTGCCTGTCATGGTCGTGGCTGGAGCTGTGCAGATGACGGTGTTAGCTGGGCAGGCCGAAGAGGACATTCAGGAGCTGGAGATAGCAGGAAAGGTGGGCATCCATCAACTTGTCTTTTGAATTAATTGAATGAATTGAATGAAGGAACGAACGAACGGAGGAATGAACAAAGGAACGAACGAATGAACTCTGCAATGGAAAACTCACAGGTCCGAACTCAGACGAGTCGAGGAAGGAAGGAAGGAAGGAAGGAAGGAACACACGAAGGAAGGAACCAAGGAACAAAGGAACGAACAAAGGAACAGAGGAATGAACAAAGGAACGAACGAACTCTGCAATGGAAAACTCACAGGTTCGAACTCCGACGAGCCGAGGAAGGAAGGAACGAACAAAGGAACGAACAAACTCTGCAATGGAAAACTCACAGGTCCAAACTCAGACGAGTCGAGGAAGGAAGGAAGGAAGGAAGGAACACACAAAGGAAGGAACCAAGGAACAAAGGAACGAACAAAGGAACAAACAAACTCTGCAATGGAAAACTCACAGGTCCGAACTCAGACGAGTCCAGGAAGGAAGGAAGGAAGGAAGGAACGAACGAACAAAGGAAGGAACCAAGGAACAAAGGAACGAACAAAGGAACGAACAAAGGAACGAACAAAGGAACGAACGAACTCTGCAATGGAAAACTCACAGGTCCGAACTCAGACAAGTCGAGGAAGGAAGGAAGGAACGAACGAAGGAAGGAACAAAGGAACGAATAAAGGAACGAACGAACTCTGCAATGGAAAACTCACAGGTCCGAACTCCGACGAGTCGAGGAAGGAAGGGAGGGAGGAACAAACAAAGGAACGAACGAACGAACTCTGCAGACGACCTCAGACGACCTGAATTGAATGAATGCAGGGAATTTGTGCCGGCTGCCATTGTGCAAATATGAGTTTGACTCCCATTATGTGTCAACCATGATATTTTTATGTCTTATCAGATTTTCACAGAAGCCACCGACAATATCCGCACCGTAGCATCTCTGACCAGAGAGCCGTTGTTTGAGTCTCTGTACCAAACGAGTCTCCAAGTTCCATTCAAGTACGTGACATCCTACAACTTGTGGAAATAAATATAAACGTTAAAATGAATTGAATGGCATTTTTGACGTCCATTTTCTCTGCAGGAACTCCCAGAAAAAAGCACATGTGCAGGGTGTCGTCTTCTGCGTATCCCAAGCAATGCTGTGCTTTGCTTATGCAGGATGTTTCCGCTTCGGAGCTTGGCTTGTTGACCAAGGGCGAATGGATGTGGAGGCCGTGTTTTTGTGAGTGACGTTCTTCTGTCCTGCTTTGTGATGGACAATTGCACCATTTTAGGACACATAGAACAACCCAAAAACACACTTTCTGAATCTCTTCTCTCAGAATAGTTATGGTGCTTATAAATGGCGCCATGGCCGTCGGAGAGGTCAATTCCTTCACCCCAAACTACGCCAAGGCCAAAGTATCAGCTGCTCACATCGTGATGCTTCTGAAAAGAGAGCCTGCTATCGATAATCTCTCCGAGGAAGGACAGCCACTGGTGAGCACCAAGAATCCTCCCATGAGAGCCAGCAGTCTTAATACATCTTCTGTCTCCCGCTTGAAATCTTGAAATCCCAGGACCAATTTGATGGTAATGTGCAATTTGAGGGTGTCAAGTTTAGCTACCCGTCACGCCCCGGTGTACCCGTCCTCCGAGGGCTGAATCTGAAGGTGTGCAAGGGAGAGACGTTGGCCCTGGTGGGAAGCAGCGGCTGTGGTAAAAGCACAACCATACAACTTCTGGAGAGGTTCTACGACACCTCGCATGGGACCGTGGTGAGAAGACAAATACAAATATTAGTTGTTTGCTAATTGTTGACTGTTTTTAATTAGTGCTACTCTACTACACTGCTTCAGTTAGCTCCAAGAACCAACACAGGCTAATTGTGAGACGGTAATTTGATTTATTCTCCTTTTGGAGAAAAACAACAAATCCTTTGACCAAAGTCTGTCACAGAACTGCAGACTAGAATCTTTACTATAATTTATGCTAAAAATCCAAAGTTCCGGCATTGCTTTAGAATTACTTACTTACTTACTTATCAGTTTTTTACCAATTGCGTTATCCTTGCATGAAATCTGGTCGGAATCAAGTATGGAATATTTATTTTTTGTCATCTGTGATCTTCCAGACGTTTGATTCCAAGAGCGTGAAAGAGCTGAACATCCACTCGATGAGATCCCATATAGGTATTGTGTCCCAGGAGCCTGTGCTGTTTGACTGTAGCTTGGCTGAAAACATCGCCTACGGGGACAACAGTCGCACTGTAACCATGGAGGAGATCAAGGCGGCTGCCGAGGCCGCCAACATTCATAGCTTCATTGAAAGTCTACCAAAGGTGAGTCCTAATCTTGATTCACGCTAACTGAAGATTGTGGATGTTATTAGGATTTTGGTAAAGGCTAATGTTACTCTCTGTGTTTTACCTGAGCAGAAGTATGACACCCAGGCGGGCGATAAGGGCACCCAGCTGTCAGGTGGTCAGAAACAACGAATAGCCATCGCCCGAGCCATCCTCCGTAACCCCAAACTGTTGCTTCTGGATGAGGCCACGTCTGCACTCGACACCGAGAGCGAGAAGGTGGGTCTTTTTACCTTCTCTCTTTTGGAAGATCTCTGTATTTGTCTGTCATATTTGTGTGACCTTTGTCCTCTCCAGGTGGTGCAAGAGGCGTTGGACAAAGCGAGGCAGGGCAGGACCTGCATCGTTATTGCCCACCGTCTGTCCACCATCCAAAACGCAGACCGCATCGCCGTCTTTCATGGCGGCGTGGTGGCAGAAGAAGGCACACATCAACAGCTGCTAGCCAAAAAGGGAATCTATCACATGCTGGTCATGACCCAAATGGGTCATGGAAGGGAATGATGATTCTTGTTATTCTTAAAGGGGACCTATTATGCATTTTCTACTTTTCTGACCTATAAATGTCGTTAGAATGTTGTATTCTCGTGTTGAACGATGCCAAAGTTTCAGTGAGCCCTGAAAAGCTCAAAACGCTGGGTTTTCAAAAGGACTTCCTTATATGGGCGTGGCTGTAAGCATGATAAGATCCCTGCCCTCCAAGCTCTGCTTCTCTGTTTACAATGTTAGCAATGCCTTGTACGGGAACGCCACATTTGTTTCCAATTCCGAGAAAGGCCACCATCAGGCACAAGTGGTTGGAGTTCCCGATTCCCTTAATCTGTCAACGGTTTTTCACACTGGACTGTTTTAGCGAACATGGGCCACGATGCAGCTGGACTAGCCTGCAAATTAGCCGACTTTCCGACATCGAGTCGGAAGAGCAAGCAGTAGCTAACAATTTATCAGTGTCATTTTTTATTTTGTGTAAGTCATGGAGTCAAAAGTGTTTGTGTAGCATTATAGAGTGTGCATACAGTTAAGGCTAAAATGCTAAAGCTATTTACCATTGAGAGACGTTTTGAAATAAGCTCTTTTCTTGAGAAATGTTGACTGTTTGAATGTACAATCGTAGCGTAGCATGGCCACGAGTGCTTTTTTTTTGTCGACGGCTTCAAACTCGCAGATCCCGGAACGCATTTCAAGGTGCCTTTCACTAAAACCTCTTGTGTCTTTCACATTGCTGGTCATGGAATTATATGCTACCTACCTTTTTTTTTTATTGTTGTTGAAATGACATTTATTTACCGCCGATATTATATTTTTACAGTATTTATACACAATATTAATAGTAGGAAGTAAAAGGTATATGTACACTTGATCAAAATCTAAGAACAGTTTAAAAAAATTGCAAGAATTTACACTTTGCGGCATTGGATCTTCAGGAGGTTCAAAATACAAAATGATGAAATAATAATAATATATTTATATCAATTATATTATTATAAAATACTTTAATAATTAAATAATTTTTTAAAATTAATTAAATTTAAAAAAATATATATAATTAATTAAATTATATTTATAATAAGATATATTATTCATGTGTCTGTAGCATGGTTAATATACATGTCACATTATATATTAACAGCATTTTTTTAAATTTTGATTCAGCGCTTAATAGAAGCCAAATTAATTAAAAACAGATTCAAGAAGCATGTTGTTTCTGCTCAATTATTTTATTTTCATACAAAAGCCTGCCTGGCTATAACCCTCCATGCATACTTCCATAGTCTTGTACTCGTATGGGTCCAGGTCAGTCTTTGGTCCTCCTATTGAAAAGAAGAAAGTTGCTGATTAAAATGCATGAGACTGCAACAAACAGTGTACTGTACATACCTGTACAGTATGTACATACTGTATACAGTATACATACCTAAAGAGTCTAAAGATGCCTTGCACACACAAATGGCAGCAATGTGTCACAGGAGACGTCATCCCAGCATTTACCGGCTGTTAACAAAAATCAAGCGTCATAGTTGATCAGATTTCTTTATGAATGATACAACCAGGTCATGAATGATGGAAAAGTACTTTCAAATACTGTCATGTACCTTGACTGTTTGTCTGGATGCAGCACTCTGACAGTGTGTTGTCTGGTTTTTGCGGACACCAGAAAGTGTTAGCCATGGCCGTACCATCGATCCAGAAAAAGGATCCAGGCTATACGAGCGGGGGAATCAAGTTCAATATCAAAACATTACAAAAAAAAAAAGTAAAACTAAGGAAAACGTGTCGTTACCATCTGGCAACCTGAGCCTCCGATCCATGCTTGTGTCTGAGTCAAAGTCTGGAGGAATTTATGCTCGTCATCAGCGTGGATTGATACCAGGTTCCCACCCATGGTCTGGCATTGTGTCTGCGGTGGGTACATCCGGAGAAACATGTGTCTTATACAGCAAAAGCCGTCTAAAAGCATCATATAATAATAATAATAATAATAATTAAAACTGCAAGCAGTGATGAGCGGGCTCGAGCACCCCGACGCGGTCGGGGGTACGCGTGGGTCGGGGGTACGCGTGGGTCGGGGGCGCGCGCGTGTCCGGACGGGCGCGCGGACGCGCCGTACGAAAAACCGCGGCGATGGGATAAGCGGTAAGGGAGTTACGGCACTTGCAATTTTCCGCCAGGAGGGGGCGACGCCGGCGGCGAGGCGGGTGCGCGGTCACGTCCCGTCCGGCGCCCCGAACCGCCATAAAAAAATTTGCGACGATCGGACCGTGCGGTAGGTACTTGCGGCGGATATACGTTTCCGCCTGTGGGTGGCGCTATCCAGTCTATGCGCCCACACGGTAATGGACCGGAGGGTACCCCGAACCACCAGAAAAAATTAGGTGCCGATCCGACCGTGCGGAAGGAAGTTACGGCTGATATACATTTCCACCAGTTGGTGGCGCTATAGGGTATGTACACACACTGTCATAGACCAGAGGGTACCCCGAACCGCCAGAAAAAAATTCGGGCAGATCCGACCATGTGGGAGGAAGTTACGGCAGATATACATTTTCACCAGTTGGTGGCGCTATAGAGTCTATGGACACACAGATTCAAAGAGTGGAGGGTGACCCGATCGACCAAAAAAAAATTTAGAGACGATCCGACCATGTGGAAGGAAGTTACGGCTATATACATTTCCACCAGTTGGTGGCGCTAGAGAGTCTATGTATACACACAGTCATAGACGAGAGGGTACCCCGAACCACCAAAAAAAATTTAGAGACGATGCGACCATGTGGAAGGAAGTTATGGCTATATACATTTCCACCAGTTGGTGGCGCTATAGAGTATATGTATACACAAAGTCATAGACCAGAGGGTACCCCGAAACACCAGAAAAAATTTGGGGCTGATGCGACCATATGGAAGGAAGTTACAGCTGATATACATTTCCACCAGTTGGTGGCGCTATAGTGTATGTACACACACAGTCATAGACCAGAGGGTACCCCAAACCACCAGAAAAAAATTGGGGCAGATCGGACCAAGTGGGAGGAAGTTACGGCAGATATGCATTTTCACCAGTTGGTGGCGCTATAGAGTCTATGTACACACCCAGTCATAGACCGGAGGGTATCCCAAACCACCAGAAAAAATTTGGGGCAGATCCGACCATGTGGAAGGAAGTTACAGCTGATATACATTTCCACCAGTTGTGGCGCTATAGAGTCTATGTACACACACAGTCACAGACTGGAGGGTGACCGAACCCACCCAAAGAAATTTGGAGACGATCCGACCATGTGGAAGGAAGTTACAGGTGATATACATTTCCACCAGTTGGTGGCGCTGTGTTTTGAACATGGGTTCTGTAGCGTTAGGTGCGTCCTGTCATGATAGACGTCTCCACCGAAAATCATAGTGATACGTGCCACGGGTGGCGAGGGATAATGAATTGAAACTTCTAGGTGGCGCTAGTGTGTCAACTTAGATTGGTGTCACATGGGAGCACCACCAGGGCGCTCAGGCCTGGATTCTGACCTTACGTGTAAGATTTCAGCAGCCTGTGACCTTCTGCGGGCAAAATATGAGCCTTCGATGGTCAATGGCGAAGGCTGACCATTCGCCGTGGCCACGCCCACCACATGTGCTTTACACACATCACAGTCCATCAACTGACATCATCAGTCTGTCAGTCAAACTGTGTATTGACTTTGATGTACATTGCTTCAAGGCAAGGCCAGACACCAGGCAGGGCCAGATAAGGTAAAAGTTAAGGTTAAAGTAAAAGTTTGGTGGCGTGCCACGCCCACATCCTAAGTAGCAGCCCAAAATCCTTCGCAATTTAACGTGGGCCATCCGTCTAGTGTCCGTTGATGCTACAACGGACTCATTCGGTCAAACCGCCTAGGAGGAGTTCGTCGAGATACGACCCCTACATCCTCCCACAAATGGCCGCCGCCACCTAAAATGGCCGACTTCCTGTTGGTTTTTGAACATGGGTTCTTGAGACTTTTTTGTGCGTCCTGTCACGAGTGATGTCTCCTCCGAAAATCATGCCCATACGTGCAACGGGAGGCGGGGGATAATTATTTTAAAACTTGTAGGTGGCGCTAGTGAGTCAATTTGGCTTGGTTTCAAATGGGGGCCCCACCAGGGCCCTCAGGCCTGGAATCTGCCCCCCCTTATGAGTTTTCAAGCACATGCGACCTTCTGCGGGCGAATGATGACCCTTTCTTTGTAAACGGCGAGGCCTGAGCATTCGCCGCCAGGCCACGCCCACCACGTGCGCTTTTCCTGCATCATGGTCCATCAACAGGCTTCACCAGGCTGTCAGGCAGTGACCTTGTGACCTCGGTGTTCCTCTGATGAATCTCCTGCCAGAAAAGGCCTCATGTAGATGACACGCCTTTAGCCTGTCGCCAATAGGTGGCGCTGCGACGAAATCAGGAAGTGACCTACGGGGACCTTCGGGGCGGGGCCATGATCACATGTACCAAGTATGATGAAGATCTGACCATGTGGAAGCAAGTTATTCACGTCTACAGTTACGCTCAGCGTGCAAGGCCCGGGCAGATGAAAAAGGGCAAAATTTGGGGGCGTGCCACGCCCACATCGTACGGAATATCCCAAAATCCTTCGCAATTTAACGTCGGCCATCCGTCTAGTGTCCGTTGATGCAACAACGGACTCATTCGGTCAAACCCCCTAGGAGGAGTTCGTCGAGATACGACCCCAACTTCTGGCCCGAAAAAGGCCGCTGCCATCCAAAATGGCCGACTTCCTGTTCGTTTTACAATATGGGTTCTTGAGACTTTTTGGTCCGTCCTGTCACGATAGACGTCTCCACAAAGTTTTGTGACGATAGGTGAAACTGGTGTCGGGGGCCAATTTTTTCAAAAATAAAAGGTGGCGCTAGAGAGTCAATTTTGGAACATTGTTTTCGGGACCCCCACCAGATCGCAATTTTCGGCAGACCTGACGCGCTTGCAAAATTTGGTGAGTTTTCGGGCATGTTCAGGCCCTCAAAATGGCCGTCGAATCGGCAGAATAATAATAATAATAATAATTAAAACTGCGAGCAGTGATGAGCGGGCTCGAGCACCCCGACGCGGTCGGGGGTACGCGCGGGTCGGGGGTACACGCGGGTCGGGGGCGCGCGCGTGTCCGGACGGGCGCGCGGACGTGCCGTACGAAAAACCGCGGCGATGGGATAAGCGCTAAGGGAGTTACGGCACTTGCAATTTTCCGCCAGGAGTGGGCGACGCCGGCGGCGAGGCGGGTGCGCGGTCACGTCCCGTCCGACGCCCCGAACCGCCATAAAAAAATTTGCGACGATCGGACCGTGCGGTAGGTACTTGCGGCGGATATACGTTTCTGCCTGTGGGTGGCGCTATACAGTCTATGCGCCCACACGGTAACGGAGCGGAGGGTACCCCGAACCACCAGAAAAAATTAGGTGCCGATCCGACCGTGCGGAAGGAAGTTACGGCTGATATACATTTCCACCAGTTGGTGGCGCTATAGCGTATGTACACACACTGTCATAGACCAGAGGGTACCCCGAACCACCGGAAAAAAATTCGGGCAGATCCGACCATGTGGGAGGAAGTTACGGCAGATATACATTTCCACCAGTTGGTGGCGCTATAGAGTCTATGGACACGCAGATTCAAAGAGTGGAGGGTGACCCGACCGACCAAAAAAAATTTAGAGACGATCCGACCATGTGGAAGGAAGTTACGGCTATATACATTTCCACCAGTTGGTGGCGCTATAGAGTTTATGTATACACACAGTCATAGACCAGAGGGTACCCCGAACCACCAGAAAAAATTTGGGACCGATCCGACCATGTGGAAGGAAGTTACAGCTGATATACATATCCACCAGTTGGAGGCGCTATAGCGTATGTACACACACTGTCATAGACCAGAGGGTACCCCGAACCACCAGAAAAAAATTCGGGCAGATCCGACCATGTGGGAGAAAGTTACGGCAGATATAAATTTCCACCAGTTGGTGGTGCTATACAGTCTATGTACACACACAGTCATAGACCAGAGGGTACCCCAAACCACCAGAAAAAATTTGGGGCCGATGCAACCATGTGGAAGGAAGTTACAGCTGATATACATTTCCACCAGTTGGTGGTGCTATAGTGTATGTACACACACAGTCATAGACCAGAGGGTACCCCAAACCACCAGAAAAAAATTTGGGCAGATCGGACCAAGTGGGAGGAAGTGACGGCAGATATACATTTTCACCAGTTGGTGGCGCTATAGAGTCTATGTACACACCCAGTCATAGACTGGAGGGTATCCCAAACCACCAGAAAAAATTTGGGGCAGGTCCGACCATGTGGAAGGAAGTTACAGGTGATACACATTTCCACCAGTTGGTGGCGCTATACAGTCTATGTACACACAGTATAACAGACCAGAGATTGACCCAACACACCAAAAAAAAATTCAAGACAATCTGACCATGAATCAGGAAGTTACAGCAGATATACATTTCCACCAGTTGGTGGTGCTATAGAATCTATATACACACACAGTCACAGACTGGAGGGTGACCGAACCCACCCAAAAAAATTTGGAGACGATCCGACCATGTGGAAGGAAGTTACAGGTGATATACATTTCCACCAGTTGGTGGCGCTATACAGTCTATGTACACACAGTATAACAGACCAGAGATTGACCCAACACACCCAAAAAAAATTCAAGACAATCTGACCATGAATCAGGAAGTTACGGCAGATATACATTTCCACCAGTTGGTGGCGCTATAGAGTCTATATACACACACAGTCACAGACCGGAGGGTGACCGAACCCACCCAAAAAAAATTGGAGACAATCCGACCATGTATAAGGAAGTTACGGCAGACATACATTTCCACCAGTTGGTGGCGCTGTGTTTTGAACATGGTTTCTGGAGCGTTAGGTGCGTCCTGTCATGATAGACGTCTCCACCGAAAATCATAGTGATACGTGCAACGGGTGGCGAGGGATAATGAATTGAAACTTCTAGGTGGCGCTAGTGTGTCAATTTGGATTGGTGTCACATGGGAGCACCACCAGGGCGCTCAGGCCTGGATTCTGACCTTACGTGTAAGATTTCAGCAGCCTGTGACCTTCTGCGGGCAAAATATCAGCCTTCGATGGTCAATGGCGAAGGCTGACCATTCGCCGTGGCCACGCCCACCACATGTGCTTTACACACATCACAGTCCATCAACTGACATCATCAGTCTGTCAGTCAAACTGTGTATTGACTTTGATGTACATTGCTTCAAGGCAAGGCCAGACACCAGGCAGGGCCAGATAAGGTAAAAGTTAAGGTTAAAGTAAAAGTTTGGTGGCGTGCCACGCCCACATCCTAAGTAGCAGCCCAAAATCCTTCGCAATTTAACGTGGGCCATCCGTCTAGTGTCTGTTGATGCTACAACGGACTCATTCGGTCAAACCCCCTAGGAGGAGTTCGTCGAGATACGACCCCTACATCCTCCCCCAAATGGCCGCCGCCACCTAAAATGGCCGACTTCCTGTTGGTTTTTGAACATGGGTTCTTGAGACTTTTTTGTGCGTCCTGTCACGAGTGATGTCTCCTCCGAAAATCATGCCCATACGTGCAACGGGAGGCGAGGGATAATTATTTTAAAACTTGTAGGTGGCGCTAGTGAGTCAATTTGGCTTGGTTTCAAATGGGGGCCCCACCAGGGCCCTCGGGGATGGAATCTGCCCCCCCTTATGAGTTTTCAAGCACATGCGGCCTTCTGCGGGCGAATGATGACCCTTTCTTTGTAAACGGCGAGGCCTGAGCATTCGCCGCCAGGCCACGCCCACCACGTGCGTTTTTTCTGCATCATGGTCCATCAACAGGCTTCACCAGGCTGTCAGGCAGTGACCTTGTGACCTCGGTGTTCATCTGATGAATCTCCTGCCAGAAAAGGCCTCATGTAGATGACACGCCTTTAGCCTGTCGCCAATAGGTGGCGCTGCGACTAAATCAGGAAGTGACCTACGGGGACCTTCGGGGCGGGGCCATGATCACATGTACCAAGTATGATGAAGATCTGACCATGTGGAGGCAAGTTATTCACGTCTACAGTTACGCTCAGCGTGCAAGGCCCGGACAGATGAAAAAGGGCAAAATTTGGGGGCGTGCCACGCCCACATCGTATGGAATATCCCAAAATCCTTCGCAATTTAACGTCGGCCATCCGTCTAGTGTCCGTTGATGCAACAACGGACTCATTCGGTCAAACCCCCTAGGAGGAGTTCGTCGAGATACGACCCCAACTTCTGGCCCGAAAAAGGCCGGCGCCATCCAAAATGGCCGACTTCCTGTTCGTTTTCCAATATGGGTTCTTGAGACTTTTTGGTCCGTCCTGTCACGATAGACGTCTCCACCAAGTTTCGTGACGATCGGTGAAACTGGTGGCGGGGGCTAATTTTTTTTAAACTTCAAGGTGGCGCTAGAGAGCCAATTTTGGGACATTATATTTGAAACCCATAAAATATAAAATTTTTCGCCAGACCTGATGCGCTCAGCAAATTTGGTGAGTTTTCGGGCATGTTGAGGCCCCCAAAAAGGCCGACGGTTGGCAGAATAATAATAATAATAATAATAATTAAAACTGCAAGCAGTGATGAGCGGGCTCGAGCACCCCGACGCGGTCGGGGGTACGCGCGGGTCGGGGGCACGCGCGGGTCGGGGGCGCGCGCGTGTCCGGACGGGCGCGCGGACGCGCCGTACGAAAAACCGCGGCGATGGGATAAGCGGTAAGGGAGTTACGGCACTTGCAATTTTCCGCCCGGAGGGGGCGACGCCGGCGGCGAGGCTGGTGCGCGGTCACGTCCCGTCCGGCGCCCCGAACCGCCATAAAAAAATTTGCGACGATCGGACCATGCGGTAGGTACTTGCGGCGGATATACGTTTCCGCCTGTGGGTGGCGCTATACAGTCTATGCGCCCACACGGTAACGGACCGGAGGGTACCCCGAACCACCAGAAAAAATTAGGTGCCGATCCGACTGTGCAGAAGGAAGTTACGGCTGATATACATTTCCACCAGTTGGTGGCGCTATAGCGTATGTACACACACTGTCATAGACCAAAGGGTAACCCGAACCACCAGAAAAAAATTCGGGCAGATCCGACCATGTGGGAGGAAGTTACGGCTGATATACATTTCCACCAGTTGGTGGCGCTATAGAGACTATGGACACGCAGATTCAAAGAGTGGAGGGTGACCCGACCGACCAAAAAATATTTAGAGACGATCCGACCATGTGGAAGGAAGTTACGGCTATATACATTTCCACCAGTTGGTGGCGCTATAGAGTCTATGTATACACACAGTCATAGACCAGAGGGTACCCCGAACCACCAGAAAAAATTTGGGACCGATCCGACCATGTGGAAGGAAGTTACAGCTGATATACATATCCTCCAGTTGGAGGCGCTATAGCGTATGTACACACACTGTCATAGACCAGAGGGTACCCCGAACCACCAGAAAAAAATTCGGGCAGATCCGACCATGCGTGAGGAAGTTACAGCAGATATACATTTCCACCAGTTGGTGGCGCTGTGTTTTGAACATGGGTTCTGGAGCGTTAGGTGCGTCCTGTCATGATAGACTTCTCCACCGAAAATCATAGTGATACGTGCAACGGGTGGCGAGGGATAATGATTTGAAACTTCTAGGTGGCGCTAGTGTGTCAATTTAGATTGGTGTCACATGGGAGCACCACCAGGGCGCTCAGGCCTGGATTCTGACCTTACGTGTAAGATTTCAGCAGCCTGTGACCTTCTGCGGGCGAAATATGAGCCTTCGATGGTAAATGGCGAAGGCTGACCATTCGCCGTGGCCACGCCCACCACATGTGCTTTACACACATCACAGTCCATCAACTGACATCATCAGTCTGTCAGTCAAACTGTGTATTGACTTTGATGTACATTGCTTCAAGGCAAGGCCAGACACCAGGCAGGGCCAGATAAGGTAAAAGTTAAGGTTAAAGTAAAAGTTTGGTGGCGTGCCACGCCCACATCCTAAGTAGCAGCCCAAAATCCTTCGCAATTTAACGTGGGCCATCCGTCTAGTGTCCGTTGATGCTACAACGGACTCATTCGGTCAAACCCCCTAGGAGGAGTTTGTCGAGATACGACCCCTACATCCTCCCCCAAATGGCCGCCGCCACCTAAAATGGCCGACTTCCTGTTGGTTTTAGAACATGGGTTCTTGAGACTTTTTTGTGCGTCCTGTCACGAGTGATGTCTCCTCCGAAAATCATGCCCATACGTGCAACAGGAGGCGAGGGATAATTATTTTAAAACTTGTAGGTGGCGCTAGTGAGTCAATTTGGCTTAGTTTCAAATGGGGGCCCCACCAGGGCCCTCAGGCCTGGAATCTGCCCCCCCTTATGAGTTTTCAAGCACATGCGACCTTCTGCGGGCGAATGATGACCCTTTCTTTGTAAACGGCGAGGCCTGAGCATTCGCCGCCAGGCCACGCCCACCACGTGCGCTTTTCCTGCATCATGGTCCATCAACAGGCTTCACCAGGCTGTCAGGCAGTGACCTTGTGACCTCGGTGTTCATCTGATGAATCTCCTGCCAGAAAAGGCCTCATGTAGATCACACGCCTTTAGCCTGTCGCCAATAGGTGGCGCTGCGACGAAATCAGGAAGTGACCTACGGGGACCTTCGGGGCGGGGCCATGATCACATGTACCAAGTATGATGAAGATCTGACCATGTGGAGGCAAGTTATTCACGTCTACAGTTACGCTCAGCGTGCAAGGCCCGGGCAGATGAAAAAGGGCAAAATTTGGGGGCGTGCCACGCCCACATCGTATGGAATATCCCAAAATCCTTCGCAATTTAACGTCGGCCATCCGTCTAGTGTCCGTTGATGCAACAACGGACTCATTCGGTCAAACCCCCTAGGAGGAGTTCGTCGAGATACGACCCCAACTTCTGGCCCGAAAAAGGCCGGCGCCATCCAAAATGGCCGACTTCCTGTTCGTTTTCCAATATGGGTTCTTGAGACTTTTTGGTCCGTCCTGTCACGATAGACGTCTCCACAAAGTTTCGTGACGATAGGTGAAACTGGTGTCGGGGGCCAATTTTTTCAAAAATAAAAGGTGGCGCTAGAGAGTCAATTTTGGAACATTGTTTTCGGGACCCCCACCAGATCGCAATTTTCGGCAGACCTGACGCGCTTGCAAAATTTGGTGAGTTTTCGGGCATGTTCAGGCCCTCAAAATGGCCGTCGAATCGGCAGAATAATAATAATAATAATAATAATAATAAACATTACGATTACAATAGGGCTTTCGCACTGGTCAGTGCTCGAGCCCTAATAATAAACATTACGATTACAATAGGGCTTTCGCACTGGTCAGTGCTCGAGCCCTAATTAAAACTGCAAGCAGTGATGAGCGGGCTCGAGCACCCCGACGCGGTCGGGGGTACGCGCGGGTCGGGGGTACGCGCGGTTCGGGGGCGCGCGCGTGTCCGGACGGGCGCGCGGACGCGCCGTATGAAAAACCGCGGCGATGGGATAAGCGGTAAGGGAGTTATGGCACTTGCAATTTTCTGCCAGGAGGGGGCGACACCGGCGGCGAGGCTGGTGCGTGGTCACGTCCCGTCCGGCGCCCCGAACCGCCATAAAAAAATTCGCGACGATCGGACCGTGCGGTAGGTACTTGCCGCGGATATACGTTTCCGCCTGTGGGTGGCGCTATACAGTCTATGCGCCCACACGGTAACGGACCGGAGGGTACCCCGAACCACCAGAAAAAATTAGGTGCCGATCCGACCGTGCGGAAGGAAGTTACGGCTGATATACATTTCCACCAATTGGTGGCGCTATAGCGTATGTACACACACTGTCATAGACCAGAGGGTACCCCGAACCGCCGGAAAAAAATTCGGGCAGATCCGACCATGTGGGAGGAAGTTACGGCAGATCTACATTTCCACCAGTTGGTGGCGCTATAGAGTTTATGTACACACAGTCATAGACCAGAGGGTACCCCAAACCACCAGAAAAAATTTGGGGCCGATGCGACCATGTGGAAAGAAGTTACAGCTCATATACATTTCCACCAGTCGGTGGCGCTATAGTGTATGCACACACACTGTCATAGACCAGAGGGTACCCCGAACCACCAGAAAAAAATTTGGGCAGATCGGACCAAGTGGGAGGAAGTTACGGCAGATATACATTTTCACCAGTTGGTGGCGCTATAGTGTCTATGTACACACACAGTCATAGACCGGAGGGTACCCCAAACCACCAGAAAAAATTTGGGGCAGATCCGACCATGTAGAAGGAAGTTACAGCTGATATACATTTCCACCAGTTGGTGGCGCTATAGCGTATGTACACACACAGTCATAGACCAGAGGGTACCCCAAACCACCAGAAAAAAATTTGGGCAGATCGGACCAAGTGGGAGGAAGTGACGGCAGATATACATTTTCACCAGTTGGTGGCGCTATAGAATCTATATACACACACAGTCACAGACTGGAGGGTGACCGAACCCACCCAAAAAAATTTGGAGACGATCCGACCATGTGGAAGGAAGTTACAGGTGATATACATTTCCACCAGTTGGTGGCGCTATACAGTCTATGTACACACAGTATAACAGACCAGAGATTGACCCGACATACCAAAAAAAATTTCCAGACAATCTGACCATGAATCAGGAAGTTACGGCAGATATACATTTCCACCAGTTGGTGGCGCTATAGAGTCTATATACACACACAGTCACAGACTGGAGGGTGACCGAACCCACCCAAAAAAATTAGGAGACGATCCGACCATGCGTGAGGAAGTTACAGCAGATATACATTTCCACCAGTTGGTGGCGCTGTGTTTTGAACATGGGTTCTGGAGCGTTAGGTGCGTCCTGTCATGATAGACGTCTCCACCGAAAATCATAGTGATACGTGCAACGAGTGGCGAGGGATAATGAATTGAAACTTCTAGGTGGCGCTAGTGTGTCAATTTAGATTGGTGTCACATGGGAGCACCACCAGGGCGCTCAGGCCTGGATTCTGAACTTACGTGTAAGATTTCAGCAGCCTGTGACCTTCTGCGGGCGAAATATGAGCCTTCGATGGTCAATGGCGAAGGCTGACCATTCGCCGTGGCCACGCCCACCACATGTGCTTTACACACATCACAGTCCATCAACTGACATCATCAGTCTGTCAGTCAAACTGTGTATTGACTTTGATGTACATTGCTTCAAGGCAAGGCCAGACACCAGGCAGGGCCAGATAAGGTAAAAGTTAAGGTTAAAGTAAAAGTTTGGTGGCGTGCCACGCCCACATCCTAAGGAGCAGCCCAAAATCCTTCGCAATTTAACGTGGGCCATCCGTCTAGTGTCCGTTGATGCTACAACGGACTCATTCGGTCAAACCCCCTAGGAGGAGTTCGTCGAGATACGACCCCTACATCCTCCCCCAAATGGCCGCCGCCACCTAAAATGGCGGACTTCCTGTTGGTTTTAGAACATGGGTTCTTGAGACTTTTTTGTGCGTCATGTCACGAGTGATGTCTCCTCCGAAAATCATGCCCATACGTGCAACGGGAGGCGAGGGATAATTATTTTAAAAGTTGTAGGTGGCGCTAGTGAGTCAATTTGGCTTGGTTTCAAATGGGGGCCCCACCAGGGCCCTCAGGCTTGGAATCTGCCCCCCCTTATGAGTTTTCAAGCACATGCGACCTTCTGCGGGCGAATGATGACCCTTTCTTTGTAAACGGCGAGGCCTGAGCATTCGCCGCCAGGCCACGCCCACCACGTGCGCTTTTCCTGCATCATGGTCCATCAACAGGCTTCACCAGGCTGTCAGGCAGTGACCTTGTGACCTCGGTGTTCATCTGATGAATCTCCTGCCAGAAAAGGCCTCATGTAGATGACACGCCTTTAGCCTGTCGCCAATAGGTGGCGCTGCGACGAAATCAGGAAGTGACCTACGGGGACTTTCGGGGCGGGGCCATGATCACATGTACCAAGTATGATGAAGATCTGACCACGTGGAGCCAAGTTATTCACGTCTACAGTTACGCTCAGCGTGCAAGATCCGGTCAGATGAAAAAGGGCAAAATTTGGGGGCGTGCCACGCCCACATCATATGGAATATCCCAAAATCCTTCGCAATTTAACGTCGGCCAGCCGTCTAGTGTCCGTTGATGCAACAACGGACTCATTTGGTCAAACCCCCTAGGAGGAGTTCGTCGAGATACGACCCCAACTTCTGGCCCGAAAAAGGCCGGCGCCATCCAAAATGGCCGACTTCCTGTTCGTTTTCCAATATGGGTTCTTGAGACTTTTTAGTCCGTCCTGTCACAATAGACGTCTCCACCAAGTTGCGTGACGATAGGTGAAACTGGTGTCGGGGGCCAATTTTTTTTAAATTTCAAGGTGGCGCTAGAGAGCCAATTTTGGAACATTATATTTGAAACCCATAAAATATCAAATTTTTCGCCAGACCTGATGCGCTCAGCAAATTTGGTGAGTTTTCGGGCATGTTCAGGCCCTCAAAATGGCCGTCCTTTTGTCAGAATAATAATAATAATAATAATTAAAACTGCAAGCAGTGATGAGCGGGCTCGAGCACCTCGACGCGGTCGGGGGTACGCGTGGGTCGGGGGTACGCGTGGGTCGGGGGCGCGCGTGTGTCCGGACGGGCGCGTGGACGCGCCGTACGAAAAACCACGGCGATGGGATAAGCGGTAAGGGAGTTACGGCACTTGCAATTTTCCGCCAGGAGGGGGCGACGCCGGCGGCGAGGCGGGTGCGCAGTCACGTCCCGTCCGGCGCCCCGAACCGCCATAAAAAAATTTGTGACGATCGGACCGTGCGGTAGGTACTTGCGGCGGATATACGTTTCCGCCTGTGGGTGGCGCTATGCAGTCTATGCGCCCACACGGTAATGGACCGGAGGGTACCCCGAACCACCAGAAAAAATTAGGTGCCGATCCGACCGTGCGGAAGGAAGTTACGGCTGATATACATTTCCACCAGTTGGTGGCGCTATAGGGTATGTACACACACTGTCATAGACCAGAGGGTACCCCGAACCGCCAGAAAAAAATTCGGGCAGATCCGACCATGTGGGAGGAAGTTACGGCAGATATACATTTTCACCAGTTGGTGGCGCTATAGAGTCTATGTATACACACAGTCATAGACCAGAGGGTACCCCGCACCACCAGAAAAAATTTGGGACCGATCCGACCATGTGGAAGGAAGTTACATCTGATATACATATCCACCAGTTGGAGGCGCTATAGCGTATGTACACACACTGTCATAGACCAGAGGGTACCCCGAACCACCAGAAAAAAATTCGGGCAGATCCGACCATGTGGGAGAAAGTTACGGCAGATATAAATTTCCACCAGTTGGTGGTGCTATACAGTCTATGTACACACACAGTCATAGACCAGAGGGTACCCCAAACCACGCAGATTCAAAGAGTGGAGGGTGACCCGACCGACCAAAAAAAAATTTAGAGACGATCCGACCATGTGGAAGGAAGTTACGGCTATATACATTTCCACCAGTTGGTGGCGCTAGAGAGTCTATGTATACACACAGTCATAGACCAGAGGGTACCCCGCACCACCAGAAAAAATTTGGGACCGATCCGACCATGTGGAAGGAAGTTACATCTGATATACATATCCACCAGTTGGAGGCGCTATAGCGTATGTACACACACTGTCATAGACCAGAGGGTACCCCGAACCACCAGAAAAAAATTCGGGCAGATCCGACCATGTGGGAGAAAGTTACGGCAGATATAAATTTCCACCAGTTGGTGGTGCTATACAGTCTATGTACACACACAGTCATAGACCAGAGGGTACCCCAAACCACGCAGATTCAAAGAGTGGAGGGTGACCCGACCGACCAAAAAAAAATTTAGAGACGATCCGACCATGTGGAAGGAAGTTACGGCTATATACATTTCCACCAGTTGGTGGCGCTAGAGAGTCTATGTATACACACAGTCATAGACCAGAGGGTACCCCGCACCACCAGAAAAAATTTGGGACCGATCCGACCATGTGGAAGGAAGTTACATCTGATATACATATCCACCAGTTGGAGGCGCTATAGCGTATGTACACACACTGTCATAGACCAGAGGGTACCCCGAACCACCAGAAAAAAATTCGGGCAGATCCGACCATGTGGGAGAAAGTTACGGCAGATATAAATTTCCACCAGTTGGTGGTGCTATACAGTCTATGTACACACACAGTCATAGACCAGAGGGTACCCCAAACCACCAGAAAAAATTTGGGGCCGATGCGACCATGTGGAAGGAAGTTACAGCTGATATACATTTCCACCAGTTGGTGGCGCTATAGTGTATGTACACACACAGTCATAGACCAGAGGGTACCCCAAACCACCAGAAAAAAATTTGGGCAGATCGGACCAAGTGGGAGGAAGTGACGGCAGATATACATTTTCACCAGTTGGTGGCGCTAAAGAGTCTATGTACACACCCAGTCATAGACTGGAGGGTATCCCAAACCACCAGAAAAAATTTGGGGCAGATCCGACCATGTGGAAGGAAGTTACAGCTGATATACATTGCCACCAATAGGTGGTGCTATACAGTCTATGTACACACAGTATAACAGACCAGAGATTGACCCAACACACCAAAAAAAATTTCAAGACAATCTGACCATGAATCAGGAAGTTATGGCAGATATACATTTCCACCAGTTGGTGGCGCTATAGAGTCCATATACACACACAGTCACAGACTGGAGGGTGACCGTACCCACCCAAAAAATTAGGAGACGATCCGACCATGCGTGAGGAAGTTACAGCAGATATACATTTCCACCAGTTGGTGGCGCTGTGTTTTGAACATGGGTCCTGGAGTGTTAGGTGCGTCCTGTCATGATAGACTTCTCCACCGAAAATCATAGTGATACGTGCAACGGGTGGCGAGGGATAATGATTTGAAACTTCTAGGTGGCGCTAGTGTGTCAATTTAGATTGGTGTCACATGGGAGCACCACCAGGGCGCTCAGGCCTGGATTCTGACCTTACGTGTAAGATTTCAGCAGCCTGTGACCTTCTGCGGGCGAAATATGAGCCTTCGATGGTCAATGGCGAAGGCTGACCATTCGCCGTGGCCACGCCCACCACATGTGCTTTACACACATCACAGTCCATCAACTGACATCATCAGTCTGTCAGTCAAACTGTGTATTGACTTTGATGTACATTGCTTCAAGGCAAGGCCAGACACCAGGCAGGGCCAGATAAGGTAAAAGTTAAGGTTAAAGTAAAAGTTTGGTGGCGTGCCACGCCCACATCCTAAGTAGCAGCCCAAAATCCTTCGCAATTTAACGTGGGCCATCCGTCTAGTGTCCGTTGATGCTACAACGGACTCATTCGGTCAAACCCCCTAGGAGGAGTTCGTCGAGATACGACCCCTACATCCTCCCCCAAATGGCCGCCGCCACCTAAAATGGCCGACTTCCTGTTGGTTTTTGAACATGGGTTCTTGAGACTTTTTTGTGCGTCCTGTCACGAGTGATGTCTCCTCCGAAAATCATGCCCATACGTGCAACGGGAGGCGAGGGATAATTATTTTAAAACTTGTAGGTGGCGCTAGTGAGTCAATTTGGCTTGGTTTCAAATGGGGGCCCCACCAGGGCCCTCAGGCCTGGAATCTGCCCCGCCTTATGAGTTTTCAAGCACATGCGACCTTCTGCGGGCGAATGATGACCCTTTCTTTGTAAACGGCGAGGCCTGAGCATTCGCCGCCAGGCCACGCCCACCACGTGCGCTTTTCCTGCATCATGGTCCATCAACAGGCTTCACCAGGCTGTCAGGCAGTGACCTTGTGACCTCGGTGTTCATCTGATGAATCTCCTGCCAGAAAAAGCCTCATGTAGATGACACGCCTTTAGCCTGTCGCCAATAGGTGGCGCTGCGACGAAATCAGGAAGTGACCTACGGGGACCTTCGGGGCGGGGCCATGATCACATGTACCAAGTATGATGAAGATCTGACCATGTGGAGGCAAGTTATTCACGTCTACAGTTACGCTCGGCGTGCAAGGCCCGGGCAGATGAAAAAGGGCAAAATTTGGGGGCGTGCCACGCCCACATCGTACGGAATATCCCAAAATCCTTCGCAATTTAACGTCGGCCAGCCGTCTAGTGTCCGTTGATGCAACAACGGACTCATTCGGTCAAACCCCCTAGGAGGAGTTCGTCGAGATACGACCCCAACTTCTGGCCCGAAAAAGGCCGGCGCCATCCAAAATGGCCGACTTCCTGTTCGTTTTACAATATGGGTTCTTGAGACTTTTTGGTCCGTCCTGTCACGATAGACGTCTCCACAAAGTTTCGTGACGATAGGTGAAACTGGTGTCGGGGGCCAATTTTTTCAAAAATAAAAGGTGGCGCTAGAGAGTCAATTTTGGAACATTGTTTTCGGGACCCCCACCAGATCGAAATTTTCGGCAGACCTGACGCGCTTGCAAAATTTGGTGAGTTTTCGGGCATGTTCAGGCCCTCAAAATGGCCGTCGAATCGGCAGAATAATAATAATAATAATAATAATAATAATAATAAACATTACGATTACAATAGGGCTTTCGCACTGGTCAGTGCTCGAGCCCTAATAAACATTACGATAACAATAGGGCTTTCGCACTGGTCAGTGCTCGAGCCCTAATAATAAACATTACGATAACAATAGGGCTTTCGCACTGGTCAGTGCTCGAGCCCTAATAATAATAATAAACATTACGATTACAATAGGGCTTTCGCACTGGTCAGTGCTCGAGCCCTAATAATAATAATAATAATAAGCACCTCAGCATCAGCCCAGTTCTTGGTGGAGGACTCAAAGTAGTAACAGCGATTGTTGTGTTGTTTCCAGTTGGCTGGACAAGTTGCCACGTTTGTATGAGGATGGTCTCCAGCTGGATCTAGTGTGCACAAACAGGAAGGATGTGTGGTGCGTTCAAGGCAACCCGACCGGGTACTCACCATCAGCTGTAGCCAGTGCCACCATGGCACAAACAACTAAAGACACAGTCAGCATCTCGGTGAAGACGTTGAAGACGATGAGGACTGAGGAACCTATGAAGTCATACAAAAGACTTATTGAGTCATGGCAATCTGCGAGAGAGAGAGAGAGAGCAGACAAAAAGGGTGCGAGTGCAAACCTGGCGGGTAAGAGCTCCTTGATGGTGGGTGGCGCTTGTCAACCTGAGCTGCTCTTATATACTGTCACTTCACCTTCATCAGCTGCCCTTTGTTTATTCATGCCTGGCATATCATAAGACTTTGAGCCCTGTCAACAAATCAAAGGGCATTGTGTACAAACACGACTTTACCGTAAGGAGGGAAAAATTGGGTAAACATGACAAAGTACGGATGATCGCATTTCAGCCATTTTTAAGAGAAATAACATAACGGTCATCCACTTTCCCTACCAACAGGCTTATTATTAAACAGATGTCAGTCGTTAGCAATCTCCTGCTGTGGCATCCATCCATCCATCCATTCATCCATCCATCCATCCATCCATCCATCCATTCATCCATCCATCCATCCATCCATCCAGTCAAAGGGCACATATATACAAACCATCTATGGAATACAGTAAACCTCGGATATATCGGATTCAATTGTTCCCACTGGTTTTGTCCGATATAAGCGAAATCCGTTATATGCGTATACCGGAAAATGTCCGTTTTACGCATATATGGGATTTATATCCGGTATATGCGTAAATGGGATTTTATCCGTTATAAAAAGGCACTTCCTTGACTATGTTTCCAATGTACCTGGACGCGCAGGCAACGCTGCAAACGCTGCAAATGACGTCGTATAGCGGCCTGTCACGATTCGGCGAATCGGAGCGCCACGATGCGGCCATCCGATATATGCGAGGGAAATTTCATGGAAATGCATTGGAACGGGACTGGAGATTTTGTCCGAAATAGGCGAAATCCGTTATAAAAAATCCGATATATGCAATGAATTTTTATTGGAAATGCATTACAGAAAAATCGGTTCTTTTTTATCTGTCCGTTGTGAGCGAATTTCCGATGTATCCGAGTCCGATATATCCGAGGTTTACTGTATTTAATTGAATATTTATGGAAGGTGAGAGAGCACCCAGAGATGCACAGGAAGAACATTCAAACTCCGCACAGAGATGCTCAAATTCAAAGATTCAAAGCCGCCGTCTCCCGAGGTTGGTTGCCAACATATTAACCACTCTTCCACCGTGTCAATGGTCTACTGCTTATCCTCACGAGGGTCGCGTGGGTGCTGAAGCCTATCCCAGCTGTCTTTGGGTGAGAGGCGGGGTACAGCCCGGACTAGGCGGCCAGCCAATCACAGGGCACATATAGACAAACAACCATTCGCACTCACTCTCCCTGTGCCGTGCCCCAGCAGGGTGCACTGTATTCGGGTACGCGGGTCCGAACACCCGGTGTGACGGAGGGTTCTGCCAAAACACCAAAGTTGTTTTATGTGGTTGTGTGGAAGTTACGACAGGCGGTCAATGTCGCAGGCAGTAGAAAAAGGTGCGTTTGATTTGCTGATCCGCACACCACGGGGTAATCTCACCTCATTAAATGATCAGTTATCGGAGTTATTGTTAATGTGATCAGATTTATCGATGACATCATAATTCCCTCATATCGTATCGTTCTGTGTGGAGTTTGAACGTTTTCCTTGTGTTTGCGTTGAAGCAGAATTGAACGCTTGCATCATTTCACGTTATGTGTCGTCGGTTTTCTGATCAGTCCGGCCCCCAAATTAGCGGGGGTCAATGAAAATGTTGACTCTGTCTGGTTTTTGTTTGTCTTTGCAAGATCGTCTATTGACCTTGGCATCACGCCACTCAAGCCTACGAACCGTAAACGGTTAATCATCAGTCCGAGGTGAACCCTGGACCAGCACTACAAATATGGACAATATTTTTAGAGCAATATTAACTCACTCACTCATGTTTTTGGAATATGGGAGGAAACCGGAGTACCCGGGGAAGAAAACCCACGTAAACTCCACACAGAGATAGCCGAGGGTGGGATTGAACTCGGGTCTCCTAGCTGCGTGCTAACCACTAGACCACCGTGCAGCCGCTCTAGTGATATTTGATTAGGGACAAATCAAGACTTGCAGTTGGTCAAATCCAAATTAGTTTCTTGTGTGCAAAAACTAAACGTACAATTCTAAAAGTACATAAAAGGAAAAACAATCAGACTGCTATTCCGGAATAACAAACAAAAAACAGACTGTGTACATATATTTATACTCTCATTCTGTATATTTTGTATTTTTCATATTTTGTATTTTTCATTCTTTTAATGCACCAACTATACCAAAACAAATTCCTAGTATGTGTTTGATCATACATGGCAATAAACCTTTTCTGATTCTGATTCTGAAAAGTACATAGTACATAAGTACATAAAAGTACATAAAAAAATGATCGGTATATCGATCTTGAGAAGCACAATGGTATGAGTTTTTTTCTTCTCTAATTATAAGAAATTGTGTCCACAATCCAAGTTAACTTTGTCCTTTTAGGAGGAAATTCAGAATTCCAAACCAAGAAAAAAACCTTGGTGTCCTGGAATCATGGACGTTGCTACGGTGACGTAGCCAAATACGGGCCGGGTGGGGCATTGCCCTTTCGTGTGTGTGCTGACAACTGAGCCTCTCTGACTTGTAAACGGCTCACCGGGAGAGAAACAACGTCTCTCATTTAGCTCTGTCCTAGAACGACGCCCTCAGCAGGCATGCTGGCAGCATCTCTCCTCGCTTGCGCCATGATGGCGTTAACCGCAGCTGACGGTGAGTCGTGGTTTTTTCTTTTCTTTCTATGTAGCATACATCACCGTGAAATACTTCTACTTGGAGTCCGACATATCAAAGTACTTATTCTGTTCCGCAGGACATATCCTGTCTAACAGTACTTGCCCTGGCGATTGGACTGATTTTGGGGAACGGTGTTTCCGTTTTATTCCTACGCATATGATTTGGAGTACAGCTCAGGTAATCTGGATTATTATTATTATTTTTTTTTGTACCGGGTATTCCCATTTTGTCAGCTGGTATCTTGTTTCCTGTTTTTTTCCGCAGAGACATTGTCAGTCCATGGGGGCAAACCTGGCATCAATACACAACATTAAGGAGGTAGAGTTGATCCACCGCATGGCAGCCAATGACACGGCCGTGTGGACCGGAGGCTCGTCTTGCCAGCAGGTAACTTCCACTGGTGCATTATTTCCTCACCAGTATGTTGACATGATGGGCTAAACCATGGAAGACTTTGTTTCTTTGACTTATTCTGTCGTGCAGAAGAATTTGTGGCTTTGGTGTGACGGAACAAAGCTAGACTATACGTACTGGTGTCCGGGTCACCCCATTGAGGACGCTGACAATTGCTGTCTGCATGTTTCTCCCAAAGGTGAATAAAATACACAGGTAGTATCGGGTCTTAATGACCCCCAATAATGCAAAAGTTTACTTCCATCCATTTATTTTCCGCTTATCCATGTGAGCACCAAATTGTGAAAACTCCCTCATGTTATGCTGAAGCGTGTTAGGACCCCAAAATGCGCAAAATTTTTTTGCTAATGGTTTAATTTCATTTGAACATGCATCAGATTACAATTGAGTGCATCCCATAATCAGTTCCCAGTTCCACATGTCCAAAAGGAGTAGGAAGAAGCAAAGCTTATTAAATCCTACCCCTCCATCTGGTACTTTTACAATCAGTAACTGTTACATTTGTTCACTTCCTGCTTTCCTAATATTATTTAAGTGATTTATTTTATTTTGTTTGAATGATTTATTTTTGTTTTATTTTTCTTAAATCCTACCCCTCCATCTGGTACTTTTACAGTCAGTAACTGTTACATTTGTTCACTTCCTGCTTTCCTAATATAATTTAAGGGATTTATTTTATTTTGTTTGAATGATTTATTTTTGTTTTATTTTTCTCAAATCCTACCCCCTCCATCTGGTACTTTTACAATCAGTAACTGTTACATTTGTTCACTTCCTGCTTTCCTAATATAGTTTTAGTTTTAGTTGTTTTTTTTTTATTTTATTTTTGTCACGTACGAGGTGATATGACCATACAATGACAAATGGGTACCAGAGTAACTGTCAATATATATATTATACATATGTATATATTATATATATATATGTCAATATATATCAAGGACTCTTCATCCTTGTATTTAGCAAACATCAACTGCTTGTATTGTTTCTTGAATTGGCTCGTCGTTGTTTGCATTGTTTGATTTTCTTACTCAATCCATCCCATAGTTTGATTCCACATACTGAAATGCTATGGCTAGCATAACGTAGTCCTAGCATAGAAGTATTTCAAATGTACTTCTTCCCTGAGATCATATTTCTCCTCTCTTGTAGAGAAGTATTAGTGATGGGTAAAAGCCATTAACTATAAAACTATTTACATGAAGAGTATTGGACTACGTCCGTGTTCAGAGTGGATGTTTGCGTTGCGATACGTTGACCTTCTGATATGACTGTTGACTTACGGACAAGCAGTACACACATGGGTGAAAGAAGTCGATATATGGGTGCCGTGATATCCGGGCGTATAACACGCTTGTTTATCTCTAGACTTCTGAAGTACTACTAATCGTGTCAATACTGTGCCGCAGGAGTCAACCAGGAGCTACTGTATGAGTGAACTCCCGACGAGATGGTCAACCAAGCGGAAAACGCGGGACGATATATATAAGAATATAACAGTCTCCCAGTGTCATCTTACAAAGGACGCTAAAGTCATCACGCTGCAACTTAACACTCAAAAGGTAGCAGGGAAATATACTAGTACCAATAAGAGTTTAGAATGAAAATTTTAACGTTTTCCCATAATGCACTGCATTGAAGCAAAACATTCATTGGTGCTGCTGGGGAGCTGCAATGACGTCAGCCTCCCTCTGGTGGATAGAGGCAGCATTGCAGCGCCTTTAATCTTTTCTATGCCGCTTTTTTTCCATTTTAAACTCGTACTGGTACTTGTTTCGTATATATATTTACCTTTTGAGTGTTAAGGTGCTGTGTGATGAGTTTAGAGTTCTTTCTAAGTCAGACTGCTATATTGAGTAATGGGATCTGTATATTTAATACTTTTGTTTTACGTCAGCGGCTGGGCTAACCTAGCATGCATGTCGTTCTGTGACTGTAATGTCAGCACCGTAGCTCATATAGTAGCTAGGCTAGCTATGCTAATGTTTGCACCCTACTTTTTAATCCCATATTGTAATAAGTGATATATACAAGTTGAAATGAAAAAAACAGCAACTATTTTAACTTATTTCCGTAACGCATTATTATAATATAATAATTGACTGTAATGTTAGCATTGTAGCTATATTATGAACGTTTGTGTCCTCCTGTCCCACTCTTTAATCTTATGTTGTTACCAGTGATATATGGCATCTATTACGTTGTACTATTAAGTGTAGAGTTACAGTGTACATTATGTGAAAAAAAGTGTCTAAAGTACACAATAGCGCTTCTTGGAGCCAACGTGCTTGTTGGCCAAACACGGCTTATTGAAAAACACTTATCATACGGCACCTTTAACAGCCTTAATCAGAATGTCCGCCACAAATGTTGACTTAAATGATCGCTTTTGGTTGTTTGCAGATGGAAAATGCTGGGTAGAGTTTGCGTGTAACAACCTGCTCCCATCAATCTGCGTCATGAATCGGCCTTAACTGCAGAAGGACCCGGCACAGAAGCATGGAGGAACGGAAAGAAGAAATCAAACATCTGTCGATCTGCCATTCATGGATGCTGCTGCTGCTGACTTTGAGCAGAATTTAAAAATAAATTTCTCTGCATGTGTGAATGTATGGAGTTTCATAAGAAATATTAGTATGACAACAACAACAACAACAACAAACGACGACCACAATCATAAACATATTTGTATATTTTTCCACCTAGTTCTTCAGCCTAGCAATGTGGATGCCAATTAGGGATGTCCGATAATTATCCGTACCGATCAGAAGTGTACTATCCGTCGATATCGGTATCAGATTTTTTTTACCGTTCATGAAAACCGATATTTATAAAATACATATACAACACATGTCATGTTACACATATATCGGTATCAGTAGGGGAACTTGAGAGTTGGACAATATCGGCAAATATCGGCAAAGAGCCTATATCAGATATCCCTAATAATAATAATAATAATAATAATAATAATAATAATAATAATAACACTGGGGAACAATATTTTTTCAACTTTCTGTTGCATTGGATTTTTTAACTGATTCTAAATGATTTTTAGGTGCTGATTTCAAATCTGAAATTAGTTTTTCTCCATAAGCTCTAGTTTTCATGCAATTTGAGATAGATGAAATAGTCTAAATATATGAACTTACGTAACCCAAATCTATGCGTTTTGAGATTATATACATAGATTCCATTCCTGTTCCAGTTTTCAAATGTTTGCCTTCATTAAATGATAAAGACATTGGACATGATACGAACGAGGAAGACAGTTGTGACAATGAATTGCCAGAAACTGAGTGGGAACAATCCGAGGAAAGTTCTTCAGAGACTGAATCTCCCCCAGCCCCCAAGCCTCTTCACCAAACTGAACCGAATGACTTAGTTCGGGATTTAGGTCTTTCAAAGAAAGCAGCTGAGCTTTTGGCATCAAGATTACAAGGCAAAAATCTTGTTGATCACACTGTTAAAGTGTCATATTACAGAAAGCGCGACCAGCTTTTTGTGACCTTCTTTTCTGAAGACAGACAGTTTGTTTACTGCCATGATATCCCAGGTCTTCTCAAAGAACTGCGTGTTCCTCACTATGATCCAACTGAATGGCGGCTCTTTATAGACAGTTCTAAACGCAGTCTCAAGTGTGTTCTTTTGCATAATGGCAATGTTTACGGGGCAGTGCCTGTAGGTCATTCAGTTCATCTGCGGGAAGACTATGATGACATCAGAATGGTCATGGAATTCTTAAAATATCATGAGCGCAACTGGATCATTTGTGTAGACTTGAAAATGGTAAACTTCCTTCTTGGTCAACAGAAAGGTTTCACCAAGTTTCCATGTTTCCTCTGCATGTGGGACAGTCGAGCACGAGACAGACACTGGGTCCAGAAGGACTGGCCTGTTCGTGAAACCCTTGAAGCAGGCATGCCAAATATCACACATGACCCAATTGTTGACACATTGTTGGATACCGAAGGTGAATGTTTCCAACACATAATCAAAGCTATACCAGGGTTGTCGTTCGAGAAGATCAAAGCAGGTGTGTTTGATGGCCCACAGATTCGAACCCTCATTCTGATGATCAGTTTGTTACCAAGATGACCGCCTTGGAGAGGGCAGCATGGTTATTCTTTGTGGCAGTCGCTTAGAACTTCCTTGGAAACAACAAGGCAGAGAACTACAATGAACTTGTGAACAGAATGCTCCTCGCTTTTCGTGCTCTCAGGTGCAACATGAGCATCAAGCTTCATTTCTTGAACAGCCACCTTGACCAGTTCCCTGAAAACCTGGGGGCTGTGAGTGACGAACAAGGAGAGCGGTTCCACCAAGACCTAAAGATCATGGAAGAACGCTACCAAGGTCGCTGGGACAAAAGTATGATGGCCGACTACTGCTGGAGTATTAAACGAGATTGCCCAGATGAAGTGTACAAACGCAAAAGTTACAAACGCAAATTCCTGCCTGACTAAAATACTGTACTGACAGAAAGTGATAAGCGTTATTAGCTGTGATTGACTCTTATCTGAAGAACGTTGTAAATTATGCTCATCTCACGTTGCGATAAAGACTGTTTTCTGAGAAACGCTTCCAGAAAAACATATGGCACTTCTATCAATGGTGTACTTTAATCTAAAATCACATTTTAATGTTCTGTTTCTTTTGCCTTGTTAAATATACTGATTTGTGGCTGACATTGCAATATCCTATAATAATGCTCGATTTTTTTCTATTTTTAATAAAAATTAAAGATTGCATAAAATCTGTAGCTTGCAGAAAAAAACTAACTTCAGATTTGAACTCAGCACACTTAAATTGACTAAAAACAAGTCTTACTTTAAATGCAACATTTTGAGTGTTCCCCAGTGTAATCAGCATATTGTTTTTTCAGCAAAAGAGCCAATATCAGATATCCCTAATAACAATATTAATAATAATAATAATAATAATAATAATAGGCATATTGGTTTTTCAGCAAAAGAGCCAATATCAGATATCCCTAATAATAATAATAATAATAATAGTAATAATAATCAGCATATTGTTTTTTTCAGCAAAAGAGCCAATATCAGATATCCCTAATAATAATAATAATAATAATAATAATAATAAGCATATTGTTTTTTCAGCAAAAGAGCCTATATCAGATATCCCTAATAATAATAATAATAATGATAATAATAAAAATAATCAGCATATCGTTTTTTCAGCAAAAGAGCCAATACCAGATACCCCTAATAATAATAATAATAATAATAATAAATAATAATGATAATAATAATAATAATAATCAGCGTATGGGTTTTTCAGCAAAAGAGCCAATATCAGATATCCCTAATAATAATAATAATAATAATAATAATAATAATAATAATAATAATAACAGTGTGGCTTGGTTAAAACCAACTTCATATTAGATATAAATGGTACCTTGTTGGTACATTTGGAGTTTAAGTACATGCTAAGCTTTGCCTTTTTAGCTGTTTTTGTATCTTTAAAATGCATTAAAAAATGCATACACGTTTGTGTCTCACATAAGAATTGTGGGTGATGGTAAAAATCCCTTGAAAATGCAGTTTTCCTTCAAGTTTATAAGTTATTTTTTTCTTTTTTGCTTCAGTGCCCACTGGTGCATCAATAGAAGCCTAATTGATAAAAAAAAAAAAAAAAACAGATTCAAGAGGCATGTTGTTTCTGTTCAATGTGTTTATTTTTACAAATGATGCCTCGGTTACATGTCAGTCACAGCAAAAAAAAACAAAAAAACTAAACAAAACAGTTGGTATAATCCTCCATGCATACTTCCATAGTCTTGTACTCGTATGGGTCCAGGTCAGTCTTTGGTCCTCCTATTGAAAAGAAGAAAGTTGCTGATTAAAATGCATGAGACTGCAAAAAACAGTGTACTGTACATACCTGTACAGTATGTACATACTGTATACAGTATACATACCTGGAGTATAAAGAGTCTAAAGATGCCTTGCACATACATATGGTAGTAAAGTATCACAGGCGACGTCATCCCAGCATTTACCAACTGCAAGCAGAATATAGTTGGAAGTATTTCTCTATGAAAGATACATACTATGAAAAGTACTTTCAAAGTCATCAAATACTGTCATGTACCTTGACTGTTTGTCTGGATGCAGCACTCTGGCAGTGTGTTGTCTGGTTTTTCTGGACACCAGACGGTGTTAGTCATGGCCGTACCATCGATCCAGAAAAAGGATCCAGGCTATACGAGCGGGGAATCAAGTTCAATATCAAAATATTCTAAAAAAAAAAAAAAAAAAAGTAAAACTAAAGAAAATTTTGTTGATACCGTTTGGCAACCTGAGCCTCCGATCCATGTTTCGGACTGAGTCAAAGTCTGGAGGAATTTATGCTCGTCATCATTATGGATTGATACCAGGTTCCCACCCATGGTCTGGCATTGTACCTGCGGTGGGTACATCCGGAGAAACATGTGTCTTACACAGCAAAGCCGTCTAAAAGCATCATATAATAATAATAATAATAATAATAATAATAATAATAAGCACCTCAGCATCAGCCCAGTTCTTGGTGGAGGACTCAAAGTAGTAACAGCGATTGTTGTGTTGTTTCCAGTTGGCTGGACAAGTTGCCACGTTTGTATGAGGATGGTCTCCAGCTGGATCTAGTGTGCACAAACAGGAAGGATGTGTGGTGCGTTCAAGGCAACCCGACCGACTAGCGCATCAAGACCCGGGTACTCACCATCAGCTGTAGCCAGTGCCACCATGGCACAAACAACTAAAGACACAGTCAGCATCTCGGTGAAGACGTTGAAGACGATGAGGACTGAGGAACCTATGAAGTCATACAAAAGACTTATTGAGTCATGGCAATCTGCGAGAGAGAGAGAGCAGACAAAAAGGGTGCGAGTGCAAACCTGGCGGGTAAGAGCTCCTTGATGGTGGGTGGCGCTTGTCAACCTGAGCTGCTCTTATATACTGTCACTTCACCTTCATCAGCTGCCCTTTGTTTATTCATGCCTGGCATATCATAAGACTTTGAGCCCTGTCAACAAATCAAAGGGCATTGTGTACAAACACGACTTTACCGTAAGGAAAAAAAAAAAATGGGTAAACATGACAAAGTCAAACAATAATCCGCTCTTGATGGCTGCTGTGTTTACTCGTGAGGGCTGGAGTCCATCCCAGCGGAACGATCTAATCCGACTCTAATGAATGAAATGATTTTAAATCACAATGTACAGTATATTTATTTTTAGACGACTATTATGAAAAAGCTGTCAATCCGCTGCATCGATCCATGGAGATTCAAACCCTCAATCTCCTGACTGCGGAGCCAACATGATAACAAGTCATCCACCGTGCAGCCACGCTGCCTGCCAATCTCAGTTGTTCCGAACTGTTGACCCCCAAGTACTTTTGTATCTCTTCTCCCCGTAACCTCACTCATCCGCTTGGGTTCCTCACCTTTCCGAGGCTAACCTCCACTTTTCTAGCATCTCCTCCGGGTGGTCGATGCTCTCGCTACAAATCCCGACGTCATCTACAAACATCGTAGTCCATGGAGGTTCTAGTCTAAGCTCATCTGTCAGCCTGGTAAATCACCATAGCAAACAAGAAGGGGGCTCAGAGCTGATCCCTGATGCAGACCCACCTCCATCAAACAGGAAGTACGATGTGTGGGATAAATGTGTGTCAACAAAACATTTAGGGAGCGTTCACACTTGTGATTCCGGTCTCTGGTCTGGAGCAAAAAAATGAAATATTTGCTGAATGCTAATATGCTAATAATAAAGAAAAACATGAATGCAAAAATATGCTTGCTGACTATTGTTTTAAATAATGGCCCATAGTTTGAGAAAAAGATTTCCTGTAATTATTATAGAAAAAAACGCATTTCAACCTGCGATTAATTCCAAGTTAACTATAGACAAAATGTGATTAATCACAATCAAATAATTTAATCGTTAGACAGCCCTAATGATTTTACTTTTATATGACGTTTTAGCGAAAAGGTACATAAAAAATGGCCACGCAGTGAAAATGCGCAGGTAAAAAAAATGGCAACTTTGGGGGGGGGGGGGGGGGGGGTAGCAGACACACATTCTCATTTGTGTTTCACATTTCATTTTTTTTTTTAAGGCTTTAGATATACATGACTGGTGCATACTGAAGTGTGTCTTTTTTTACCTGTTTTTATATCTTTAGAATGCACAGAAAAGAGAAAAAAAATGAACAAAAATGTAGATTTCCATTACATTTTTATGCACAGTTAGCTTCCTTTGTTTTTTTTTTAAAGTACATGCTTAAAAAAAAAAGAAAAAAAAAAGAAAATACATGCTTAGCGTCGCCTTTTTAACTGTTTTTGTATCTTTAAAATGCATTCAAAAAGGCATATGTGTTGGTGTCTCATATAAGAATTGTGGGTGATGGTAAAAATACCCCGAAAGTGCAGTTTTCCTTCAAGTTCATAAGCTACATTTTTTTTCTTTTTTTGCTTCAGTGCCCACTGGTGCATCAATAAAAGCCAAATGAATTAAAAACAGATTCAAGAAGCATATTGTTTTTGCTCAATTATTTTATTTTCATACGAAAGCCTGCCTCCATAGTCTTCAACTCGTATGGGTCCAGGTCAGTCTTTGGTCCTCCTATTGAAAAGAAGAAAGTTGCTGATTAAAATGCATGAGACTGCAACAAACAGTGTACTGTACATACCTGTACAGTATGTACATACTGTATACAGTATACATACCTAAAGAGTCTAAAGATGCCTTGCACACACAAATGGCAGCAATGTGTCACAGGAGACGTCATCCCAGCATTTACCGGCTGTTAACAAAAATCAAGCGTCATAGTTGATCAGATTGACAAAGTATTTCTTTATGAAATATACCAATATACCAGGTCATGAACGATGGAAAAGTACTTCCAAATACTGTCATGTACCTTGACTGTTTGTCTGCATGCAGCACTCTGACAGTGTGTTGTCTGGTTTTTGCGGACACCAGAAAGTGTTAGCCATGGCCGTACCATCGATCCAGAAAAAGGATCCAGGCTATACGAGCGGAGAATCAAGTTCAATATCAAAACATTACAAAAAAAACTAAGGAAAACGTGTCGTTACCATCTGGCAACCCGAGCCTCCGATCCATGCTTGTGTCTGAGTCAAAGTCTGGAGGAATTTATGCTCGTCATCAGCGTGGATTGATACCAGGTTCCCACCCATGGTCTGGCATTGTGTCTGCGGTGGGTACATCCGGAGAAACATGTGTCTTACACAGCAAAAGCCGTCTAAAAGCATCATATCATAATAATAATAATAATAATAATAATAAGCACCTCAGCATCAGCCCAGTTCTTGGTGGAGGACTCAAAGTAGTAACAGCGATTGTTGTGTTGTTTCCAGTTGGCTGGACAAGTTGCCACGTTTGTATGAGGATGGTCTCCAGCTGGATCTAGTGTGGACAAACAGGAAGGATGTGTGGTGCGTTCAAGGCAACCCGACCGGTTACTCACCATCAGCTGTAGCCAGTGCCACCATGGCACAAACAACTAAAGACACAGTCAGCATCTCGGTGAAGACGTTGAAGACGATGAGGACTGAGGAACCTATGAAGTCATGCAAAAGACTTATTGAGTCATGGCAATCTGCAAGAGAGAGAGAGCAGACAAAAAGGGTGCGAGTGCAAACCTGGCGGGTAAGAGCTCCTTGATGGTGGGTGGCGCTTGTCAACCTGAGCTGCTCTTATATACTGTCACTTCACCTTCATCAGCTGCCCTTTGTTTATTCATGCCTGGCATATCATAAGACTTTGAGCCCTGTCAACAAATCAAAGGGCATTGTGTACAAACACGACTTTACCGTAATGAGGAAAAAATGGGTAAACATGACAAAGTCAAACAATAATCCGCAAATCATAACCTCGGGGTAAGTGCCAAGATGAGGGGTACGGGTAGAATTGGGATTCGGTCTTTTTAAGAATGCTTCTAATGCTATATACGATGTTACATTATTAAAGTTCCAATGCTAGAGTACTAGTCTATAATCAGTGGTAGTTACTACCTCGGAAACATATATTTAATAACTCAATACACTCATATGTGACTTTACCAGTCATCACTTGCACCCATTCATCATCACTAAAATTAATATATCTGCAATATGTCTGCTCCCGTGCAATATTATGTGTATATATCTTGTTAAACTGTCTTTTTTAAACTTGACTATTGCACTGAAAGGAGAAACTCTCCAATCTCGTTGTACATCACAAATACTTCAACTTGCTGATATAGTTCATCAGCTAAAAATAATGCATAAGGCTAAAAATAACCAATTAGCTAAAAATGTCCTCCAATACTTCTCTACAAGAGAGGAGAAATATGATCTCAGGGAAGAAGTACATTTAAAACACTTCTATGCTAGGACTACGTTATGCTAGCCATAGCATTTCAGTATGTGCAATCAAACTATGGAATGGATAATAAATACTACTACTAATAATAATAATAATAATAATAGCTAAATCCAAGGATGAAGAGTCTTGAACCAGTCATGATGTGCTATATATATCACTATATTGACACTTACTATGGTACCCATTATGGCATTGGATGCTCATATCACCTTCTACTTCGGTACAAAGTGCATTATTAAAAAACAACAACAACAAAAACCCTTAAACTATATTAGGAAAGCAGGAAGTGAACAGATGTAACAGTTACTGATTGTAAAAGTACCAGATGGAGGGGTAGGATTTAATAAGCTTTGCTTCTTCCTACTCCTTTTGGACATGTGGAACTGGGAACTGATTATGGGATGCATTCAATTGTAATCTGATGTATGTTCAAATGAAATAAAACCATTACCATTACCATTACATCTTGTATAATGACAAAGGCCATTCCATTCCATTCGAAATGCTTACTTCACTGAGAACTTCTGGAAAGAAATGTATTTATTCCTAACCTAATTGATCCGAATGTCCAGAAAAAAAATAATAGAAAAAGAAAATAGAAAAAAAATAGAAAAATAATAATAGCAATCACTGTACCGCCATTTCTTATTTCCTTTAGTAATATTAATATGACTTTAAAAACGACTTCTCCATATTTCTTCTGCAGAGGCAGAGTTCACTCGGACTGATGATTAACCGCTTCCAGTCCGTAGACGTCCTTGCTGCGATGCCAAGGTCAATGGAATATCTTGCCCCCCACCCCACAGGCAAACACCAGACAGGGTCAACATTTTCATTTACTGAAATTGACGAAGCGAACTTCGGGCGTGGATTGATCAGCAATCACCTGACACGTAGCACGGAATGATGCAAGCATCCCGTATTTGGACTTGGATCTCATTTGGAAAAATGGACCAATATGATATATTTTCTTCCAAAACACAGCATTTGGTAATAACTTTTACAATAGAAAAAAGTACTGGATACAGAAAAAGTGGAATAATAATAATAATAATAATAATAATAACAACAACAACAGGTTGCACGGTGGTCGTGTGGTTAGCGCGCAAACCTCACAGCTAGGAGACCCGAGTTCAATTCCACCCTTGGCCATCTCTGTGTGGAGTTTGCATGTTCTCCCCGTGCATGCGTGGGTTTTCTCCGGGTACTCCGGTTTTCCTCCCACATTCCAAAAACATGCTAGGTTAATTGGCGACTCCAAATTGTCCATAGGTATGAATGTGAGTGTGAATGGTTGTTTGTCTATATGTGCCCTGTGATTGGCTGGCCACCAGTCCAGGGTGTACCCCGCCTCTCGCCCCAAGACAACTAGGATAGGCTCCAGCACCCCAAAGACCCTCGTGAGGATAAGCGGTAGAAAATGAATAATAATAATAATAATAATAATAATAATGATAATAATAATAATAATAATGCTTCTATAGCTACATGCCTGTCTATAGACAGGCATAGACAAACACTAGCATTAGCACGTCATTAGCATTGACGCTACAGAGACACAAAGGTGGTCCAGGGTGTACCCCGCCTCTTGCCCCAAGACAACTAGGATAGGCTCCAGCACCCCCAAGACCCTCGTGAGGATAAGCGGTAGAAAATGAATGAATAATAATAATAATAATGCTTCTATAGCTACATGCTGTGTTATAGACATGCATAGACAAACACAGCTAATTAGCATTGATGCTACAGAGACGCAAAATGCTGTTTTCCCAGTGGGTCTTACAAAAAGTACTTTCCAAAACTTTCTAAATTCCTGCTTCAAGGAAAGATTTTAGCCAACGCACTTCCAGTATGCAGTTAAAATTGTTCAACAATACTATCATACCTTTTACAATATGTCCATTAATCCAAAATGTGCTGTTAATATATTAATACATAATATATAATTTACATAATGTACCGTTACAGGGTTCAATTTGGAATTCACAGGGAAAAAAACTTTTGTGTCACATGGAAGTTGAGGTTGCCGTGACTGCTGTGGACATTTTTTTTTCTAGATGGGCTGGAGTGGAGGGGGCATTGCCCTTTCATCTGATCTTCTGCTGGATTTGAACACAGCACACCAGGAGCACCGACTCTGTCCTAGAACGACGCCCTCAGCAGGCATGCTGGCAGCATCTCTCCTCGCTTGCGCCATGATGGCGTTAACCGCAGCTGACGGTGAGTCGGGCTTTTTCTTTTCTTTCTGCATTTTAATGCTATGAAAGGATGTAGCATACATCACCGTGAAATCCTTCTACTTGGAGTCCGACATATCAAAGTACTTATTCTGTTCCGCAGGACATATCCTGTCTAACAGTACTTGCCCTGGCGATTGGACTGATTTTGGGGAACGGTGTTTCCGTTTTATTCCTACACATATGATTTGGAGTACAGCTCAGGTAATCGGAATGTTTTTTTTCTGTATTCCTATTTTGTCAGCTGGTATCTTGTTTCCTGTTTTTTTTCCGCAGAGACATTGTCAGTCCATGGGGGCAAACCTGGCATCAATACACAACATTAAGGAGGTAGAGTTGATCCACCGCATGGCAGCCAATGACACGGCCGTGTGGACCGGAGGCTCGTCTTGCCAGCAGGTAACTTCCACTGGTGCATTATTTCCTCACCAGTATGTTGACATGATGGGCTAAACCATGGAAGACTTTGTTTCTTTGACTTATTCTGTCGTGCAGAAGAATTTGTGGCTTTGGTGTGACGGAACAAAGCTAGACTATACGTACTGGTGTCCGGGTCACCCCATTGAGGACGCTGACAATTGCTGTCTGCATGTTTCTCCCAAAGGTGAATAAAATACACAGGTAGTATCGGGTCTTAATGACCCCCAATAATGCAAAAGTTTACTTCCATCCATTTATTTTCCGCTTATCCATGTGAGCACCAAATTGCGAAAACCTCCTCATGTTATGCTGAGTGACAGCTGAAGCTGTGTTAGGACCCCAAAATGCGCAAGCGTTGAGTTGCAAACATTTTTTTGGTAATGGTAATGTTTAATTTCATTAGAACATGCATCAGATTACAATTGAATGCATCCCATAATCAGTTCCCAGTTCCACATGTCCAAAAGGAGTAGGAAGAAGCAAAGCTTATTAAATCCTACCCCTCCATCTGGTACTTTTACAATCAGTAACTGTTACATTTGTTCACTTCCTGTTTTCCTAATAGAGTTTCAGTTTAACCACCCCCAATAATGCAAAAGTTTACTTCCGTTCATCCATCCGTTTATTTTCCGCTTATCCATGTGAGCACCAAATCACGAAAATGTTATGCTGGGTGACAGCTGAAGCTGTGTTAGGACCCCAAAATGCGCAAGCATTTTTTTATTACAAAAGGTACAAAATGTGTCAAGGCCGGGCTTCGTTGCTTTAAGGTTCGAACCCCAGGATGCAGAGAACAGGACCAAATGCAGGTAAACAATATTTTAGCTATTATTGCAGCAGAAGGAAAAGCAACTCAAGTATCAGACAGACAAACAACAAGGACCCCCCCACCAAGGGAGAAGCACACACCTGAACTAAATACACACTGAAATTAGGGACAGGTGTGGGTGATTAGGGCAACCGAGGCAGACGCGGGAAAACAGGAAGTCATATACAAAAATAAGAGCATGCAAAACGGAACCCAAAGCCCAAGAAGGTAACTTCAGGGCATGACAGGATGTCCAATTTTGGCCAAAACACTTCCAGTATACAGTTGAATTTGTTGAACAATACTATCATACGGCACCTTTTATGATCATATCATATCACGTTGTACTATTAAGTGTAGAGTTACAGTGTACATTATATGAAAAAAAGTGTCTAAAGTACACAATAGCGCTTCTTGGAGCCAACGTGCTTGTTGGCCAAACACGGCTTATTGAAAAACACTTATCATACGGCACCTTTAACAGCCTTAATCAGAATGTCCGCCACAAATGTTGACTTAAATGATCGCTTTTGGTTGTTTGCAGATGGAAAATGCTGGGTAGAGTTTGCGTGTAACAACCTGCTCCCATCAATCTGCGTCATGAATCGGCCTTAACTGCAGAAGGACCCGGCACAGAAGCATGGAGTAACGGAAAGAAACCGGCAGTGTTTGTCTGAAGAAATAAAACATCTGTCTATCTGCCATTCATGGGTGCTGTTTCTGGCGAATTTTGGCGAATTAAAAATAAATTTCTCCGCAAGTTTCATGTCAGTATTGTCACGGTTCGGCATTTCTGTGTTACGATGCGGAGAGCAGGACCAAATGCAGGTAAAAAAAAATATATATATATGTTTTTGCAACAATTGCAGCAGCAGGAAAAAAGCAACTCAGACAGCAGAAGGACAAACAACAATGATCCCACACAGGGAGAAGCACACACCTGAACTAAATACACACTGGAATTAGGGACAGGTGTGGGTGATTAGGGGCAACCGAGGCACACGAAGCAAAACAGGAAGTCCAATACAAAATAAGTGTCAAAAACGGAAACCAAAGCCCAGTCTGAAACTCAAACCAACTGTCACGTGGTAACCCACACAGGGCGTGACAAGTATGACAACAAACGACAACAACAATCTTAAACATATCGTTAAATTAAGTATGCAATCCCTTTTTTTTCACCTAAAGAATGTAAGAATGAACACCAATACCGACTAGCATATGTAAAAAAAAAATAATATAATGAGAATTGTCTTTCGGCATGGCGTTGTTAGATGATGTGTTCAAGCGACGCAAACAACAGAAAATAAATACAGTAAACCTCGGATATATCGGATTCAATTGTTCCCACTGGTTTTGTCCGATATAAGTGAAATCCGTTATATACGTATACCGGAAAATGTCCGTTTTACGCATATATGGGATTTATATCCGGTATATGCGTAAATGGGATTTTATCCGTTATAAAAAGGCACTTCCTTGACTATGTTTCCAATGTACCTGGACGCGCAGGCAACGCTGCAAACGCTGCAAATGACGTCGTATAGCGGCCTGTCACGATTCGGCGAATCGGAGCGCCACGATGCGGCCATCCGATATATGCGAGGGAAATTTCATGGAAATGCATTGGAACGGGACTGGAGATTTTGTCCGAAATAGGCGAAATCCGTTATAAAAAATCCGATATATGCAATGAATTTTTATTGGAAATGCATTACAGAAAAATCGGTTCTTTTTTATCTGTCCGTTGTGAGCGAATTTCCGATATATCCGAGTCCGATATATCCGAGGTTTACTGTATAAATATTTGTCTATTTATTAGGGCTGTCAATTAAAATATTTGATTTGATTAATCACATTTTTTTGTCCATAGTTAACTCACAATCGCATTTAATCACAGATGGGAATATGTTTTTATCTATGATAAGTAGGGTAAATATCTTTGTGGTAAACGATTGGATGTGCAACTACAACGATAATTACATAAACTTTTATGTAAAGGGATATCAATTTGGAAAATTTGGGCCATTATTTAAAAAAATACAGTCAGCAAACATATTTTGGTATTATTATTTTTCTTTTTTATTATTATTATTTCTTTACAATTAGCCATGTTAATTGTGTATGAAAATATTTGCCGGCGTTAAAGGGGAACTTCAGTTAACGCGTTATTAACGTTAATGTTAACTTTGACAGCCCTACTATTTATATTTGCGGGACTAATAAAGGCATATCATAATTATACGTATGATAAATGTATTTTCTTTTTTATTCAAATAATTTTAAATATTTTAATTAATTCAGTAACATGTTCTAACATTCTAAAATTTGCTGAATCAGCACGCAAGTAGCTACTGGATGCTAGATCCTAGAAGTCACTACATGATGCCACCGTTGAATTAGCATATCATTTGCATATGATATTTGAAAAAAAAAACATAACCTGGTAAGAAAGTCAACAAGATGTTTAGGTTTTACGCACGCAATTAGACTTTTGAATACGCTTGCATGCGTCACTGCTCTCCATTTTGTTGCATTTAGCATGACAGGAAATAACTAAGAACCACTGAATTAACATAACATTCCGACTGTGATTGACTGAATTGATCTTTCCTGCTCATATTTTCGGTTATATTTTGCGTTTAGTGTCATAAGCTTTAGGAAAACCCTGTGATTTTAGTAATCATTACCACAACAATTTAGCAATTAAAGACAGCACAAACAATGTTTCCAGTAACGTACGAATGTCCGATATTGGCTTTTTTGCCCTAAACTGACATGCCGATATTGTCCAATTGTATCAATTTCCGATACCGATATCAGCCCATACTGATATTTATCACATACTACAGTATTAATTGGCCCTGTACCCTAGAAACCGCCCATGAATGATACGGGAAAAGGCCGAATTGATACTGTGTCAAAGCCCAGGGCAGTGATACTGATGAAATATAGATTTTAACCATGTCCAGTATCAGCCCCCGTAGCTGTCCATTGCTTTGCAATCGTGCCTGTGAAACAACCAATCAGAGAACAGCTCACGAGCGTGAACACACAGCGTTTGTTTTGCTGTCGTCTGTGCTCTCGTCAAAATGTCAGCGGTTAAATAGTAAATAGTATAGTAAATATTAAATAGTACGTGATAATAAGCTCATGATTAAATAGTATGTGATAATAAGGTCATCACATGGTTTGTCTGGCGATAACCTATAAGTACAACATGACGTATCTCCTGTGGTGGAATGAACACATACTGTATACAGCATTTTTTTTTTAAATATCGATTTTCATGATCAGGAAAAATCCGATATCGCATTTTAATGCTGATATCGGGCCAATAATTATCGGCAGCGATATTTAGTCATTTGTGAATGTTACGTCACCGTGTTGACACACAATGCCAAATTGTCACAATACATACAAAACATTTAGTTATGTCAATGAAGTCAGGTTAAAAAAAAAAAACAGGGAGGGAACGGGTGTGTGCTCCGTGTGCGAGTCCGCCCGTCAAACAAAACCAAGCGATAGATTGGAGGGATGACATCCCAGAAGCACAGGAATTATTAATTTTTCTCTTTTACTTTACCCTCAGGTGGTCAGGTGTGACTCCTCGGTTGTGCTCCAGGACTACTAATTAATATACATTATAAAGAATGTATATATGAAATCTAAATTTGGACCATCAGCTTCTGACCAGACCCAGTTATGGCTGAAACGGAGGACCTGCGAAAGAACCAACAGGACATTTGTTTAAGGTAATGTCCTTATTTATGAGTTATCCATGAACCAGTTGTGCAGCTTTTCATATTATTTCAAAGAAGGAAAACAAATAGATTTCAGGCATGATTTCATATTTAAACCAGTGATCTCCGGAATGGTAAAAAGAAGAAAGACCAAAAAGAAAAGGTGCCCATCGTTGGCCCCGCTGAACTGGTACGTTCCCAGTCTCAAAATCCACTGCTTGCAAATAATATTCAACATTTGTTTTGTTTTTTTTTCCTCGTCAAATGAACACAGGTGAGGTTTGCAGATGGCGTAGATGTTGCACTCATGGTCTTGGGGACCTTGATGTCCATGGCTCATGGGTCTGTGTTGCCTATAATGTGCCTTGTGTTTGGCGACATGGCAGACCGATTCATACTCTACTCTGCGGCAACCGACATCATCAGCGGCAGTGAGTTGACAGAAGTGCTAACAAATATATTTTACAATCTAGCTAGCACATGGGTGGGCAAACTACGGCCCGGGGGCCACATCCGGCCCGCCAAGTGTTTGAATACGGCCCGCCCAATCTTTCCAAAGTATTTCATTTAAACTCAACATACAACCTGGCATCATGGCCTGAGCCAACCTTTTGATGGTTGTATCAATTTCGTTGTTTGACATGGTCTGTTGTTTACAAAGTGCTCCTGAAAAAAGAGACACAAGCACATAATAATAATAAAAATTAAAATAATAATTATATTATTATTATAACTATTATGATTATTAGATTTATTATATTAATGCTAATTATTATATTAATTATATATAATAATATTGTTATATTTGCATATTTTACATAATAATAATATAATAATTATTATTTTAATTTTATTTTAATTATTATAATATTTTATTATTTTTAAAATACTTAAATATAAATATAAAATAATAAATAATAATAGCAGATTGCGTGACAATTTTACAGATACAATAATACCAGGTGGACTGTTACGTGTAAAATATATAGTCTGCCCCCCCCGGAAATTTTGTTATATCAATGCGGCCCGCGAGTCAAAAAGTTTGCACATACTAACATAATAACTCCTTATTTCTAAAATCACAAATACTTCAACTTGCCGATATAGTTCATCTTCAAACTGTTAAAATAATGCATAAGGCTAAAAAAACAAGACCTCCGGAATGGGCGTTGGGAGCGCTGGCCACCTGGCCAAAAGCCCAGACTGTCGCCCGAGCGTTCAGGATGGCACGTAAAGGTTTTTTGATCTTCCAGAATCTGCACCTATTCAGCTGTATTTCTTTGGATTTTGTGATTCCGGTCTGTTTTAATGTATTACATGGTGGCTTGTTCTTGTTTGCCTGTCATACAGATTGGTTTCCTATTGTATTTTTTAACCGTGCGTATTTTTAACGTATTTTTTAATAGCTCTAATAGTTCTTTTAGCTACTACAAAAAATGTTGTGGTACCTTGATTTGTATACAGGTCAGTTTGTTGATGATGGGCATAAAGTTGGCGAATATTATAACCTTATCTTTTGTGGTTTTAGATTCCTCCATCAGAATTATGAACAGCACCTTCGAGGCGGACATAGACGTGTAAGACCAAGATCCTTTTACACTGACTGACTCACCTTTGATCATTTTGGGGTTTTTTTTTTTTTTCACATTGCATCCAGCATCTCCATCGACTACACCATCGGAGCGATCGTGGTGCTGGTGACCGCCTACATGCAGGTTGCCTTCTGGAGTTTGGCAGCCGGGCGGCAGGTCAGACGCATCCGCGAGCGTTTTTTCCAAAGCATCATGCGGCAGGACGTCGGCTGGTTTGATGTCAACAAAACGGGAGAGCTCAACACTCGTCTCACAGAGTGAGTAGCCTGTAATCGACACGCTCCTGTCCACTTCCTGTCATTCACTTCCTTTAAAAGACAAGCAGATACAAGTAATGACTTCCAAAAATGGCCAAAATTAGAGAAGGACAAAGAACAACGACATTGTGCGGAACTGGTCCAGTTAGATAAATTGGGAATTTTTCTTGGTTTCCATCCCCAAAGTGCTGGCATGTGTCAGGTTCAGTAGGTTGTTTTGGTTCTAGACCTGCTCCATGTTTAACGTACCTGTTAGAGATTGTTGTTCCAAACTTGCAATTCATGGCCATTTTGTGCATGTACAGCGACATCTATAAGATCCAAGAAGGTATTGGAGACAAACTGGGGATGCTGAGCCAGTCCTTTTCCACCTTCATCTTATCCCTCATCATCAGTTTCAGCAAAGGATGGAAGCTGACTCTGGTCATCCTGGCCATCAGTCCCTTGCTGGGTCTGTCAGCTGCTTTTTTCAGTAAAGTAAGCTTCTTCTTTTTCCAACCTGGCCTGGCTCCACCTGGAAAACAAGCGTCTTCCTACTCGGCTTCATTGCGTGTTTCTGCCAAGGTGCTGACGTCCTTCACTTCCAAAGAACAGGCCGCCTACGCCAAAGCCGGGGCCGTGGCAGAGGACGTGCTTTCTTCCATCAGGACCGTGTTTGCCTTCAGTGGTCAGCAGAGGGAGATTGACAGGTACGTGCCGGATGTTGTATTATGTAAGTCGATCCACAGCTGGAATGGTTTCAATAACTCGGCAAATGTGGAAGTTGTGGAAGAATAAATGGAATTGGTGCATTGGAAGATGTAAAAATCTGGCAAAACCAGTTTTTTTTGGTATGTTGAAAATAAATACTCTGGATTTCCTCAATGAGCTGAATGTGTTAATGTCAGGATGGTTTGACTCCAGGGAAAAATGTAGAACTTGGAAAAAATTGCCCATCCATTTTCAAAAGGAATCATGGAAAATGTGGAATTAGAGAAAAATGTAGGGATTTTTTTTTGGGAAGGTGTCAATTGTCCTGAATGAGCTGAGCAATATTTAGAATCGGTTGAGAAATGTTGAAGTACTTAACCAGTTTATAATACCGTATTTATGTGAAGACCCTTTCCACCAGAGTCATACCGTCTCGGGCGTCGCCTGGATCCACAAGATTCACGGTTGACAGGACACTCTGGCCAGAACAGAGCGACTGGGAAAAGGACAAGAACAAGGAATTCCTAACCCACGGTCAAACAGTCCTCATGATGATGAGAAAGGCACCCTCAAACTAAGTAGGCACTGGGGGGAATAGATGTAGTACTCCAACATCTGGAAGTAGGAACATGAAAAGTTGGAGAAATACTGTTAGCTGTACAAGTTAATCAACCAATCACAGCGGAGTGGGCATGCCCGGAGCCAGGCCGTGGGTGTGATAAATTAAAACTGACCATTTTGGAAATCCAAGAAAATACAGCTGGAATAGGTGCAGGTTCTGGAAGATCTAGAAAGCTTCCTGTGCTGGTTATTGTGTGTAGCTGCTCTACTCTCAATTAAAAAAGGCCGGGAAAATGAGCATAATCGGTCCCCTTTAAGGAAGCTGGGTAAACTTACTGAATCCAGGGGTCGGCAACCCAAAATGTTGAAAGAGCCATATTGGACCAAAAAAAAACAAATATGTCTTAAAAAAAGCCTTATAATGAAGGCAACACATGCTGTATGAATCTATATTAGCTATATTAGCCTACTATTAAAATGACTAAGTTGGCTACAAATACATAATTAGCATTCATAATTAAATGTTTATTTTCCCTGCAGCGCCTCCTGTAGGGAATGACGCACCACGTGACTACTCTGTTGTATGATGCCGCCTCAAGTTTAACTTTATTACAATATTAATAAATTATGTTTCATTGCTTTGATGCAATAAAGAAATTTTATTTTGAGGATTAGAAAAAACAACAAAAAAATGGATTTGGAATTAATAGTTTAAGTTTGATTTCCGTGTAAATAGATAGATAGATAGATAGATAGATAGATAGATAGATAGATAGATAGATAGATAGATAGATAGATAGATAGATAGATAGATAGATAGATAGATAGATAGATAGATAGATAGATAGACTCCCTTTATTGTCATTGCACAAAAACACAGTAGTGAAATTGCCAACGAAATGTCGTTGCCTGGCTCCCATATAATAACAGACACAAAAGAAGATAAGTAATAATAAATAATAATTATGTGGAGAATAAATAGATAGAATAGACACCAAATATGAACAACATAATGTAAAGTGCAGCGTGAACAGTAAATTGCCCAAATAATTTAAATAATTTAAATAAGCAAGTCAGCGCAAGGGTAAAACGCAGCTGCTGACGCAACCAACTTAGCTATCCTCGGACCCGAGCAACAAAACACAATAATATCCCTAAATGTCATTCCAAATATATTCTGACGAAAATCAGAAATCACGTCATAAAAACAGTTATTACCTGTTTAATGTGACTTTTGTTTTCGGACATGACTGGTCAGCTTCTCAACATCGGGCGTGTAAGATGAATGTTTGTCCTCCTGCAGAAAACATATTAAAACAAAAATTTTATTTCCCTCCCCCATCTTTTTCCATTTTTAAACATTTTTCAAAAATCTTCATGGAGTCCCGGGTTGCCGACCCCTTCGTGTTAATCCATGTGTTCTCATCCTGGATTGGGCTTTGTGCGACCAGTTAAACCCAGACGCTCTGTTTTTGAGTTGGATATGTGAATCCTACTTTCATGCTATTTTGGATTTGTTTGTTGTCCTTGAAGGTATCACAGCAACTTGGAGGAGGCTAGGAAAATGGGAATGAAGAAGGCATTAAGTTCAAGCATATCTTTGGCTTTCTCCTTCATGATGATCTACCTGTCTTACGCCCTGGCCTTCTGGTATGGGAGTACGCGTGTTCTGAGTAACGAGTACACGATGGGAACTGTACTTGCAGTGAGTAAAAACAGCGACGGTTTACTCCACTGAAACTAAATGGTTTGAATAGAAGTTTGACGCTAACAATAACGCATGTGGTTTAAGGTTTTATTTGCTTTGCTTCTTGGAGTGTTTGCGTTGGGCCAGACCGCACCAAACATCGAGGCCTTCGACGTTGCTCGAGGAGCCGCGTATACGGTGTACAGCATCATCGACAACGTAAGGAATTCGACATTCTCTCATGTCAACTTCATCCAACATTTACTTCCTGTAACTGAGTGTTTTTCAACCATTTTTGAGCCACGGCACGTTTTTTTGCATTGGAAAAATCTTACCAAATCTAACCAAAAATGTTACAAAATGTCACCATGACCTCACACGTGCATCAATAAGTCTATCGGAGGAACAAGGTAGGTGTTGCCACACGGACCAATATAATATTTCTGCCAGTCTTTACACCACAGACACTCGACAGTAGACAAGTTTTTACATGACCAGTTTTTCTCTTTCCGAATGACCTTTCGGGAAACAATGGTATCCATAGAAAAGAATATTCCAATCTCTTGTCTACATGCGCCGTGAAAATCAAACAGAATAGTCAATGGGGCATGCCCAGTAAAACGTAAACATCAACATCACGTGGTACCGTCTTCCCAAAGTTTTTCTTTCACTTGTTGGAATAACTCCGTATTGCCAGTTTTTCGTCTGCCCGGTCTTGAAATTTAGTTTGAATCAAAAACAAACTTTGCTTAGTCCAGTGCCGATTGCTGGCCTCCGTTTTTTAAAACTGAAGAACGTCTGGATCTGCGTGTTACGTCATATCTGAGCATGCCCTAAAAGAACGTACCCGGGATAAATTTAAACAGGGAAAAGATCAAATTCAATCTTGCTAATATTTTATAATTAAACTCAGGGCATGTTTTATATAGATATATATTTATATATAGTCTGACAGCTTTCCGTTTGAGCGGGTACAAGATACCTCAATCGGATCGCAAAAGGAATATTCCATCCCTGTTCAATTCTTTCCGTTTGAGCAAATAAACCAAAGTGAATTGGAATATTTGGGTCCATGTATACTATTGACATAATATTTGCAAATGATGATTAATAAATGTTAATTATAAAAAAAGTGATATTGGATAATTCCTCACGGCACACCTGACGGTTTCTCAAGGTACACTAGTGTGCCGCGGCACAGTGGTTGAAAATCACTGCTGTAACTGCGACATTGCAGCCTGGTGCGATTTCCCTTTAAGAGAAACATTTTACTTTCCAGAAACCCAGCATCGACAGCTATTCGGAAAGTGGCCTCCAGCCTGACTTCATCAATGGGAACATAGAGTTCAAGAACATCCACTTTAAATACCCCTCAAGGCCAGACGTCAAGGAAAGGCTTTCTAACAATTATTTTATAAATAGACTCACGTATGTACAGTGTATATATATTCACATTTGCATAACTCTCCTCCAGGTATTAAACAACATGTCCCTGAGCGTGAAGAGTGGACAGACCATGGCCTTGGTAGGAAGCAGTGGCTGTGGAAAAAGCACCAGCATCCAGCTGTTGCAGAGGTTCTACGATCCTCAGGAGGGATCTGTATGTACATATTTATAAAGCTTTATGCAAAAAAAAAAAAGACCGGATAGTCTAGATCTAGCCACAATAGATCTACATACGTACACCGCAGGTCAAACCAGTCCAACATAAGAAATATTAAAAAGTCTTCTCCAAAGCTCACATACTTTGTCTTACTCTTTGTAGCTCAGAACCGGACTTGACAAAGTAAGTTGAAAACCACCGTCGCAGGTACCGGTGAATTCTGTTTAGGGAAAGTAGCTTTTGCATTATGACCACAAAACCTGGTTTTGTTGAGCCGTTTTCATAGTATACCCCCTCAGTCGACACTACAGCGACATGGCAAAGCAAACCAATCCATCACCAAATGTCAACATAAAAAAAAAATATCTACGTTTTCATAGTATACCCCCTCAGTCGACACTACAGCGATATGGCAAAGCAAACCAATCCATCACCAAATGTCAACATAAAAAAAAAATGTCTTCCTTTTGGTAGATATCTATCGGCGACCACGACATCCGTTCTCTGAATATCCGCTACCTGCGAGAGATGATCGGAGTGGTGAGTCAAGAGCCCATCCTTTTTGCCACCACCATCGCAGAGAACATCCGATACGGCCGACTTGACGTGACGCAGCAGGAGATAGAGCAAGCTGCCAAGGAGGCCAACGCCTACGACTTCATCATCAACCTTCCTGATGTATGACTTTTATATTTACTTACTTACTTGCCATCATACGTTCCAATCATGTGACTGTTGTTATCCCTGAGCAGAAGTTTGAGACGCTGGTCGGGGAACGAGGGACTCAGATGAGCGGAGGGCAAAAACAGAGGATTGCAATTGCTCGGGTGCTAGTCCGGAACCCCAAAATCCTTCTGCTAGATGAAGCAACATCTGCTCTGGATGCTGAGAGTGAGACTATTGTACAGGCGGCACTGGACAAGGTACAAACATACATTCAGGCACATATTGGGGCATTCCTTAGACCTCAAGTACACAGTATGAAGTATAGTTTGAGAAAATTAGATTTTCTGTGCAGGCCAGACTGGGTCGTACCACCATCATTGTGGCCCATCGTCTCTCAACTATCATAAACGCTGACATCATCGCCGGCATAGAGAACGGAGAGGTCGTGGAGTTGGGGACTCATAGCCAACTGATGGAAAAACACGGGCTTTACCACAATCTGGTCACTATGCAGGTAACGTTTGAAAAAAAAATTCTACAAGCAGATTGTTAGGATTCACACATGGGTAGAATACGCTCCACGGATAGTTCCATTCGTGGATGTCCAATTCTGTGGTTGTATGAGCACAGACTTTGGGCAATTTGGATGCCCCCTGACTTCTTCTCATCACCTGATTGACAGCTGTCCATCTGTTCGATCGTCAGTGTGAGCTAACCGTGGCGGACATTACCTGAACCGAACTAGCCGCCATCTCCAACTCCAACAATGACGTTTTCCGTACAAAATGCGGATAAATCAGGAAAACTAAGACGCTATCGGTCGTATAAGAAGCTTAACTCAAATGTTACTAAACTTTAACAGGTCAGATGTTTATGGACTTGTAGACCACATCCTGTATATATGATTGTAGTCATTACATCTATTATATATTTACCATAAATGCACTTACTCTGTTCCAAGTTCAATGATGGACGAGGTAGCTAGCTGTCAATCTGGTGGGTCCATCCTTCCATCACTTAAGCCGCTTATCCTCACTCGGGTCACGGGGGGTATGCTTGAGCCTGAAAGAGTCTGGGGGGGGGGGGGGGGGGGGGGGGGGGGTTTGGCGGTTCTCGACTTTAGTCACATTTCTAAGACCATACACTTTCTCACAACATTCATTCATTTTATCCTCACGAGGGTCGCGGGGGGTGCTGGAGCCTATCCCAGCTGTCTTCAGACTGGTGGCCAGCCAATCACAGGGCACATATAGACAAACAACCATTCACACTCACATTCATACCTATGGACAATTTGGAGTCGCTAATTAACCTAGCATGTTTTTGGAACGTGGGAGGAAACCGGAGTACCCGGAGAACAAGGGAAACTCCAGACAGAGATGGCAGAGGGTGGGATTGAACTCGGGTCTACTAGCTGTGAGGTCTGCACGCTAACCACTCGACCACCGTGTAACCTTATTATTATTATTATTAACTTATTATTGTTATTATTATTATTATTATTCCACTTTTTCCGTATCCAGTACTTTTTGACCGCTGTGCAGCCGTTTCATAAAATATTTGGGCAATTTTTATATTTACAGAACAATCAATCTTGTCTTCTCCTTTCACCTCCATTTTGTAGACCTTTGAGAAAGACAAGCAGCAGTCTGACAAGCAAGATAAGAACCCACAATCCAACAATTCATCTGAACCTAAACCTCATAGGAGGAAGTCTAGAAGAGGTTCTTCCTTTTCAGATTCGGAAGGAAAGAAAGAAGAGAAAGAAAAGCTGGTGGATCCCAAAGATGAGACGGAGGTAGGATTGCCAAGAATATTCCCCAACAACAAAAGCGGTTGACTTAGATCTTGCTTCTGCGTTCCCCAGTGTGAAAACGTACCACCAGTGTCGGTCCTCAAAGTGATGCGTTACAACGTTCCCGAGTGGCCTTACATTTTGCTGGGTCTGATCTCTGCCAGCATCTATGGAACAATCCATCCTATCTACTCTGTCATCGTGTCCAAGTTTATCAGCGTAGGTCACCACTAAATAACATTTATTTTCGGAAAATAAATCAGTCTTCCAATCTTTCAGGTGTTTGCTGAGCCTGATCACGAGACTATCAGAAAAAACACTGAATTCCTTTCCATTATGTTCATGGTGCTTGGATTTGCATCTTTTTTCACGTTGTTGCTAAAGGTAAGCATGAACGCAGACTCGCAGACTTCAACTACAAAACAACAAATTGGGGGCCCACTTAACACCTACGCACTAGCTAGGTGTTAATCGGGATAATCATGCACACCATGACCTCTACATGTCCTTGGTACCAGTGAAAAAGGTTCACACTGTGATGTACAGTATGTCAATCATGTCAATGTCCTAGCGTGTCTGTCGTTTTAAACAGGGTTTCTGTCTTGGTAAGTCTGGAGAGATCCTGACCATGAAACTGAGACTTGCATCGTTCAAGGCCTTGATGAGGCAGGTAGGTGGCAACGCTACATCAACGCTACACGACATCGTAAGTTTCGTTTTCCGATGCCGTGTATCGAATTGAATAATTGTGTCAGTACACTTGAACAAGTACACTGGGTATAGTAATGGTAATGGTTTTATTTCACTTGAACATGCATCAGATAACTGTTACATTTGTTCACTTCCTGCTTTCCATTATACAGTTTAGGGTTTTTTTTGTTTGTTTGTTTTTTTTAATAATGCACCTCGTACTGAAGTAAAGTTTGTTTTTGATCCAAGCTAAATTTCAAGACCGGACGAAGGAAAAACGGAGTTATTCCAACAAGTGAAAGAAAAACTCTGGGAAGTCGGTATCACGTGATGTTGATGTTTACGTTTTACTGGGCATGCCCCATTGACTATTCTGGTTGATTATAGCGGCGCATGTAGACAAGAGATTGGAATATTCCTTTCTATGGATACCATTGTTTTGGGAAAGGTCATTCGGAAAGAGAAAAACATGGCTACTGATTGGCCAGCTTTCTGATGTAATGTCCCTGATCACCTTGGAGGACCGGTTTTGATCTCTTGTAGGACATCGGCTGGTTTGATGACCCGAGACACAGTGTTGGAATCCTAACGACAAGGCTGGCCTCAGACACTGCTCAAGTCCAAGGGGTAAGAAATATCGATTCCTTTACTTACAGATGTAAAGTACAATACTAGTACCTGGTACTTGTTGTCCGTTTGCAGTTATATAAAATACGTAAGGTTCTTTTACCCCCGTCCATGTCTACTCAGGTTACTGGACTACGTTTGGCCACCATGATCCAGAATATTGCCAACCTGGGAACTTGTCTGATTCTGGCCTTTACGTACGGCTGGAAGCTGACTCTGGTCGTACTCATCATAGTGCCCGTCATGATAGTGGGCGGAGCTATAAAAATCCGTTTGTTAAGTGGGCAAGCCGCAGGGGAAAGAAAGGAGCTGGAGAAAGCTGGAAAGGTGAGGATTGAGCGACCATCGTTCTGTTCAAGTCCATCCTTTTCCGAGTGTCATGAGTTGATCGATTGTGTGTCCCGGCAGATTTTTACGGAAGCCATCGAAAATATCCGTACCGTTGCGTCTCTCACCAGGGAGCCCAAGTTTGAATCTTTGTACCACAAGAACCTCGAAATTCCATACAAGTATTCCTCCTCACTCGTCTTAAATAATATCCTAAATGCATATTCATTTGATGAATCCTTATTTGTGTCCCTGCAGAAACTCCCAGAAAAAAGCCCATATCCAGGGTTTGATCTTCTCTTTCACCATAAGCGTGCTCTACTTTACTTACGCGGTTTGTTACCGCTTTGGAGCTTGGCTTGTTGTCCATAAACAAATGAATATTGAAGGAGTTGTTCTGTGAGTACCGAGTCCTTGTTAGTCTGGGATGAGGTTTTAGGATTTGATACTGCATTAATCCCAATGTTGCCAATGCATCGTATCGATAGCTTAGCATAAAATTGTCACAAAGAGATCCTTAGACGACTCAAGTGATTTCTTCTGTCAGTGTGGTCACAGCCATTGTGTTTGGCGCCATGGCCGTTGGAGAGAATAATTCCTTCGCTCCAAACTACGCCAAGGCTAAACTGGCCGCCGCTCACATTCTGATGCTTCTGAACAGAGAGCCTGCGATTGATAATCTCTCACAGACGGGACAATCATTGGTAAGCCGTAAGAATCCTTACTGGAGAGCAAGTCCTGACCTGCAGTCTTAACACAATATCTGTCTCCCGCTTGAAATTCCAGGACCAATTTGACGGTAATGTGCGATTTGAGGGTGTAAAGTTTAGCTACCCGTCACGCCCCAGTGTACCCGTCCTCCGAGGGCTGAATCTGGAGGTGAGAAAGGGAGAGACGTTGGCCCTGGTAGGAAGCAGTGGCTGTGGTAAAAGCACAGTCATACAACTTCTGGAGAGGTTCTACGACACCATGCATGGGACCGTGGTGAGACGATAAATACGACTGTTTTTATGAGTACTGCGCTGAGTACTGCACTACCAAGACTTAGAAACATCCTGAAGTATTGCTTAAGTAGGTCATTAAAACTTAGTACATGATGTTTGATCTGAAGTATGTTGGCCTACCTTGAAACTTGGACAGGATACTTCAGTTATGAAGACTTGTCCTCGATTGCTTAGTTGGCAATTTTGTGATCTTCCAGATGTTGGATTCCAAGAGCGTGAAAGAGCTGAACGTCCACTCGATGAGATCCCATATAGGTATTGTGTCCCAGGAGCCTGTGCTGTTTGACTGTAGCTTGGCTGAAAACATCGCCTACGGGGACAACAGTCGCACTGTAACCATGGAGGAGATCAAGGCGGCTGCCGAGGCCGCCAACATCCATAGCTTCATTGAAAGTCTACCAAAGGTGAGTCCTAATCTTGATTAATGCTTACTGAAGATTGTGGATGTTATTAGGATTTTGGTAAAGGCTAATGTTACTCTCTGTGTTTTACCTGAGCAGAAGTATGACACCCAGGCGGGCGATAAGGGCACCCAGCTGTCAGGTGGTCAGAAACAACGAATAGCCATCGCCCGAGCCATCCTCCGTAACCCCAAACTGTTGCTTCTGGATGAGGCCACGTCTGCACTCGACGCCGAGAGCGAGAAGGTGGGTCTTTACCTTCTCTTTTAGAATGCCTCCAATTTGCCCGTCTCATTTGTGTGACTTTTGTCCTCTCCAGGTGGTTCAAGAGGCGTTGGACAAAGCGAGGCAGGGCAGGACGTGTATCGTCATCGCCCACCGTCTGTCCACCATCCAAAACGCAGACAGCATTGCTGTCATTCAGGGAGGAGTTGTGGCAGAACAAGGCACACATCAACAGCTGCTAGCCAAAAAGGGAATCTATCACATGTTAGTTACTAACCAGATACGCCATTAAAATATCAAAAAGTAACAAATTAATCGGACTATGCTGGCATAAGTAGGTGAAGTACAGGACAGATAAACTTCAGTTATTACAGCTGCAGGTTTCTTCCATTTTCCAATACATATGCTACTTGTGGCTCGTTTGCAATAAATTGCAAGTTTGTCTCCCTCCTGTGTCTTAATTCTGCACGTTTCAACCGGTTTAAACATTTTTTGATCAGTAGTGTACTATAAGTAATTAGTGACATTCTTTAGCCGAGGCCACATAAGGATCACACAAAGATGACAGAGACCAGCACGAGACAACAGACTTACCACTAAGAGATATACACACACCCACAGGGCAACAATTAATACTGCGGGGAATGACAGACAAATGACATAACATTAAACTATTTACAAAGCAGTCCCGGGAAGCAGGAAGTGCTCCCGTTGCTCCCCTCCAATTTGAAATACTATTGAGAATTTCATATGTATTTATCTGTACTGTACAAAATGAACTCAAAACTGAAACCAGTGAAATGCAACAAAATGGAGAGCAGTGAAGTATAGAAAATACCAGGGGTCCCCAACCAGGTTACCAACTCAGGGCCCACTTGAAAATCTAAAAAAATGTCTGCGGCCCACCTTTGTCCTATAAACAGTACATAGACTAAATGCTGCGTTCTCAGAGCACTTAACTTAATAATAATAATTATTATTAATATACAAATATATATAATATAATCACTTATAATATATTATTATATATATCATTATTATATATATTTATCATTTATTATATATATAATTATTGTAATAATGTATTAAAATATATGACATTAAAATATATTGTTAATATATAATATCAATTATACATATTATATTAATAACAATAATGATTATTAATTTAATGTTATTATTAATAATATATATAATTACTTATAATATAATAATTACTGTAATAATATATTAAAATATATGACATTAAAATATATTATTAATATTTTATATTAATTATACATATATTAATAATGATATTTTTATTATTAATAATTTAATAGTAACATTAATAATAACTATTATTACTAATATTTATTACTATTAATAATATTATTATTATTAAGATTCAGGATTGAAATGAAAGCAGGGGGATAAAGGAAAGCTCAAACTTTTCATCTGTGGTGTACACACAAGACAGAATTAATTCTCATAATTTTCATAACTGCATTCAAGACTGGCATGATGACCAGAGAGCTACGTTCCAATCATAAACTGTATAAAATTCCTAAAATATTGTGACAGGTCAATAACACTCAATAGGTTATTACTTGGGCCTATAAATATTTTTGCAATAAATATTATATAATAAAAATTATTTTAAAAATGATATTTGCAAAAATGAATGATATTTTTAATGACCTCGCATGGCCTATCGCTCATGGAAATGATGGGTATATACAATATAGTGTGTTCAGGCATGCTGGGTACTATTTGAGCAGCAGTGGCCGCACATAACCTAACTCAGAAAATAAGGTAAGGATGTTCTGACACATCGTGCCCTACAGGCAGCCATGGAACTGCTGCAAACAGTCCCTTTATTTGCTGGTAGGGGAAGAAGTGCTATTGTGCCACACTTCATACATTTCCTCCGCTTCAGGCAAGCTACAGTGATACTATATCAGTACAAATGTATTATTTCTTCAGCGTGTATTCTACAAATATAAACAATCACAATGTGTTTAGGACAAAGGGGAGTGAAAATATGATTGAAGCGTCTCAGTTTGTCCAGAACTGGTGTAAAGTGACACGGACCAGACCCCTTAAGAACTACCTTAACCACATATGTTGTACCAGTAAGAGTCCTGACGGCTAAGTTGACAGCTACGCATTCAGGAAATAATGTCAGACTAGTAACAGAATCACAGGGATTTTTCACTCTAAACAAAAACGGAATCACAATCAATTGTCATGACGGCTACAACATAAACGTCCATCCATCCATCTTCTACCGCCTATCTGAGGTTGGATCACGGGGGTCAACAACCTAAGCAGAGAAGCCCAGACTTCCCAGACTTTGGTCACTAAACATGTCCACAGGGTAAGAACGTGGATCACCCGGTAAACTGAGAGCTTTGTCTTTCGGCTCACCACAACAGACCGATACAGAGTCCGCATCTCACAGTCAAACCCTCAGTGGAAAAGGATCCGACTTATTGCAGGCAATGCCAACCAAACTCTGACACCGGGCATCTGGGGAACAAAACACAAAGCTATATTTGATCAAAGTTACTTCATATTTGTCAGATCATGTGCATAAGACTTTCATTAAAACAAGATACAAGGTGAACAAGGTGGTCCGGAACCCCATATCCCCAGAATACTCCCCAAAGAATTCCTCGAGCAACATGGTCGAATGCCTTCTCCACTCCCACAGAACACAGGTAGACTGCTTGGTCAAACACCCAAGTACCTCGAGGACTTGGACCAATGGTAACGGTAATGGTATTATTGCATCAGATTACAATTGAATGCATCCCATAATCAGTCCCCAGTTCCACATGTCCAAAAGGAGTAGGAAGAAGCAAATCTTATTAAATCCTACCCCTCCAAAACCGCACTGATCATCCTCTCCAGAACCCCTGAATCGATCCTACTGCTGTGTTTACACAGTTTAGTGCAAAACATTTTGTTATGTCAATTGACGTAAAGTCAGGAAGGGGAGGGGGGGGGGGGGCGTGTCCTGTGTCTCCAAGCCATCTTAAACAATAAATATGTGTGGAAGGATGACAGCCCCGGACCACTCAAGAAAGATTCATATTTCTCTACTGCTTTTATTCTCAAGCCGTCAAGGTGGGCCTCCTTGGACATCGCTAGCTTAGCAGACAGAATTAAAGTGATTTCTTCCTCTGACAAGACGCAGACATGGCTGAAACAGATGAGCTGCAAAAGAGCCAGCAAGAAATATGTTTAAGGTAATATTCTTATTTAGTATATCCATAATCATTGTCTGAATGGCTGCATGTGAAAAGATACTTAAACCATCAAAATGAGGGAACTAAAGGAGGGAACTACACTTTTTGGGAATTTTGCCCATCGTTCACAATCCTTATGTGAAACATAACAACTAGTTAATTTCAGCCAGCTTACAATGCCGTCATTGGGATACAAATATTTTGACTATGGAGCCCTCAAAAAAAAAACTCTAAAAATGTTGCATTGTTTGATATACATGCTAAACTAGCGATTAGCTATTAAGTTTCGGTTTTGTTTTAAATCATCAAAATACGGCAAGATACTTCAACTATTACATGTTATCATCAGTGTAACAGGGATTCATAGTCAAAATAGGTATATCTCCAATGACGGCATTGTAAGCTAGCTGAAATTAACTATTTTCTTGTGCTTTAATGCACAGAAAAAGGAAAAAAATAATGTTAATAGTCAATGTTTCAGTAGTTTTAAATCATCAAAATACGGAAAGATACTGCAACTATCATCAGTGTATGATCACTTTATGTATTGTATATCAAAAAAGTTTTTTTTAGAGGGATTCATAGTCAAAATAGGTATATCTCCAATGACAGCATTGTAAGCTAGCTGAAATTAACTAGTTTTCTTGTGTTATGATGCAGAGAAAACGGAAATAAATATATGTTAATAGTCAATGTTTCAGTAGTTTTAAATCATCAAAATACAGCAAGATACTTCAACTATTACATGTTATCATCAGTGTATGATCATTTTATGTATGTATATCAAATGAGGTTTTTTAGAGGGATTCATAGTCAAAATAGGTATATCTCCAATGACAGCATTGTAAGCTAGCTGAAATTAACTAATTTTCTTGTGTTTTAATGCACAGAAAAAGAAATATATGTTAATAGTCAACGTTTCAGTAGTTTTAAATCATCAAAATATAGCAAGATACTTCAACTACTACATGTTAACATCAGTGTATGATCATTTTATGTATGTATATCAAACAAGCGTTTTTCTTAGAGGGCTTCATAGTCAAAATAGGTATATCTCCAATGACGGCATTGTAAGCTAGCTGAAATTAACTAGTTTTCTTGTGTTTTAATGCACAGAAAAAGGAAAGAAATATATGTTAATAGTCAATGTTTCGGTAGAGTTTTAAATCATCAAAATACTGCAACATGTTATCATCAGTGTATGATCACTTTATGTATTGTATATCAAACAAGTGTTTTTTTAGAGGGATTCATAGTCAAAATAGGTATATCTCCAATGACAGCATTGTAAGCTAGCTGAAATTACCTAGTTTTCTTGTGTTATAATGCACAGAAAAAGGAAAGAAATAAATGTTAATAGTCAATATTTTTGTTGTTCATACACCCGTTATTCAGTATTAAAAAAAACCTGTAAAATTAAGTGTTGTTATTTGATGCGGTCGGATGTTTAAAGTGCTGGTAAGAATGGATGGTAAGAATTATAAACTTAAAGAGGACATATTATGCTAATGTTTGGCGCTTTGCATTGAGTTGTGGTCAGCTCCGCACGTTAACCCACACAGAAAGCTTTCTAGATCTTCCAGATTCTACACCTCTTTACGCAGTGTTTTCCGACCCAAACGGCCTGTTTACTTTACTCCACCCCCGGCCCTCTAGGTACCGATTGATACTCTGACGTGATTGGTCACACTCCCAAGCGCTCCCGAGTACTGCCGGAGACGTAGATCCGCATTTACCAAGTGCAAGCAATCTACAGCCATTCAAATGAAGTCTGAATCACATTGACGTCAGAAGTGACAAAGCAACTTCCCTTCAGCTGCAAACTGCCTCAGCAAACCCTTAAGGCCTTTTAAAAGTGAACACAAAGATCCCTAGAGTCTGGGGGATCTTGCTCAACCAGTCCACATGTGTTTCTAGGGCCTAGACCTTACAGCAACCTTGCAAGACTGTAGACCTGATCCAATATTCCCCATCCAGGAGGAAAACTCCTGTAGCTGAGATTTGATGAACGGTCATACCCTTCTCTCCGGTAATCTGGAAAAGATTTTCACAAGGAGTCTGAGCAGTGTGATGCCCTCCCGTCACCCTGCATGAAAAAGGTGACCAGGACCCTAGTCTACACAGTCAGAGGTACATTTGCTTGCAACGCCTATGCAATGCTGAAGACATGGCCAAAACTCATCCACCACCAGAGCTTTGCCACTGAAGAGTTTTTGGACTACCTCAGACACCCCAGCTGTGTAGTAATTCTATATTTGATCAAAGTTACTTCATATTTGTCAGATCGCAACACAATCTGTGCATTTTGGAAATTCACTACTTCTCTCTTTAATCGTCTCATCTAAAGACAATCCAGTATTGTAGAGACAATATATGTACAGCCCTACAAATGACTTCCATAGTTTGGGAGCAGAGCAATTGAAAGTTCTGGTAATGAGGCGGGCAGAGGGCCGGAGGAGTTTGGTTCCAAAACCTGAACCGAACTATCTGGTCGGAATGTCTCAAACCTTTGGCACAAGCACAGGCTCCTTCCCAACTAAGGAGTTGACGTTCTATGTCCCGAGAACCATACTGGGCTGCCGGAGGACGGGTTGCCCAGGTGCCTGTTCTAGACAGGACCCTTATGTTTGTGGATTTTTTGGGCTTATTCTTATTTATATCGTTTTTTTTAATGAGTGTTGGAATTTCCGTTTTAATGCACAAGATTAGACACATGCAATCCAGAAAATGATACGTAAATGTTACACTTAGGGGGAAAAAGTGGGCTAATAAATTGACAATAAACGCACAAATACTGCGGATTTCAGAAAACAACAGATGGAATGATACAGCACTCCACAAGAAGCAATGAAGTCTGTAAAATTAAAAAACATTTTTTTTTTAATCCAAAAATTGTTACAACTATAATGATGAAAATGGTAATATTAATGATGATTAAAATAATGATGATAATAATAACAATAATAATGGTAATAATGATAAAGATTATAACAATAATGATAATAACAATAACAATATTACAATGATAATAATAACAGGGGAATGAACATGATTATATCTTGCAAAAAGGGGTCGGCATTTATAAGCTTTTGCTTCAGCCTACTCCTTTTGGGCTTGTGATCAAATAGTTGAATACAAATGTAAATAATGGAAAGTTATATTTTGTATAAGGTTACCTTATAGGTAACCTTATAGGTGTAATAAATGCACTGTAATGTTTCACATATTTGCCCAAATAAAATGTAAAAAATAATAATAATAATAATAACCAGCTCTGTTACTTTTCACATGTAGCTATCAGATCAGAATGTACAAAACAATAAAGATTTCCGAAATGATTTCTTTTATGACTTAGTGATCTCCAGAACGAGGGTGACGAATGTAAAAGGAAGAAGGATAAAAAGGCAAAGGTTCCCTCGGTTGGTCCCATAGAACTGGTAAGTTCCCACAATCCACCGCTCACTCGCGATATTCAACATTTACTTTATCCTCCCCTTTCAAATGAACACAGTTCAGATTTGCAGATGGCGTAGATGTTTTACTGATGGCGTTTGGGACCTTGATGTCCGTGGTCCATGGGCTTGTGTTGCCTGTGATATGCGTTCTGTTTGGCGCCATAATGGATGAATTCATACTCTCCACAGCAACCGTCGACACCATAAACACCAGTGAGTTCACAGACACGGAAACAGACTTAATAGTGGAAAATATTCCACCTGATTCACGTTATCGCTTATGTTTTTAGATTCCACCATCAGAAACGTCAACAGTACATTTGAGGACAACATGAACTTGTAAGACCAAGCTGCCCTTGATCACTGAATGAGACACCGATGATCATTTGGGTTTTTTTTTTTTAACTTACATTCCAGCCTCTCCATCTACTTCTCTATCGGAGCAGCCATAGTGCTGTTGGCCGGATACGTTCAATTTTCCTTCTGGACTTTGACAGCTGCACGGCAGGTCCGACGCATTCGCAAGCATTTTTTCCACAGTGTCATGCGACAGGACATCGGATGGTTTGACGTCAACAAGACAGGAGAGCTCAACACTTGTCTTACAGAGTGAGTCAAATAATCTCATTTTTGGTTATAGTCTGACATTTTTACAGACAATTTAATCTCCAAAGTGTTTGCATGCGTGGGGTCCAGTTGGTCTAACTAGCCCATAAAACCTAAATGATCTATTGCGTCTGGATTTCTGACTGGGTGGGGCTGTGTGGACGAGGTGCTCCTGTGGATTTGCTTAAATCACATACTGTCCTAGCTCTCCGCTACAATCGGGAAAATATTAGGAAAAATAAATGCATTATCACATCAGTACTTTTCACTTTCCGGTTGCTGCATAGCTGTTTTTTACGTATACGTATAAATACATAAATACGTATAAATATGTCATGCTCTGGGAGCGAGCAGTCGGGTTGAAAAAAACGTATAAATACATCTATGATAGCAAACTGGTTAATTTACACAGATATTTATGTATATGTATCTTCAGTACTAGCAAGAGTACTCGATTAACTCCGCTTTTTCTCTTCCGAACTTCTTTGGTACCCCACAGTTTCCTCCATATCTCACAGCCAATCAAAACGTTGGGATACTGGTCATTCATTCTGGCGTCAGGTCGCGAGGTTTAACCAAGACGATGCTATCATAACCTTACTAGTTAGCAGAGGTTGGCACAAGTACACACTGTACTTCTATTTGTTGTATTCCGCTGTTTTTAAACTTTTAAACGTTTATAAGATGTTGTTTTAAAATGATGTTTTGCAACCCCTGCCTCGGTCCATTAAGGAAATTAAGTCAAATGTCCATCCTACCGGCAACCTAACATTAGAAATAGATGGATCTCTTGGAGAATAATAAAGTACTTTATGTACAGAATCTAACTAACAGAACACAATCTTGCGTGAAGATTATTGACAATAACTGCATATGACGATGTTAAATGACATATTCACGATCATTTTTTATATGCATGGCCAGTAACGTCTTTAAGATCTACGAGGGTATCGGAGACAAAATGGGGATGCTGAGCAAGTGCTTTTCCACCGTCATCTTATCCCTCATCATCGGTTTGAGCATAGCATGGAAGCTGACTCTGGTCATCCTGGCCATCAGTCCCCTGCTGGGACTATCGGCAGCTCTTTTCAGTAAAGTAAGATTCTCCTTTGTGCAGCCTCCATTTTGAAAGCAAGGCTTAACTGTGTGTCTCTGCCAAGGTGCTGATATCCTTGACTTCCAAAGAACAGGCTGCCTACGCCAAAGCAGGGGGCGTGGCTAAGGAGGTGCTTTCATCCATCAGGACCGTGTTTGCCTTCAGTGGTCAGCAGAGGGAGATTGACAGGTTTGGGCAGGATGCTGTACGCTGCGTGGTTGACTATGAGCTCACACTGAATCCGCCGGAAGTATTCCGCAAGATCGAAGTCCCCATTGTTGGCTCACACTAGCTCCGGCTCCGGACGTACGGCCAAACGGAAAGAATCTGTTGTGGGTTTCCTGCTTGGCCGTTGCGTCTATCGGAGTCAGTGTGAGTGTGGCACTTTGGGGCAAACCGGACTTGATCAGGACCAGAGCCGCAATGGATTGTGTGAGCTCGAGGTGAAGGTACAATTTCTATTTGCACACAATTTTTCCAGAGCGGAAAGGAAAGCAATAGTACAAAAAGCTAGCTTTTAATTGGAGATAAATTTCGTTTTTTCATGTTGAAGACATTTCTGAAACAACAAACGGTTGGCTGTTGTTTTGATATATTTGATGACGCAAAATCTATTATCCTGCCCGGCTAGTCGCGTGTTTGATTATGCCGTAGCAACAACGGATAGCTTGACCATATCGAATACCAGCCTTGTTTTGGACAAACCACTCAGTTTTGTGTTTGAATGTTGTCGTCACAGGTATCATAAACACTTGGTGGCGGCAAAGGAAATGGGAATAAATAAGGCACTAAGTTCAAGCATCTCTGTGGGCATCACCTTCATGATGATGTACCTGTGTTACGCCGTGACCTTCTGGTATGGGAGTACGCTCGCTCTGAGTAATGAGAACACCGTCGGAAATATAATTGCAGTGAGTGGAAACTCTATTCTTCAATGGAATGGTTTGAAGAGAAGTATGAAGCTAACAATAATGCATGCGCTTTAAGGTTTTATTCACTTTGCTTCTTGGAGTGTTTGCGCTGGGGCAGATCTCACCTCAGATCGAGGCCTTCGCCAGTGCTCGAGGAGCTGCATATACAGTGTACAGGATCATTGACAATGTAAGGAATTTGGCATCTGTTCTTATTCAAACCATAGTTTTTTTCCACATACGTATGTATGTCACATTGCCAAAACAACACTGCCCTTTTGAGATAATTGAAATTTTACTCTACAGAAACCGAGCATTGACAGCTATTCGGAAAGCGGCTTCAAGCCTGACTTCATCAGTGGGAACATAGAGTTCAAGAACATCCACTTTAACTACCCCTCAAGGCCAGACGTCAAGGTGAGCCCCTCACTGACACTTTAACTTTTAACTTACCTTACCTTACCTTACAAATGGGCTTGTACAAATATTACATTTGCATAACCGTCATCCAGGTTTTGAACAACATGTCCCTGAGCGTGAAGAGTGGACAGACCATGGCCTTGGTAGGAAGCAGTGGCTGTGGAAAAAGCACCACCATCCAGCTGTTGCAGAGGTTCTACGACCCTCAGGAGGGATCTGTACGTACAGATTATTTGTAAACAAACAACAAAATACATTATTCACAAAAAACAGACATGGTAGAGCAAACCAATTCATCGACAATTCTTGTCTTACTCTTTGTAGATATCTATCGGCGACCACGACATCCGTTCTCTCAATGTCCGCTACCTGCGAGAGATGATCGGAGTGGTGAGTCAAGAGCCCATCCTTTTTGCCACCACCATCGCAGAGAACATCCGATACGGCCGACCTGACGTGACGCAGCAGGATATAGAGCAAGCTGCCAAGGAGGCCAACGCCTACGACTTCATCGTCAACCTTCCTGATGTATGCCTTTTATATAAAGCATCAGTTGTTAATTTAAATTAATTACAGATCATAATTAATCACTTGACAGCACTATTTTATACCGTCCCCTTACATACTTGTCTTCCACTTACCAATGATGGGACTGTTGTCGTTGAACAGAAGTTTGAAACGCTGGTTGGGGAACGAGGGACTCAGATGAGCGGAGGGCAAAAACAGAGGATTGCAATTGCTCGGGCGCTAGTCCGGAACCCCAAAATCCTTCTGCTGGATGAAGCAACATCTGCTCTGGATGCTGAGAGTGAGACTATTGTACAGGCGGCACTGGACAAGGTACAAACATACATTCAGGCACATATTGGGGCACTCCTTTGACCTGAAGTATACAGTATGAAGTATAGTATGTACTGAGCTTGAGTAAATGTTATTTTTTGTGCAGGCCAGACAGGGTCGCACCACCATTATTGTGGCCCATCGCCTCTCAACGATCAAAAAGGCGGACATTATCGCTGGCCTAAGGAATGGAGAGGTCGTGGAGTTGGGGACTCACAGCCAGCTGATGGAAAAAGAAGGCGTCTACCATAATCTGGTCACAATGCAGGTAACATTGTTACGCAACGTTTAGTTGATATTCATATTTTCATGGCAATCGACCTTGTGTCTTCCTCTCATCTCCCTTTTGCAGACCTTTGAGAAAGAGGAGCAGCAGTATGAAGTGCAAGATGATAAAAACCCACAATCCAAATTCTCTGAACATACCACCTACAGGAGGAAGTCTACAAGAGGTTCTTCCTTTGCTGATTCACAGGGAAAAAAAGAGGAGAAAGAAAAGCTAGTGGATCCCAAAGACAAGACAGAGGTGAGATTGCCGAGAAGATTCAGTTTTCGGTTTAACTCCAGATTTTAGCTTTATACCAACAAAGAAAAATGGTTGATTTTTCTTCTGCTTCCCGTAGTACGAAAAAGTCCTGCCTGCGTCGTTCCTCCAAGTGATGCGCTTCAGCGTTCATGAGTGGCCTTACATACTGGTGGGTCTCATCTGTGCCAGCATCAATGGAGTCATCTATCCCCTCTACTCTCTCATCGTTGCCAAGTTCATCGCTGTAGGTTACAACTACTGTCAAGCAGGATTACCGTAATTTCTGGTGTATAAGTCACAACCACTAAATTTAGAGAGAAAAACAGATTTGTACATATACAGTATAAACCGCATATTGTGACAAGCACGAGTCCGCAAGAACCAGGCAGCTCTTTATTTGACAGGAGCCAATCATGAGCGATGAGAAGGCTCACAACGATCTTATCAACGCATCGGAAAAGTTTATTACTCAATATGGCAGTCTGACTCACAGTTTAGATAGAATGCTAGAATCATCACACAGCAACTCAACACTCAAAAGGCAGAAATATACAAGACAATTACCATTGGTTTAAAATAAAAAAAACAACTATTTTAACTTTTTCCCATCATGCATTTCTACACCGTGAGTCAGACTGTTACATTGAGTAACAGTAACTGCGATTTTCAGTTGACAAGCTTGTGGAGAGTGGCTCCCGGCAAAGAAAGAGCTACCGTTTCCTCACCGATTTATAGTATTTGAACAATTAAGTAGTAGTTTTAAAGTAAAGGAGATGCCCCATGGTTATAAATTAGCCGCACCGCTGTATAAACTGCAGATTAAAAAAAATAAGAAAAAAGTACCAACTTATAAACCAGAAATTACGGTACTTGATTTTGGGGGCAAAACAGATATTTTAGGAAAAAAACAGCATAGTACTCTCATCTTTCTAATCTTTCAGGTGTTTGCTGAGCCTGATCAGGAGATTATCAAACAAACCACAGCAATTCATTCCATCATGTTTGTAGTGCTTGGAGTTGTATCTTTTTTCACCAGGTTCCTACAGGTAAGCAAATTCACAATAAGGCCACCTTGACCAAAATCCCACAGCACACTCTGTCACCCACGACTACGTTTGTTTGCTTGCTCTTTGTCACTTTACACAGGGTTTCTGTTTGGGTAAATCTGGAGAGATCCTGACCATGAAACTCAGACTTGCATCCTTCAAGGCCTTGATGAGGCAGGTAAATGGAACAGCGAATTCTCAGGAGACACAGTGTGGCAATCAAGCGGCCGATTCCATGTCTCAAATTGAATAATTCTGTCAGTACACTTCACTAAGTACACTGTGTACACTGCTGTCCCAAGTGCACATATTATGACGGTGTCGTGCTGCCCCAAATCAATCACTTAACTCAACAATCACAATATTGAAACTTTTCTTCCTCTCTCCTTTTTAATGGTGATGTAATGCTAATGTAATGTCATGTACGCATACCTCACATCAGGAATCTAGGGTCAGCCTGAAGGACTCCTTGGAAATGTGTTTACTTTTCTTTCAGGACCTTGGTTGGTTTGACGACCCAAGAAACAGCGTTGGAGTGCTCACCACAAGGCTCACCTCAGACACTGCTCAAGTACAAGGGGTAATGTACAGTATATATTCTTACTTGCAGACATGAAAGAATGAAAATACACAATGGTCACTGAAATAACTTGAAACAAAAAAACATAAACAAAACAAAAATAAAATGATACAGGCAATGGAAATCCAAAATCAAAATCAAAAACAGGGTCACTCAGGCTTTCAGATAAGGAGGATGGGATGACACCTCGACTGAAAGACAGTTGTAAAATTATCAGTTTCAGATATTCTCGACAGCAAAAATTTGATGTTACTACAAGCCTTAAAGCTCTTAAGGAATTAGAAAATAACCTTATGGAAGAAAACTGAGCATTATGCAATGATATCAAGGTTCTACAGAATGATATTAAGGCACGACTGGAGGATAATGCTATCTTGAGTGCTGCTCTTAGGGAAGTGTAAAACCCTACATTAGAAAATAAACCATTATGCATTCATATCACGGTTCTACAGAACCATATTAAGGCACTACTGGAGGATAATGCTATCTCGAGTGCTGCTCTTAGGGATGTGTAAAACCCTACAGAAGAGAATAAACCATTATGCATTGATACCAAGGTTCTACAGAATGATGTTAAGGCACTAGTGGAGAATAATGCTGTCCAGAGTGCTGTTCTTAAGGAGGTGTAAAATCCTAAGGGAGAAAATAAAGCATTATGCAATGATATCAAGGTTCTACAGAATGATGTTAAGGCACTACTGGAGGATAATGCCGTCCTGAGTGCTGTTCTCAAGGAGGTGTAAAACCTTATGGAAGAAAATAAAGCATTATGTATAGATATCAAGGTTCTACAGAATGATGTTAAGACACAATTGGAGGATAATGCTATCTTGAGAACTTCTCCTAAGGAGGTGCAAAACCATATAGACGAAAATAAAGCATTATGCAATGATAGCAAGGTTCTACGGAATGATATTAAGACACTATTGGAAGATAATGCTGTCTTAAGTGCTACTTTCAAGGAGGTGCAAAACCCTATGGAAGTTTTCCTCTTGGGAAGAGATCTTTCATCCTTTCATAGTGAAGAAAAAAAAAAAGGACTACCAGCTCACCACTTAGTTATGAAGGAATCAAATTCAGTTCGCTTTGGGTGCTAAACCAAGCTGTGCAAAAAAACCCTGACCTGTAAAGGCAAGAAAACATGCATTAATCATTCATATTATTAAAAAGTTTTCAATAATTCACTTCAGTAGAATAACATTTTACTGCACTTGTTTCGTCTCTGCCCAGGTTACTGGGCTATGTTTGGCCACAATGATCCAGAATATTGCCAACTTAGGCACTTGTCTGATTATTTCCTTTGTGTATGGCTGGGAACTAACTCTGCTCGTATCGGTGACGGTGCCTGTCATGATAGTGGCTGGAGCTTTAAAGGCAAAGTTGACAACTGGGCAAGTTGTAGAGGAGAAAAAAGAGCTGGAGATCTCTGGAAAGGTAAGGCCTAAGACCTAAGTTCATTCCGCTCAAGTCCGTTCTCCAAGTGTGATGTGTTCATGGTGTGTCCCATCAGATTTTTACAGAAGCCACTGACAATATTCAAACAGTTGCATCTTTCACAATGGAACCCAAGTTTGAATCTTTGTACCACAATAACCTGCAAATTCCGTACAAGTATGAAAGTTCCTTGATTTCTTGTCCATAATATCTAAAAAGAGCTAGTTACTGCATAGAGTAGTCTTTGATGGTTCCCTCGTTCTCTTTCCACAGAAACTCCCAGAAAAAAGCCCATGTTCAGGGTTTGATCTATGCTCTTACCATATCCGTGGTCTACTTTACTAGCGTGGGTTGCCATCGGTTTGGAGCGTGGCTCATCGCCAATAGACGAATGAGCATTGAGGGATCTATCTTGTGAGTAATATCTCCATTGAGGCGTTATGATTTTCACAGCAACATAAGTAGTACGACACAATTCCACAAAATCCCAGTGTCATGAACACATTGTAACGACATTTTATGCCAGGATTGATTGATAAGGTCAAATTTGTCATTAAGAGTGCATGGACACCTACTTGCTCAAATGATTTGACTTCCTCTGTCAGTGTGGTTACAGCAATGGTGTTTAGCGCTGTCACTGTGGGAGAGACCAGTTTCTTCGCTCTAAACTACGCCAAGGCCAAACTGTCTGCAGCTCACATTATGATGCTTCTGAACAGAGAGCCTGCGATCGATAATCTCTCACAAGCGGGACAGTCTTTGGTCAGCAATAAGGATCCTTATTGCTTATGTACTGTTTACAGATCCACAGTCTTAATGTATTTCCTGTCTCCTTTAAATTTCAGGACCAATTTGATGGTAATGTGCAATTTACGGGTGTCAGGTTTAACTACCCCTCACGCCCTAATGTAGCAGTCCTCCGAGGGCTGAATCTGAAGGTGAGAAAGGGAGAGACGTTGGCCCTGGTAGGAAGCAGTGGCTGTGGAAAAAGCACAACCATACAACTTCTGGAGAGGTTCTACGACACCACGCACGGGACCGTGGTAAGACGATAAATACGAGCACTAATTGAATTGCACTGCATTGACAATACTTGGAAACATCTCAAGGCGTTTGCTTACACTTTGGCCTCACCGTAGACTTGAACTGAATGATTTGGATGTTACATGTTCACTGGCCTACCTCGAAAGAATAAGCTTCAGCTCCTGAACCTTGAGTGACAACTTTGTGATTCGGTCTTCCAGATGTTGGATTCCAAGAGCGTGAAAGAGCTGAACGTCCACTCGATGAGATCCCATATAGGTATTGTGTCCCAGGAGCCTGTGCTGTTTGACTGTAGCTTGGCTGAAAACATCGCCTACGGGGACAACAGTCGCACTGTAACCATGGAGGAGATCAAGGCGGCTGCTGAGGCCGCCAACATTCATAGCTTCATTGAAAGTCTACCAGAGGTAATCATTTTGTAGAGTCATCAATTTGATTGAAGCTCACTTTGATTTGTATGTTTCCGAATCCAATCATTACATTTCTGCCCTAAATGAAACATTCTGGGCTTCCCTTAAAGGAGACTTATTATGCTTTTTCCACTTTTCTGACCTATAAATGTTGTTATAAGGTTGTATTCTCGTGTTAAACGATGCCAATGTTTCAGATAATGAGGTTTGCGCATTTGGAAGTAAGCCTTGAAATGGGATGGATCTAATGCTCGGTTTCAGAGTTTTTTTCTCACAGCGTCTCTCTGTGATGTCACAGAGTGCCAGGGGTCCTTATATGGGCATGCACTGTAGACCAGATACGCTCCTGCCCTCCCCAAAGCTCTGCTTCTCTGTTGAGGTTGTTAGCAATGTCTCCCAGGAAGTGTTTCTTCTGGTGTAAGGGAAAGCGGCATTTGTTTACAATTCCTAACAAGGCAAACATCAGGCAGAAGCGGTTGGAGTTTCTGATTCCCTACCAGCAAAAAATATATATTTTAATCGGTGAATGGCATTTCACACTGGACTGTTTTGTGAACTGTTGTTGAAGCCCGACGCCTTTCCAATGTTACTTGGCAGTGTCGTAAGTAATGGAACAAAAGCGGTTGTCTGTGTAGCAATATAGAGTGTGCATAAAGAAAGTGCGCAGCAAATTACAAGCAAGATATTTACAACTGAGGAATTGCTAATAGTAATTTCCCGCCACATTCAGTGGGTCGCAAAAAAATGTTGTAGAACGCTAAAATGTTAAAGCTACTCACCATTCAGAGACGTCTTGAAGTAACCTTTTTTCTTGAGAAACTTTGGACTGTCCAGTCTCTACTTCTGTACCTGTACCCGGTCTCTGTACCTGGCTCTGTGCTACTGCATCCTACATGAGTACTATGTGATAATTACTGACCAGAAACATGGTGACAAAATCTATATATTCATTTCATTAAAATGTATGAGTGTGTAGTTAGCATGCAAACATACTGTATAATATAGTACTTCATCTCTCTGTTTGCTGGAGCAGAAGTATGACACCCAGGCGGGCGATAAGGGCACCCAGCTGTCAGGTGGTCAGAAACAACGAATAGCCATCGCCCGAGCCATCCTCCGTAACCCCAAACTGTTGCTTCTGGATGAGGCCACGTCTGCACTCGACGCCGAGAGCGAGAAGGTGGGTCTTTTCCTTCTTGTCTAGAATGCCTCCAATTTGCCCGTCTCATTTGTGTGACCTTTGTCCTCTCCAGGTGGTGCAAGAGGCGTTGGACAAAGCGAGGCAGGGCAGGACGTGTATCGTCATTGCCCACCGTCTGTCCACCGTCCAAAACGCAGACTGCATTGCTGTCATTCAGGGAGGAGTTGTGGTAGAACAAGGCACACATCAACAGCTGCTAGCCAAAAAGGGAATCTATCACATGCTGGTCACGACCCAGATGGGTCATGGAAGGAAATGAAAGATGAACTATTCTGGCGTAGGTTGAGTAGGTGAGGTATAGGATTCATCACCCTATGGATGAATGAGTGGAAGTTATTACAGCTGGTAATGGTTTAATTCATCTTGAACATGCACACAAGTATTAGTAATTGTATTTGTACTGTCTGTAAATAATACTAGCCGTAGGTCTTTTGGAACTTTACAGAAGTCGTTTATATCAGTGATTTTCAAACACTGGTGTGCCGTGATGACTATATGTGTCAGGAACCGTTGTGTCGTTTGACGCCCCTCCACAACCTGAAGCTCCATTGTCTCCATTGAAGGAAAAAGCACCCCATATCTCCTTGCCAGTAACAGTGGAAGCCATCAGGAGTGTCAGGTTACACCTTTCAATGTCCCATGTTTGTTGCGCTCATGTAAAATGCTAATCTTTTTGTTGCTTGCATATCATTACCTTGATTTGTCTCCATAGCAATGCATGCACATACACAAAATCAGTCCCGGAAAATCAATAATAACTTTAATGTTTTACTGATGATGATTTAACTGTTGTGGTTTGCGAGGATGTTCCGACATGTCCAGTACACCTTTACACCATCAACGCTTAGCGAAAGCGTGTGCGTCTGTAAAGCTCAGAGCAGGAAGTGGGTGGGATATAACGCTGACAACACATTCAAAAGTTAGCTCCCTTCAGGCATAACCTTGGCAAACAGTCCCCTTAACTGTGCAGTATATGCAGTACTTCTATAGAATATGTAGGATCGCCGGAGGCTGCACCGTATGACGCCTTGATGGTGTTTGATGGGTGACAGACACGGTGTCTCAATTTCCGTATCCAAAACATATTTATTATATGAGAAAAATAAACATTTAAAAACACTAGAGTACGTCACTCAGTTACTTACTGAAATGTTTATCTATCATAAGAAATGGAATTGAAGGAGCAATGGTGTCGTTCCCGAGTAACATCCAGGTTAAAAATCTAGACTCTAGATTTTTTTTTTCTAGATGAATAATATTCATCTATATTATTCATCTACTTGGGTATAATTGGGTTTGTAATAATAATATTTTATGCAAGATTTAGGTTCATTGGGATAATGATGTCACACTTACACTAAAAACATTACACAGAGCTTACAAAGTAATAATTCTACAACGTGTTATTGGTTCCATCTCAGTGTGTACTCACGGTAGGCGGGGCTTGCCCACTAAGCCGAAAGGAAACACTTTCGGCAGCCTCAGGTTTCTGCTCTGTATTTGATCAAGAAATGTGCAAAATCAATACATGCAAAGTCAATACATTAGACTGGACAAATATTCATATTTATGTTAATATTATATATTTTTTTGACATTTTCATCATCACTGCACCTTATACATTCCCAGCCATCGACAAAGCGCTCACCAGAGTTGTGTGTCCAGGACTGGAAAACATTCCAAAGTTTGTGGTAGCAGCATAAAAGGGAAATATGGAGAATTCACGTCCAAAAACCCCCTCAGCCAAGTCATTTGTTCTTCAAGTTGACTCTTTTGAATGGATAAATACTTTTTCAGTGGTGAGGTGTTTTACTAAAAATGTACTATCACTGTTTGCCTGGGTCCCGCAGATTTTTATTTTTATTTGTCTATATGTGCCCTGTGATTGGCTGGCCAATCTCGCCTGAAGACAGCTGGGATAGGCTTCAGCACCCCCCGAGACCCTCATGAGGATAAGCAGTAGAAAATGAATAGTCGAGAATGAATGAACTTCTCTACTTAAATGCAATCAGGAAAATAATAATGGTCTATTCTTTGGATTTGGGAAAATACATCAGTTATTAAAAGCTTCTGTTTTATCATTTGCTTTAGTTTACTTTAATGAATGAAGAGAAAATACCTCCCACGGCATCTAGCATCTCTTTCACGTGGTCTCCTTCTGTGCCACTCTCCTGTTTGTGGGTAGCTGCTCCTCATTGGAGTTAGTCTACTGCACCGCAATAGAATCAGAATCAGGCTTCTCCATGTGGAACTCCAAACTCGTCAAATTTCATTTTTATGCACACACACAAAACAATTTTTAAAACTGCCACTTTCCATTTAACTGGTGTCATATCCATCCAGGTACCTACCTGTTTGGGTAGAACTTCATGATCCTCATCTTCCACATCTTTCCACTTCCTCTTCGTCTGGGTTCCTTCTTGTCAGATGTTGTCACCCTTTATGAACTCCTGTCTCGTCTTACGCAGATCACTGTAGTTGTCTGTGTAAGAAACCGGAAAAATTAATAGCTTGTAATAGCTCTTTTGCATATTGAAACACCTATTAAAATATGGAAACTCCTGTAGAAACTGTCGCAGGCCAAACATGTAGTTTTAAGAATGCAAAAACAAATGTACACTTACAGTATATGCTGAATTACTATACTATGTATACTATGTAATACATACTATACTATGTATACTATACTATACTATACTATACCACACTACACTATACTATGTATTTTGCCATGGACCTACCTCCTTTTAAAATGAGCAGACATTAAAACATATATGAAGCATTGTATTGTGTTGTTAGCTTAGCGTTTTCATATCGGGTATAGATGTAAATGTCCAGGCACCACTTCGACAACAATGTGATTAAGCTAACTGGAAAGCAACACAACTGACAACTTACCCATAGTTGCTGGTCGTCAGTACTCAGCTATAAAATCTTCCCAACTTCCACAACATCGTCCTTGAAATAATTCATGGCAAATGCCATTGTGGCATCTTTAATGCTGAAAAGTATTTGTTAGCTAGGCTATGTCTCCTTCCGTGGCGAACGGCACCTTTTTTGGGGGGAGAGAGGGAGGGGGAACGTGAAATGGCGCGAATTTAAAATGAGGCGATTCCCATTGGCTGCCAAGTTAGGGGGCGGGACCACGGCAGGAAGTGCAATGCATACAGTCCAATGAGAACGCGGCATTGCAGAAGCTTAGCTAGCTCATAATAGCGATTTTGAATGCTTTGTACAAAACATCTTTATCAAACCTTATGAAAGGGACTAACTTGATCAGTAAAGTCAAGTGAAATGTTTTTCTGTGTGACTTTTAAAGTATAAAGATAATTGAGCGCACATACTGTATATTGTAATATATAAAATGTATAATATATATAAATGTTGAGCACAAGTCAATGACTTGACCTTATTATGCACGTGGTATTAATGTACTTAGTCTTTATACTTTTCAGTATAAGCCAAGTATACTATTCACTGTACTATTCTTAAGTATATAAAATATAGTTTTTAAAAGTAAACTTTAAGTATACTTTCTCATTTTTTGTATAAAATAATTATACTTGAATAAAGGTGTTTTTGCTAAGGGAAGATTCCACTGTATTTTCACATATGAAATCCTTATTTGCCAAGTCAAACTGTACAGAACATTTAGTTGTGTCAATAAGAGTAGAGTCAATGAAGTCACGTGAGAAACGGAGGTTGGGAAGGAAAAGAAACGCGATGTGCCGTAAGCGCCAGCAATCTCAAAAGGAACGCTAAGTTGGTGTGGAAACATGACAACCCAAGAGCACGCCGGGTGATTCTTGTTGTTATTCTGCTTTATGCGTACGTTTGCGGACAGAACCATCATACGGGACTGCTATTTAAAAACCATTTTGACCATCATCATCATCATCATCATCATCTCGCCCAGACATGGCTGAAACCGACGGGCTGCAAAGGACCCAGGAAGATATTTTTTTAAGGTAATAAATTTGTTTGCATACAAATTCTCAATAGATTTCACAGATAAGTTCCTATTTGAACCAGTGATCTCCAAAATGAGGACGATGGAGGTAAAAGGAAGAAGAAAGCAAAGGCGCCGACGATCGGCATCACTGAACTGGTACGTTCTCGGTCCACGGTCCGTTGCTTACAAACCCATATTTAACATTTACTTGTTGTTTACTTTTTTTAAATAAACGCAGTTCAGGTTTGCAGACAGCATAGATGTTGCACTGATGGTTCTCGGGACCGTGATGGCCATGGTCCACGGAGCTGTACTTCCTCTGATGTGCGGTCTATTTGGCAAAACGGTGGACCAATTTGTAGTGTACTCGAGAATATTCAAAAGCAGTGAGTTCTCGGAGACGCGATCAAATAGTTACCTGACTTAAATATGGAGAATATAATTATTTTTCTGTGTTTTTTAGATTCCTCCGCGCCGATTACGAACGACACCTTCGAGCAGGACATAACCGTGTAAGACCAAGATGTTTTTTTTTACACTGAATACGACACATTTGATGATTTTAATTTTTTTTTTTATCCCCCCAAAAAAATCCAGCCTCTGTATCTACTTCGCCATTACAGCGGCTACCGTGTTGCTGGCCGCTTACGTTCAGGTTGCTTTCTGGACTTTGGCAGCTGGACGGCAGGTCAGACGCATCCGTGAGCTTTTTTTCCACAATGTCATCCGACAGGACATCAGCTGGTTTGACACCAACAAGACGGGACATCTCATTACTCATCTCACAGAGTCAGTCGCCTGTAAATCGAAAAATTCGGCTCCACCGCCGCAAATTCCTGCTCATGTTTTGATTTTCCTGGACAGTAACATCGATAAGATCCAAGAAGGTATTGGAGACAAATTGGGAATGCTCATCAAGACCATCTTCACCTTCATCTTATGCCTGCTTCTCGGGTTAAGCCGAGGATGGAAGCTGACTCTGGTCATGCTGGCCATCAGCCCCTTGTTGGGAATATCAGCTGCTTTTTTCATTAAAGTAAGCTTCCTCGTTGTCCAGACGGTCATGCCTCCATTTTGTAAACGTGCCCTCTTCCCGCAAGGCTTAACTGTGTTTCTCTGCCTAGTTGCTGACATCCTTCACTGCCAAAGAACAGGCTGCTTATGCTAAAGCGGGGATCGTGGCAGAGGAGGTGCTTTCATCCATCAGGACCGTCTTTGCCTTCAGTGGTCAGCAAAAAGAAATCGAGAGGTGTGCGGTAGTACGATAACAAAATACTCGTGGTGTGTCGGTCATGAATGAACGGATCAAAAGAAGTAGTTCTTGAACTACAGTAAACCTCGGATACATCGGATTCAATTGTTCCCACTGGTTTTGTCCGATATAAGCGAAATCCGTTATATGCGTATACCGGAAAATGTCCGTTTTACGCATATATCGGATTTATATCCGGTATATGCGTAAATCGGATTTTATCCGTTCTAAAAAGGCACTTCCTTGACTATGTTTCCAATGTACCTGGACGCGCAGGCAACGCTGCAAACGCTGCAAATGACGTCGTATAGCGGCCTGTCACCATTCGGCGAATCGGAGCGCCACGATGCGGCCATCCAATATATGCGAGGGAAATTTCATGGAAATGCATTGGAACGGGACTGGAGATTTTGTCCGAAATAGGCGAAATCCGTTATAAAAAATCCGATATATGCAATGAATTTTTATTGGAAATGCATTACAGAAAAATCGGTTCTTTTTTATCTGTCCGTTGTGAGCGAATTTCCGATATATCCGAGTCCGATATATCCCAGGTTTACTGTAGTTATTTTTTGTAAACGTAATGAATGAGGTCACCGCCCCTAAAATTCCCGTTCATTTGCAAATGTTTTTTTGGGTTGGCTGGAGAGTCAGTTCACCGTTCCTGTCTTATCCTTAACTGTCTTATCCTATCGTCGCGCCTCGCTCTGTGGGTGGGTGGGGTTAGCTGACTCAATGACCGAGACCAAGACATTGACCCTCAGTCACACTAGAGCGACATGACAAAGCAAACCAATCCATCAATAAATGTTAACATTCAAAAATGTTGAGTGGGAAGGCGGGGTTCAGCATAATCCTGGCGTTGGACCGAGTTTGGCGGGGGGTTGGGAGTGTAGCGATCACAGCGTCGGATGGGGGGGTCGTAACGCCGGACGCTCGGATCCGGAGGGCTGTTGACCGACCAATTGACCGAAATTACCGAAATGAACGTATCTAGACCAAGAGATTGACCCTCATGGCAAAGCAAACCAATCCATCACTAAATGTCAACATTCAAAAATGTTGAGTGGGAAGGCGGGGTTCAGCATAATCCTGGCGTTGGACCGAGTTTGGCGGGGGTTGATAGTGTAGCGATCACAGCGTTGGATGGGCGGGGGTCGTAACGCCGGACGCTCGGATCCGAAGGTACGTCATCACGTGTTGTTGCGCTGTTGAGTCGGAACGAACGTGAACATGAGTGAACGAACTGACTCGACACGGCCGACCGGGGAGATCACAGGCTAACGACCAATTGACCAAAATTACCAAAATGAACGTATCTAGACCAAGACATTGACCCTCAGTCACACTAGAGCGACATGGCAAAGCAAACCAATCCATCACTAAATGTTAACATTCAAAAATGTTGAGTGGGAAGGCGGGGTTCAGCATAATCCTGGCGTTGGACCGAGTTTGGCGCGGGGGTTGGGAGTGTAGCGATCACAGCGTTGGATGGGGGGGTCGTAACGCCGGACGCTCGGATCCGGAGGGCTGTTGACCGACCAATTGACCGAAATTACCGAAATGAACGTATCTAGACCAAGAGATTGACCCTCATGGCAAAGCAAACCAATCCATCACTAAATGTCAACATTCAAAAATTTTGAGTGGGGAGGGGGGGTTCAGCATAATCCAGGCGTTAGACCAAGTTTGGCGACGGTTGGGAGTGTAGCGATCACAGCGTCGCATGGGGGGGTCGTAACGCCGGACGCTCAGATCCAAAGGTACGTCATCACGTGTTGTTGCGCTGTTGAGTCGGAACGAACGTGAACACGAACGTGACTCGACACGGCCGACCGGGGAGATCGCAGGCTAACGACCAATTGACCGAAATTACCGAAATGAAGGTATCTTTTTACTGAATGAAACAAAATGATTCCGATGATTGGTGCGCTGGAATCCAAGACTTTTAATTTTTAATAACATTTTTTGTTTGTCGTCCTCGCAGGTATCATAAAGACTTGGAGGAAGCTAAGGAAATGGGAGTGAAGAAAGCAATCAGTTCAAACATGGCTATGGGCTTCACCTTCATGGTAATACACCTGACTTACGCCCTGGCCTTCTGGTATGGGAGTACGCTTGTTATGAGCGGCGAGTACACCGTTGGGAATATATTCACAGTGAGTAAAAACACTGTCAGTTTGACTCCACTGAAACTAAATGGTCCCAATAGACATTAGAAGTTAACGTTGATGCATCTCGTTTCAGGTTTTATTCGCTATATTTCTTGGAGTGTTTGCATTGGGGCAGATCTCACCTCAGATCGAGGCCCTCGCCAATGCTCGAGGAGCTGCATATACAGTGTACAGGATCATCGATAACGTAAGGAACTCTACATTCTCTCATCCCCACATCCATTGAGACTGAAGTACTTCAGTCATCAGTACTATCTGTATCTGTATCTGTATCTGTTCACCCATCTTATATATCTGGATCTGCCCTCGTTGGATGCCGCCTGTAGGATCCGTCTAGGGCAGGGGTCTCAAACATGCGGCCCGCGGGCCAAATGTGGCCCGCAGGACACTAGTTTAAGGCCCCCGCCTTGATATGAAAGTTTACTGTTTAGTTATCCTCCCTATCCGTGTGGAAGTGGTAAGTTTTTGGCGATTTAAGTTTAAAGGAAATAACTTGAAGGCTACCGTATAAGGTCGCTAGCTCTCTAGTTTGCGAGTTAGCGTGTGTCTCAAGACCCTGCAGTTGCGCAATATGTTGTACATCAGTGGTCTCAAACACGCGGCCCGCGGGCCAAATGTGGCCCGCAGGACACTAGTTTAAGGCCCCCGCCTTGATATGAAAGTTTAATGTTAGTGCGGCCCGCGCAAGTTTGATATGGATGCTGTATGGTATCATGTACCCAGAAAAAATATTATCACGTTTGATTAATGTTCATGTTAAAGGTTAAATAACTGTTAATAGTTATCCTCCCTATCCGTGTGGAAGTGGTAAGTTTTTGGCTATTTAAGTTTAAAGGAAATAACTTGAAGGCTACCGTACAAGGTCGCTAGCTCTCTAGTTTGCGAGTTAGCATGTGTCTCAAGACCCTGCAGTTGCACAATATGTTGTAAATAAATGTGACTATAGTCATGTTTTGTCATGTCTACAGGGCTCTAATAATGCTTGTTAATAATGTGGTTTCTTAAGTTTTTATTATTTGCCGTTTTATTATTATTATTATTATTATATTTATTTATTTATTACTGATTGATTGATTTTCTTTATTCTTGATTTGTTTATTTATTTTTCATCTTATTTTGTGTAGAAAAATAAAAAGTAAGATATTTGAGCTTTTCTTGTAGAAAATTGTAGAATTTATTCATTTTTCTGTTTTCAATAAATGCGTTTTTTGGTTGTTTTTTTTTTAAAACCTGATGCGGCCCAGTCTCACCCAGACCCTAGCTCCGGTGGCCCCCAAGTAAATTGAGTTTGAGACCCCTGGTCTAGGGAAAGGCGGTCTCTGTGTGTGACTGGCCAATCAGGAGCATTTTCTTTAAACACAAATACGGATAATGACGAAATATCCTTTAACGGATACTCCGACTCATCCCTAATTTTTCCCACACATCTGCCCTGTAGCAGTCCTATTCCACAAGCGCCCTTTAACATAACCATTGACATTTTACCCAACAGAAACCGAGCATTGACAGCTATTCGGAGAGCGGTTTTAAGCCGGACTTCATCAGTGGGAACATAGAGTTCAAGAACATCCACTTTAACTACCCCTCAAGGCCAGACGTCAAGGAAAGCTGACGCTGTTTATTTTTCCACGCTAATACCTCAAAGACGAATGTCTCCATATTTCAAATGTATATAACTACCATGCAGGTGTTGAACAACATGTCCCTGAGCGTGAAGAGTGGACAGACCATGGCCTTGGTAGGAAGCAGTGGCTGTGGAAAAAGCACCACCATCCAGCTGTTGCAGAGGTTCTACGACCCTCAGGAGGGATCCGTATGTGCATATTTACACAAAAAATACATTTAAGGGATATACTGCAAAGCCAGTTTAGTGTGTTGGGTCCACAATCGGCGACAAAAGCACCACAAAAGTTACACACGATAACCCGCGCGGAAAGCTTTCTAGATCTTCCAGAGTCTGCGCCTCTTCCTGCAGTGTTTCATTGGATTTCCTGCCTTCCGCCCCAAACGGTCTGTGTAACTTGATCCACTTTGTTCCGAAGTGATTGATCGCACTCCCAAGTGCTGCCAAGGACTTACAGAAATGTAGGTCCGTATTTATCGAGTGCAGGCAATCTGCGGCCTAGGGCTAGGGCTAGGGCTAGGGCTAGGGCGCAAACTTCACGATCTGACGCTTTTGTAACAACATTTATAGGTAAAAGCATAATAGATCTCCTTTAAGTGTCCTGAGCAGACTGATGCAACTCATCAGTCAACATAGTACTTACTTATATTATGTTTCACTTAGCTGTGGCTATGAATAAACTGATTGGTTTTTTTTTTCCGAATAGGGCATTGTCAGTCACTAGCTGGCAAAAAAGTAAAATACAGTAAACCGGATATATCGGACTCGGATATATCGTAAATTCGCTCACAACGGACAGATAACATTTATTGATGGATTGGTTTGCTTTGTCATGTCGCTCTAGTGTGACTGAGGGTCAATGTCTTGGTCTCGGTCATTGAGTCAGCTAACCCCACCCACCCACAAAGCGAGGCGCGACGATAGGATAAGACAGTTAAGGATAAGACAGGAACGGTGAACTGACTCTCCAGCCAATCACAAAAAAAAACATTTGCAATTGAACGGGAATTTTAGGGGCGGTGACCTCATTCATTATGTTTACAAAAAATAACTACAGTAAACCTCGGATATATCGGACTCGGATATATCGGAAATTCGCTCACAACGGACAGATAAAAAAGAACCGATTTTTCTGTAATGCATTTCCAATAAAAATTCATTGCATATATCGGATTTTTTATAACGGATTTCGCCTATTTCGGATAAAATCTCCAGTCCTGTTCCAATGCATTTCCATGAAATTTCCCTCGCATATATCGGATGGCCGCATCGTGGCGCTCCGATTCGCCGAATCGTGACATGCCGCTATACGATGTCATTTGCAGCGTTGGAAACATAGTCAAGGAAGTGCCTTTTTATAACGGATAAAATCCGATTTACGCATATACCGGATATAAATCCGATATATGCGTAAAACGGACATTTTCCGGTATACGCATATAACGGATTTCGCTTATATCGGACAAAACCAGTGGGAACAATTGAATGCGATATATCCGAGGTTTACTGTATCTGTAAAAAATAAATATATTTGAAAAATATAGACATAAAAAAATGAAAAGACTGTTGCCCTCCCTCACTCTATTGGCAGTGATAATCTTTGTGAACACGCCATTATAAATACTTGCTTATGTTGTGTAAAATACACTTACTGGGATCGCTTCTTTTTTGTGTGAAGGTAGAACAATAGGACGTCAAACGGCTGCTTTTTATGTTAACGCGCACCGAACACAAAGCTTAGAACCGGACTTGACAAAGTAAACTGATAACCACCGTTACCGTGGAACGTAGCTTTTGCATTATGACCACAAAACCTGGTTTTGTTGAGCCGTTTTCATAGTATACCGCCTCGGTCGACACTATAACGTCATGGCAAAGCAAACCAATCCATCACCAAATGTCAACATTTGAAAAAAAAATGTCTTCTTTTCGGTAGATATCTATCGACGACCACGACATCCGTTCTCTGAATATCCGCTACCTGCGAGAGATGATCGGAGTGGTGAGTCAAGAGCCCATCCTTTTTGCCACCACCATCGCAGAGAACATCCGATACGGCCGACTTGACGTGACGCAGCAGGAGATAGAGCAAGCTGCCAAGGAGGCCAACGCCTACGACTTCATCATCAACCTTCCTGATGTATGACTTTTATATAAAGCGTCAGTTGTTAATTTAAATTAATTACAGATCATAATTAATCACTTGACATCACTATTTTATACCGTCCACTTACATACTTGTCTTCCACTTACCAATGATGGGACTGTTGTCGTTGAGCAGAAGTTTGAGACGCTGGTCGGGGATCGAGGGACTCAGATGAGCGGCGGACAGAAGCAGAGGATTGCAATTGCTCGGGTGCTGGTCTGTAACCCCAAAATCCTTCTGCTGGATGAAGCAACATCTGCTCTGGATGCAGAGAGTGAGACCCTTGTACAAGCGGCACTCAACAAGGTACAAACATGCAGTACACTCGGACTCGGATATATCGGAAATTCGCTCACAACGGACAGATAAAAAAGAACCGATTTTTCTGTAATGCATTTCCAATAAAAATTCATTGCATATATCGGATTTTTTATAACGGATTTCGCCTATTTCGGACAAAATCTCCAGTCCCGTTCCAATGCATTTCCATTAAATTTCCCTCGCATATATCGGATGGCCGCATCGTGGCGCTCCGATTCGCCGAATCGTGACAGGCCGCTATACGACGTCATTTGCAGCGTTTGCAGCGTTGCCTGCGCGTCCAGGTACATTGGAAACATAGTCAAGGAAGTGCCTTTTTATAACGGATAAAATCCGATTTACGCATCTACCGGATATAAATCCGATATATGCGTAAAACCGACATTTTCCGGTATACGCATATAACGGATTTCGCTTATATCGGACAAAACCAGTGGGAACAATTGAATCCGATATATCCGAGGTTTACTGTACATCTCTTGTAATTGCGCCTGGGCTTATGCTACTTGTATTTTTGTGTGCAGGTCAGACTGGGTCGGACCACCATAGTTGTGGCCCATCGCCTCTCAACTATTAGAAACGCTGACGTCATAGCTGGCGTTCAAAATGGAGAAGTTGTAGAATTGGGGACTCATAGCCAGTTGATGGAAAAACAGGGTCTGTACTACAATCTTGTCAATATGCAGGTAATACTTACCGACACTTGCTGTATATTTCCAGGAAAAAACAACCTTGTGACTTCTTCCTCTCTCGGTTTTGCAGACTTTTGAGAAAGAAGAGGAGCAGTATGAAGAGCAAGACGATAAAAACCCACAATCCAAACATTTCTCTGAATGTATCCCCTATAGGAGGAAGTCCACAAGAGGTTCTTCCTTTGTTGGTTCAGCCGTAAAGAAAGAAGAGAAGGAAATGTTGGTGGATCCCAAAGACAAGACAGAGGTGAGATTGCTTAGAAGATTCAGCATGAGGTGGCACCAACGACAAGAGGAATGACTTAGATCTTGCTTCTTTCTTTCTCCAGTGTGAAAACGTTGCGCATGTGTCCGTCCTCAAAGTGATGCGCTACAACATTCATGAGTGGCCTTACCTTTTGCTGGGGCTGATCTCTGCCAGCATCAACGGAATAGTCCATCCTGTCCACTCGCTCATCATGGCCAAGTTCGTTGCTGTAGGTTACAAATAGCGTGGAGCCGGATTACAGTGGAACCCTGGTTAGCGTCATCAATCCATTCCAGAAAACAATTCTCAAGAAAATTGACTTTGGACATCACCACATCAACACCTTTTTGTTGTACTGTTTCTTCATTTTTTATCTCACCTCACTCGCCCAAATATTGAATTCAAGAAATAACTCATGGCAAAACAAGAAGGTGGTGTCTCGCTGCCACATATCAGGGAACAGTCCCATTCAAGAAATAACTCATGGCAAAACAAGAAGGTGGTGTCTCGCTGCCATGTGTCAGGGAACAGTCCCATTCAAGAAATAACTCATGGCAAAACAAGAAGGTGGTGTCTCGCTGCCACATATCAGGGAACAGTCCCATTCCAGAAATAACTCATGGCAAAACGTGAAGGTGGTGTCTCGCTGCCATGTGTCAGGGAACAGTCCCATTCCAGAAATAACTCATGGCAAAACGTGAAGGTGGTGTCTCGCTGCCACATGTCAGGGAGCAGTCCCATTCCAGTAATAACTCATGGCAAAACAAGAAGGTGGTGTCTCGCTGCCACATGTCAGGTAACAGTCACATTCAAGAAATAACTCATGGCAAAACAAGAAGGTGGTGTCTCGCTGCCACATATCAGGGAACAGTCCCATTCAAGAAATAACTCATGGCAAAACAAGAAGGTGGTGTCTCGCTGCCACGTGTCAGGGAACAGTCCCATTCAATAAATAACTCATGGCAAAACGTGAAGGTGGTGTCTCGCTGCCACAAGTCAGGGAACAGTCCCATTCAAGGAATAACTCATGGCAAAACAAGAAGGTGGTGTCTCGCTGCCACATGTCAGGGAACAGTCCCATTCCAGAAATAACTCATGGCAAAACGTGGAGGTGGTGTCTCGCTGCCACATGTCAGGGAACAGTCCCATTCAAGAAATAACTCATGGCAAAACAAGAAGGTGGTGTCTCGCTGCCACATTGTCAGGGAACAGTCCCATTCAAGAAATAACTCATGGCAAAACAAGAAGGTGGTGTCTCGCGGCCACATGTCAGGTAACAGTCCCATTCAAGAAATAACTCATGGCAAAACAAGAAGGTGGTGTCCGTGTTGATCTGGCCGCCACGTGTCAGGGAGCAGTCCCATCATCGCTAAGCGGGATGTATGCTAACTGAGGTTCCACTGCGCTTGATTTTTGGAGGCAAAAACCTTTTATTTCAATAACAGTCTTCCACCCTTTCAGGTGTTTGTGGAGACTGACCAGGAAGTTATGCGAAAACAAACAAATTTCCTTTCCATTATGTTTACAGTCATTGGAGTTGTCTCTTTTTTGTCTTTTTTTCTAAAGGTAAGCATACTCCCATTAACGCATACGTATACTCGCTACTTCAATACTACTACAATACTTTAATGTCAAAAGCATGTCAAAGTCCAAGTTGTGTCACTTCAACCACACAGGGTTTCTGTTTTGGTAAATCTGGAGAGATCCTGACCATGAAACTGAGACTTGCATCTTTCAAGGCCTTGATGAGGCAGGTAAGTGGAACGAGGAATTCTTAGGAGACCTTACCGTGCCTGCAGGGTTTTCCGGAAGTAAACTTCAATAAGTCAAATTACTGCTCAATTTCATCCTGCCATCCATTTTCATTGCTGATGAAGGAGGCGGAAAACTTGTGGAATAGACGGACTCGTCTCGGAAATGTGTTCACTTTGTATTTCTTTAAGGACATTGGCTGGTTTGATCACCCGGAAAACAACGTTGGAGTGCTCACGACAAGGCTGGCCTCGGACACTTCTAAAGTACAAGCGGTAATGTCTATCACTTGTCTTATTTAAAGACTTTTATTCAAAATGGTTGGTACACTTTGTGGAAAAATAATAACAGTAATGATAACAGTACTTGACTTTGGCATATGCACCATTTTTGGTCACAGATTGTAGACCCGATGCGTAAAGTAGCCTTTTCAGGCGTGCCATTTAATGATACTCAGGGGCGGACTTACCATTGGACAAACGCATGCCCCGAGATCTAATAATCTCTAATAAGACTAATAATAAGACTAATAATGCTAACCAAGGTTCCACTGTATGGAGCCCGTCGGCACAGGTTAACTGTAAAAACATATTTTGTGTTTACATTTTTGGCTTTCTGGTTGACATTTTATGGATTTACATTATTTCCTATGAGAAAAATTTATTTGGTTAGAGTACAATTTGGTTAGAGGCGGAGCAGACTAATAATGCTAACCAAGGTTCCACTGTATGGAGCCCGTCGGCACAGGTTAACTGTAAAAACATATTTTGTGTTTACATTTTTGGCTTTCTGGTTGACATTTTCTGGATTTACATTATTTCCTATGAGAAAAATTTATTTGGTTAGAGTACAATTTGGTTAGAGTCGGAGCAGACTAATAATGCTAACCAAGGTTCCACTGTATGGAGCCCGTCGGCACAGGTTAACTGTAGAAACATATTTTGTGTTTACATTTTTGGCTTTCTTGTTGACATTTTCTGGATTTACATTATTTCCTATCGAAACATTTTTTTGGTTAGAGTATGATTTGGTTAGAGTCAGAGCAGACTAATAATGCTAACCAAGGTTCCACTGTATGGAGCCCGTCGGCACAGGTTAACTGTAGAAACATATTTTGTGTTTACATTTTTGGCTTTCTGGTTGACATTTTATGGATTTACATTATTTCCTATGAGAAAAATTTATTTGGTTAGAGTACAATTTGGTTAGAGGCGGAGCAGACTAATAATGCTAACCAAGGTTCCACTGTATGGAGCCCGTCGGCACAGGTTAACTGTAAAAACATATTTTGTGTTTACATTTTTGGCTTTCTGGTTGACATTTTCTGGATTTACATTATTTCCTATGAGAAAAATTTATTTGGTTAGAGTACAATTTGGTTAGAGGTGGAGCAGACTAATAATGCTAACCAAGGTTCCACTGTATGGAGCCCGTCGGCACAGGTTAACTGTAGAAACATATTTTGTGTTTACATTTTTGGCTTTCTGGTTGACATTTTCTGGATTTACATTATTTCCTATGAGAAAAATTTATTTGGTTAGAGTACAATTTGGTTAGAGGTGGAGCAGACTAATAATGCTAACCAAGGTTCCACTGTATGGAGCCCGTCAGCACTCCGATATCATCACCAGAAAAGCCGATATGAATTCTTGGCGTCAGGGTACCAACAGTTTCGACCTACGTTCTTTAACCACACGGGTTTAACCCCTTCTGTCTCCGCTCAGGTTACGGGTCAATGTTTGGCGGCGGTGATCCAGAGTATTGCCAACATTGGCACCGGTATGATTCTGTCCTTTGTGAAGAGCTGGGAGCTGACGCTGTTCCTACTGGTGATAGTGCCCATCATGATAGTGGGCGGGTTTTTCCGGATGAGGGCTATGACTGGGCAAGTTGTAGAGGACAAGGTGGAGCTGGAGAAAGCTGGAAAAGTAAGCACCGACCTGGAATGGTTCTCCAAAATTCTGCAAATTGTTCATGGTGGTGTGTCATCAGATTTTTACAGAAGCCATCGAGAATATTCGTACTGTCGCATCTCTGACCAGGGAGCCCGAGTTTGAGTCTTTGTACTCCAGAACCCTCCAAATGCCATACAAGTACGTGATCCTGGATGGCTTGTCTGGAATATTTAAGATCTCTGGTTTAAGATGGTTCCCTCTGTGTCTCTCTCTCTCTCTCTGCAGAACCTTCCACAAACAAGCCCATGTGCAGGGTTTTCTCTTCTCCTTCACCATGGCCTTTGTCTACTTTACTTACGCGGGTTATTTCCGCTTTGGAGCTTGGGTCCTAAAAAACAGACAAGCGAGCCTCGAGGGGATTTTTTTGTGAGTTTCTTGTTAGTCCGGAGTGGGACTTTATGATATTACAGCAGCAAATAATCGCAAAGTAGCAAAACACAAAGCGCCCAATGTCGATATGTAGGGCCACAACTCATTCATTCATTCAGAATGATGGTCGCCAGCCAATCACAGGGCACATATAGACAAACAACCATTCACACTCACATTCATACCTATGGACAATTTGGAGTCGCTAATTAACCTAGCATGTTTTTGGAATGTGGGAGGAAACCGGAGTACCCGGAGAAAACCCACGCATGCACGGGGAGAACATGCAAACTCCACACAGAGATGGCCGAGGGTGGAATTGAACCCTGGTCTCCTAGCTGTGAGGTCTGTGCGCTAACCCCTAGACCACCGTGCCGCCCGGCCACAACTCATTCACGTTAAAATTGCCATGTACGGCGCATCCACGGCTACTTGCCAGATCGTTTTTGACTCATCACGTGCTTTGACTTTTTCTTTCAGCATATTTTCAGCGATGGTGTATGGCAGCATCGCCATTGGAGAGGCGACTTCCTTTGCTCCGAACTACGCCAGCGCCAAACTGTCTGCCGCTCACATTACGGCGCTTCTGAACAGAAAGCCGCCAATCGATAATCTCTCACAAGAAGGACAGTCACTGGTAAGATACGAGATTCCAAACACGCAAGTACTGTTGACAGATTTTCGTTCTTTATGCATTTAAAATTCCAGGACCAATTTGACGGGAATGTGGAATTTGAGGGTGTAAAGTTTAGCTACCCGTCACGCCCCAACATTCCCGTCCTCCGAGGACTGAATCTAAAGTTGAGCAAAGGAAAGACGTTGGCTCTGGTGGGAAGCAGCGGCTGCGGAAAAAGCACAACCATACAACTTCTGGAGAGGTTCTACGACACCGCGCACGGGACGGTGGTGAGATGACTCAGTAATACAGTAAACCTCGGATATATCGGACTCTGATATATCGGAAATTCGCTCACAACGGACAGATAAAAAAGAACCAATTTTTCTGTAATGCATTTCCAATAAAAATTCATTGCATATATCGGATTTTTTATAACGGATTTCGCCTATTTCGGACAAAATCTCCAGTCCCGTTCCAATGCATTTCCATAAAAAAAAAAAAACAAAAAAAAACAACACATTTATTAAAAACAAAAAAAATTAAAAAACTTCGCTTTGGTTCCAATTTTCTACAAGAAAAGCTCTGATAAAATTTATTTGATTTATTTTTCTACACAAAATAAGATGAAGAATAAATACACAAATCAAGAATAAAGAAAATCAATCAATCAGTAATAAATAAATAAATATAATAATAATAATAATAAAACGACAAATAATAAAAACATATAATTGGTGGGTAGACAAATTATTTTTTTCAGATTAAAATGAACAAAGAGACACATGCTAACTCGCAAACTAGAGAGCTAGCCACCTTAACGCTAGCCTTAAAGTTATTTCCTTTCAACTTAAATAGCCAAAAACTTACCACTTCCACACGGATAGGGAGGATAACTATTAACAGTTATTTAACCTTTAACATGAACATTAATCAAACGTAATAATTTTTTTCTGGGTACATGGTACCATACAGCATCCATATCAAACTTGCGCGGGACGCACTAACATTAAACTTTCATATCAAGGCGGGGGCCTCAAAGTAGTGTCCTGCGGGCCACATTTGGCAAGCGGGCCGCGTGTTTGAGACCCCTGCTCTAAACCATTTGTTGCACTGCATTTGTTAAAATGATCCCACAGCTGTGGCCGGGACCACCCCCCCATAGCTTTGCCGCTACTTCAAACTTGTCTACGACTTTGTGATTTGTTTTTTTCCAGACGTTTGATTCCAAGAACGTGAAAGAGCTGAACATCCACTCGATGAGATCCCATATAGGTATTGTGTCCCAGGAGCCTGTGCTGTTTGACTGTAGCTTGGCTGAAAACATCGCCTACGGGGACAACAGTCGCACTGTAACCATGGAGGAGATCAAGGCGGCTGCCGAGGCCGCCAACATTCATAGCTTCATTGAAAGTCTACCAAAGGTGAGTCCTAATCTTGATTCATGCTAACTGAAGATTGTGGATGTTATTAGGATTTTGGTAAAGGCTAATGTTACTCTCTGTGTTTTACCTGAGCAGAAGTATGACACCCAGGCGGGCGATAAGGGCACCCAGCTGTCAGGTGGTCAGAAACAACGAATAGCCATCGCCCGAGCCATCCTCCGTAACCCCAAACTGTTGCTTCTGGATGAGGCCACGTCTGCACTCGATGCCGAGAGCGAGAAGGTGGGTCTTTTTACCTTCTCTCATGGAAGATCTCTGCGTTCCTATGTCTCATTTGTGTGACTTTTGTCCTCTCCAGGTGGTGCAAGAGGCGTTGGACAAAGCGAGGCAGGGCAGGACGTGTATCGTCATCGCCCACCGTCTGTCCACCATCCAAAACGCGGACAGCATTGCTGTCATTCAGGGAGGAGTTGTGGTAGAACAAGGCACACATCAACAGCTGCTAGCCAAAAAGGGAATCTATCACATGCTGGTTACGACCCAAATGGGTCATGGAAGGGAACGCGGAGACCCAAAAGAAATTCATTGAATGGACAAACCTGGAATGAGTGGGTGGGATACAGTACAATCCTGTATCCTACTCATCCCAGGACTGTCCCGTTTGCCGTCATTCCTTGGATGAATCAACAAAAACACAAGAGTGACAGGCTACTTCCCCACTCCATCTCTAGCTCATTAGCAATTAGCTATAAAGAAAACAAGTGTAACTATAGGGGTGTTATTTCATGTCTACAGAGCTCTAATAATGATTAAAAAATGTATTTAAACAGTTTTTCTATGCTCTTATTACAAAACTGGTTTTCGGGTAAATTCCAACTTATATCCCAGTTCGTAACCCGAAGACCACCTCTGTTTTTTCAGGAATCTCGAACATATCATATTTGTCTGCCATGTCACAAATAAGTGTTGATTATGTCGTTATAACAAATAAACAACTCACCTAAAAAAAAAATGCCTCCTTTATTAACACAAATGGGAATCGATTACGGTTTCTGATGCCTTCATGTGACTCAGTACATGATATTACCAAAATAACAATTTTATAATACAGAGGGGTATTTTTATATGATTAATTACAATATTACAATATAATAATTTAATTCAGTTTCATTATATGTGAGGGGCTGCACGGTGGTGAGTGGTTAGCGCGCAGACCTCACAGCTAGGAGACCCGAGTTCGATCCCACCCTCGGCCATCTCTGTGTGGAGTTTGCATGTTACATTTATAAACTATCCAAAGAAAAATTATGATTTTTTTTAACCAAACATTATGAATTTTAAGAAAAAATTTAGATTTTTTTTCAAAACAAAAATTTGATTTTTTTTTCCTTTTTTTTTTTTTACAAAAACATGACTTCACCCCCAAAATATGTGTTTATACAAACATTATTTTTAGAATTTTGCCACCAAAAAACATTTCTCCAAAGATTTTAACAAAAATGTACACAAATTTCGGCACGGCGGACAAGTGGTTAGCGCGCAGACCTTACAGCTAGGACACCCATGTTCAATCCCACCCTCGGCCATCCCTGTGTGGAGTTTGCATGTTATATTTATAAACTATCCAAAGAAAAATTATGAATTTTTTTAACCAAACATTATGAATTTTAAGAAAGAATTTAGATTTTTTTCAAAACAAAAATTTGATTTTTTTTCCTTTGTTTTTTACAAAAACATGACTTCACCCCCAAAATACAGTGTTTATACAAACATTATTTTTAGAATTTTGCCACCAAAAAATTTTTTCTCCAAAGATTTTAACAAAAATGTACCCAAATTTCGGCACGGCGGACGAGTGGTTAGCGCGCAGACCTCACAGCTAAGACACCCATGTTCGATCCCACTGTAGGCCATCTCTGTGTGGAGTTTGCATGTTCTCCCCGTGCATGCGTGGCTTTTCTCCGAGTATTCCCGTTTCCTCCCACATTCCAAAAACATGCTAGGTTAATTAGCGACTCCAAATTGTCCATAGGTATGAATGTGAGTGTGAATGGTTGTTTGTCTATATGTGCCCTGTGATTGGCTGCATGGCCACTAGTCCAGGGTGTACCCCGTGAGGATAAGCGGTAGAAAATTATATTTGTGGGAAATATCAGGAAATGCACTTACTATGTACCGGTAAAGGCCTCCTCTCTAGTGAATGCCATACCTCCAATAAATGCATGGTAAGTAGTAAATGGGAATGTGTAATACTGTACTGTGTAATGTTAAGAAAAACAAAAACAAGTACGGGTTTGGTGCTGAGATGAATATTTACAATCTAAAAAACAATCCACAAGATTTAGCTTAGCGATAAATGACACATTCATAAACAGGCATAATTAGCGATGATTGCTTACGTTTTCACTGATGTGTGCTCACTGTAAAGTCTGCGAGGTCGATACCCAAAATGAAAACCCAAACTACTTAAAGCTGAGAGGTGGTTGCCAGGTGGAACATCTCATGCATGGAGTTGGAGAAGTTGTTGAACAGCGCCACTGCGTCGGTCTGACGGCAGGATTCCCAGGCTGAGATGGAGATCACAACCCTGAGAGGGGGTGGGGGGGGGGGGGGGGGGGGGGGGGCAAAATATTTTTATTTTCTGATCATGCATTTCAGTGAGCTTTAAAACTGAAGTACTTTTGGTTTTTTTTTTATAAAATACTCCATAAAAATAAAAAAAACGTGTATTCGGAAGGATCGCGTTCTAACGCCATACGAGCTGCATCGAGACACGCCCCCTCAAGCGGTTCCGTGCTAATGCTTATCAGCAAACGGTGAATAATAATTCAATAGAATAGTAAAAACTTCCCATTTTAGATACACAAACCTTAGATCCCCGAAAAATCATTTCTGGCTGCCATTTTTTTTTTTATTATTATTATTATTTTTTTGCTACCACAACATGTCTGCGTCTGAAACGTTTCGGAACTTAAGTCAAAGTCAACAAAAACTACACCGGAACCGAAGAAAGTAATCATGGAAAATAATACACACTCAATAAACTTCAATACATGCAATGCAGTTTTTCTTCTGTCTGTTGTTGGTGTAAAATACTACAATACATCAAACCGTCTCTTTAAAAGGTGATAATAAAGTTATGTACTTACCTTTAACTTTGATGCTGACCAAACACTTAAAAATGTGCTTCTGCTTCTATCATCATTGTCCTGGTGGCTCAGTACAAATACGGCCTGTGTACCGCGTTACTACATCGGCATATTTTTCCTTGGATATATTTGGTATTTTTGGTATTACTAAAAAAAAAGATAAGTCAAATAAAAAGTGAATTGTTCCTCGAGGTGCTCATTGATTGGCGTCTTGGTTGATGGTTTCTCTACCAACTTTAGAAACGTATTTTTCCCAAAACGTGGCGAGTACCACACCCGGCATTAGGACTACGCACACGAAGTACATGGATGGACCTACCTGTCATTGTTGATGCGGTAGAAGAAGCCGTAGCCGTGATGCACCATGGGAGCAACGGCCCCCAGGACTGTCGTGTAGCCCACCAGGCTGGACGACAGCACAAAGTTCCCGCCGCCTCCACTGCAAGTAGAAACACAAAATTATTAGACTAAATCTACAATAAATATGTCATTTTTTGTAACAATTTAGAATTGAATTACCTCTTGGCATAGAGGGGGTCTGTAAAAAGAGCAGGAGTGGGACGTCCCTCCTCTTTGGCGATTAGATACAATCCAAGAAGATGCCTGTCGAAGCCTGGGAACAGCATCACCGTTACACTTCATTACTTCATTACGTTCCCGGACTGGTGGCCAGCCAATCACAGGGCACATATAGACAAACAACCATTCACACTCACATTCATAGCTATGGACAATTTGGAGTCGCTAATTAACCTAGCATGTTTTTTTTGGAATGTGGGAGGAAACCGGAGTACCCGGAGAAAACCCACGCATGCACGGGGAGAACATGCAAACTCCACACAGGGATGGCCGAGGGTGGGATTGAACTCGGGTCTCATAGCTGTGAGGTCTGCGCGCTAATCACCGCTAACCATTTTTGTTAAAATCTTTGGAGAAAAATTTTTTGGTAACAAAATTCTATAAAAAAATTTGTATAAACCCTGTATTTTGGGGGTGATGTCATGTTTTTGTAAAAAAAAAAAAAAAAAAGAAAAAAAATCAAATTTTTGTTTTGAAAAAAAATCTAAATTTTTTCTTAAAATTCATAATGTTTGGTTAAGAAAAATTCATAATTTTTCTTTAGATAGTTTAAAAATATAACATGCAAACTCCACACAGAGATGGCCAAGGGTCGGATTGAACTCGGGTCTCCTACCTGTAAGGTCTGCGTGCTAGCCACTTGACCAATGTGCAGAAATTTGGGTACATTTTTGTTAAAATCTTTGGAGAAATTTTTTTGGTAGCAAAATTCTAAAAAAAAAGATGTTTGTATTTTGGGGGTGAAGTCATGTTTTTGTAAAAAAAAAAAGAAAAAAATGAAATTTTTGTTTTGAAAGAAATTTAAATTTTTTTCTTAAAATTCCTAATGTTTGGTTAAAAAAATTCATAATTTTTCTTTGGATAGTTTATAAATATAACATGCAAACTCCACACAGAGATGGCCGAGGGTGGGATTGAACCCTTGTCTCCTCCTTGACTCATCCACCGTGCAGCCGGTAATTGACGTAATTAAGGTAATTAAGGTAATTAAGGTAATTATTACCTTTGCCGTCTTGTCCCTCTGCCATCAGCTTGTTGTGTCTGTTGAAGGCCTGCAGCATGGCTTTCCTCTTGTCCTGAATCTGAGTACAATGTTGACGGGAGCAAGTTAAATGATCCCCACTGTGTGTGTGTGTGTGTGTGTGTGTGTGTGTGTGTACACACTTACAGTGCACGTGGGGTCCACCATGGCTTTACACCAGGCGAGCGCCTCGCTGGTGCAAGGCCGCATGGTCTCTGTCCTGCCGTGGTAGAACCTGCGGGTCATCGCCGTTTCATAGCAGCTTCCTGGTCTGAGAAGAGGATGGCAAATACTTCCTTGTACTTTTACAAACGCATGAAGTAAAATGTACCTTTTGTTCATTTTGTAGTAGCTGAGCTGCAAGGCCAGCTGAACAAAAGTATCCGGATGGAGATTCTTCTTTTTGATGGCCGACTTTCCAAAGCCGGTGAAGGCGTAGCACAAAAGCTGGAGGTCCCGTGCCTGCAAAGTGACAGAACCCGTTTCATCCACACTTATTTTCCTGTCATGTGATCTCCAGAAATGAAATACTATTGAGAAAGTGATCTGTACTGTACAGACAGGATGTTTATGTTACTTTGTTACTACATTTCTTACCGTCTCCTGGTATTGGCGTTTGGCGTAGCTTATGTCACTCAGAACTTTCTGGTCCACGGTAAAAACTAGCTCCTCAGGAAAAGGCACGGGTCGCACCGAGTCTGAGCCCTACAGGTGATAACGAGGAAAATGAAGAGAAGGGATGTCAGTAGTACTTCAGCGTATTCATTCATTCATTCATTTTCTGTCGCTTTTCCTCACAAGGGTCACAGAGGGTGCTGGAGCCTATCCCAGCTGTCTATGGGCGAAAGGCAGTGTACACCCTGGACTGGTGGCCAGCCAATCACAGGGCACATATAGACAAACAACCATTCACACTCACATTCATACCTATGGACAATTTGGAGTCGCTAATTAGCCTAGCATGTTTTTTGGAATGTGGGAGGAAACCGGAGTACCCGGAGAAAACCCACGCATGCACGGGGAGAACATGCAAACTCCACACAGAGACGGCCGAGGGTGGGGGAAAGACAAAATAAGAAGCCAAAAAGTTACCACTTCCACACAAAATATGAGGAGAACTCATTCATTCATTTTCTACCGCTTATCCTCACGAGGGTCGCGGGGGGTGCTGGAGCCTATCCCAGCTGTCTTTGGGTGAGAGGCGGGGTACACCCTGGACTGGTGGCCAGCCAGCCAATCACAGGGCACATATAGACAAACAACCATTCACACTCACATTCATACCTATGGACAATTTGGAGTCGCTAATTAACCTAGCATGTTTTTGGAATGTGGGAGGAAACCGGAGTACCCGGAGAAAACCCACGCAAACTCCACACAGAGATGGCCGAGGGTGGAATCGAACCCTGCGCGCTAACCACTCAACCACCGTGCCACCTCAGTGTATTCATAGAAATTAAAAAAAAAAAGTACACTATGTTTACCTTCCACTTGCCCTCAGTGGCTCTGAGTTGCTGGTCGATGTACCAGCACATGGACACCAGGACCATAGCATCATAGGGTGCATGCTAACAACAACATCGGACCTTTAGTCTTCATTTTGTGGGTCATGCAGGCTCCTTCAACATGAACACTCACATCACAAGTGGATCCAAAGGTACCATCGGAGAACACGAGGGAGTTGTACGATTTGTCTCCCCAGCGAATGGTGGGGTCTCCCATGAGAGCCTCGCGGGTCATCTGCATCGGAGGGTTCAAAGTGTATGTGAAAACACACTGGAGGTCGTTTGAAAGTCATGCATTGAAAGTGCGTACGTTTGTGTAGTTCTCTGCAGAGGAGTAGGGTTTGGTGTCATCCAGTGATATGACGAAGAGGCTGCTCTGGATGGTCTCCAGGATGGTTTCATTGTGGGGGTCCACACTTATCAGATGCTCCCTGGCCTGCGGGGGGAGAAAACAAACATCTGGAAACAATTTTTGTTTTGGTAACATCATGAATGCCGGTTTGATTTATGAATATTAAATTGTGAGCAATTACATTCACTGGACATATTATTGGGCACATTGCTAGCTAATACAGGAGTGTCCAAACACAGAAAGCTATGCTAAGCTATGCAAACAAAACATACACATCTTAGCTCACGAGGGTCGCGGGGGTGCTGGAGCCTATCCCAGCCTATCCCAGATGCAAAGGGAGAACATGCAAACTCCACACAGAGATAGCCGAGAGTGGAATCGAACTCGGGTCTCCTAGCTGTGAGGCCTGCACGCTAACCATTTGGCTAATTAAATATATTCATTCATTCATTTTCTACCGCTTATCCTCACGAGGGTCGCGGGGGGTCCTGGAGCCTATCCCAGCTGTCTTCGGACGACCCTGGACTGGTCGCCAGCCAATCACAGGGCACATATAGACAAACAACCATTCACACTCACATTCATACCTATGGACAATTTGGATTCGCTAATTAACCTAGCATGTTTTTGGGAGGAAACCGGAGTACCCGGAGAAAACCCACGCATGCACGGGGAGAACATGCAACCTCCACACAGAGATGGCCGAGGGTGGGGAAAGACAAAATAAGAAGCCAAAACGTTACCACTTCCACACAAAATAGGAGGAGAACTCATTCATTCATTTTCTACCGCTTATCCTACAAGGGTTGCTAGGGGTGCTGGAGCCTATCCCAGCTGTCTTTGGGCGAGAGGCGGGGTACACCCTGGACTGGTGGCCAGCCAATCACAGGGCACATATAGACAAACAACCATTCACACTCACATTCATACCTATGGACAATTTGGTGCCGCTAATTAACCTAGCATGTTTTTTGGAATGTGGGAGGAAACCGGAGTACCCGGAGAAAACCCACGCATGCACGGGGAGAACATGCAAACTCCACACAGAGATGGCCGAGGGTGGGGAAAGACAAAATAAGAAGCCAAAAAGTTACCACTTCCACACGAAATAGGAGGAGAACTCAGGAGAACAAAGACGGCCAGGAGTGGAATCGAACTCGGGTCTCCTAGCTGTGAGGCCTGTGCGCTAACCACTCGACCGCAGACTAACCAAAGTGTTTTGTAAGGTGTTCCAGTGGTATGCTATTAGCGGTCCTTTACACAATTCCACCTGCACTGTGTTACAATGTAAGCTGCTTACGTCTCATGTAGTATTATTGAAACTATGCATTATCATTTTTCTTATACGGTACTTTATGCTATGATCCACTAAGTCCCCTCACCTTTGCCCATCGAGTCCTGTCATCTGAGGTAAGAGCGGCCACGCCGTCACCGTGTGGTCGCCCTTGGCAACGTTCTTTCACATAGCTCAGCTGCCTAAAAGGTGAAACCGCATATGAATTGAATATGAATGTATTCCATACTTCCATTCATTCCTGGAGGACTCGTGTATTTCTTACGGTAATTACCTGAGGAGTTCCGGCGGCGTGAGGATTTGTCCGTGACACAGCGCATCAAAAGTGAAAATCCGCCCTCGACACATGACAACCAAGTGGGAGGGGCATTTGCCCTCTTGCTCTGTGACGCGACGCATTTATTATTAAGAGTTATTAGTTATTAAGAGAGCTGGCCATGTTGCATATTTAGAGACGTACCGGTCTTGAAGTAGTTATAGAGGGCATCCTTCTTAACTCCGGGTACTTTGCAGGTGCAGAAGAGCATCCGGAACTGATCCATATCTAACGGCACCTTTCCAGCTTTCTGGGGCGCCATCTTCTCCCTGAAACCGCATTCAGCAAACACGACAAAATGAAGCGTCACATGACGTGAATTGAGAAAACGTGCGTACCGCATCGTACTTGTAAATGAGGTTCCAGTACTGCAGCGTGTGCCAGATGTTAACACTGGCCCGCTGCAGTTGCGTTCCCTCTGCGGGGGGCCAGCAGTGCTCCAGGTAGGGAGCCGGGCCAGCGAAGTTCACGTTAAGCTGCGAGGGGATGCGGACCTCCAGGTATGCCGTGTCTAACCACCACTCCTCCAGCTGGATGATTCAAATCAATAAGTTCATAATTAAGAGTCGATTGAGAGTTAATTGAAGTGTCATGGTTAAATACGAGAGCAGAACAAACCCAGTTCCTCCTGGTTTTGGCTCTCTGGAGGAGTTTCTGGTGCAGTTCTTTCCCGATGCCATGTTGAAATTTCTGCACGATATCCACTGTGGAGTTAAACTCTGTTTCCGATGCAAATGGACGCACTGCGGGAGAATAAACGCATTAATTATTAACATTTAAATGTTTTTGATCATTAAAGAAATGTAAATAAATATGAGTCAATGTCAACACAACTGAAGACAAAATGCCATTTTTAAATGAAATCTTTTATTATTAAGGGAGAAAAAATCCAAACCTACAGAGCCCTGAGTAAAAAAGCGATTGCAAAACCAAACCAAACCAAACCAAACCAAACCAAACCAAACCAAACCAAACCAAACCAAAACTAAACTAAACTAAACTAAACTAAACTAAACTAAACTAAACTAAACTAAACTAAACTAAACTAAACTAAACTAAACTAAACTAAACCAAAGAAAACTAAACTAAAACAAAACAAAACAAAACAAAACAAAACAAAACAAAACAAAACAAAACAAAACAAAACAAAACAAAACAAAACAAAACAAAACAAAACAAAACAAAACTAAACTAAACTAAACTAAACTAAACTAAACTAAACTAAACTAAACTAAACTAAACTAAACTAAAACAAAACCAAAGAAAACTAAACTAAAACAAAACAAAGCTAAGCTAAGCTAAGCTAAGCTAAGCTAAGCTAAGCTAAGCTAAGCTAAGCTAAGCTAAGCTAAGCTAAGCTAAGCTAAGCTAAGCTAAGCTAAGCTAAAACAAAACAAAACAAAACAAAACAAAACAAAACAAAACTAAACTAAACTAAACTAAACTAAACTAAACTAAACTAAACTAAACTAAACTAAACAAAACAAAACTAAACTAAACTAAACTAAACTAAACTAAACTAAACTAAACTAAACTAAACTAAAACTAAACTAAACTAAACTTTACTGAGATTGAGATCTATCAGTGTGGAAAAGCTTATAAAGCCATGTCTACAGCTTTGGGACTCCAGCCAACCACAGTGAGAGCCATTATCCACGAATGGCAAAAACAGTGCAACAGTGGTAAACCTTCCCAGGAAGGGGCCGGCCGACCAAAATGACCCTAAGAGCACAATGACGACGCATCAAAGAGGTCACAAAAGACCCCACAAAAAGAACTGCAGGCCTCATTTGCCTCATACATTTCACGTATGTTTATGTATCAATAAGACATCATAATACTAATCATAGTATTATCGGCTCGATATCACCATGCACCTTTAGCCTTTATTACTTTTGTCAATTGTTTGGAATATTTGGTTGCGGTATTTGCAGTATTTAAAAAACAGCATCACCTGCATCCAGGTACTTGGATAGGGTGCCCTCCAGTGAAGGGACGGGTAGGGGGGGCAGGCTGCTTTGGTACTGGAAGGTCCGCTCTTGCGTCGACTCTGACAACTGACTGCTCATTTTTACGTCCGCCTGCACACACAAATAAATGTCAAGGTGACTACTTCCTGTCATGACAGTCTTGATATTATCAAAGATCCTCTATATGAGGGGGTCCCCAACCACTTCCCGGCGCAATAACAAAAAATACTTAAAAGTACACACATTTGGAAGTAATTACATTACATTTTATGTATATGGACAATAAGGTTGTCTTTCTCCATTTTTCTTGCTCCAAGTCAGCTGAGATATGGAAATCCCACAGTCCTTGAACGCACCATTTCACTTTCTGCACAGATAGACTACGATACTAAGATGTATTTTCGTAGTTTTTTTTTTTTCTTTTTTCACAAATTGAAGTGAATTCATGCTTAGGACATCACCTGTTACCCAAAACGTCGAATAGTGACGTTTAAAACGAACTACATGCGTTTGTTATGATTTCGCTGTTGTTTATTCATAATGCATATTTTTAATAAAGTCCGCGAATTCATGTAAATATTAAAAATCAGTCATTTGTTTGTATATACTTCGGAAAGAATTGTGTATGCCCTGTGTGTGTGTAATTGGCGTTAAATCCGTGTCATTACTACAATAATTCAAAGAAACGGCATAAATTGAGTTTTAGCTAGCTTACCGTGCAGGTTTACATAGGACATGTTTACATGAACGTCACTGGCGCTTCGTATGTAAGAAGTCAATATGTGCCCTACCTTCGGGGTATGTTAACAGCAGCTTAATGACGCAGCATGAGAGAAAAACGTGAATTTTATGAAGAGTTTGCGAAGACTCGGTTCGGGTGTCGGTATCCTGTGTTTACTGCTGCTGTTCACCTTTAGCCCACTGCCCCACACGAGCAGCCGGGACCAAGCCACTGCGCATGCGCGCCCCAGTGGCTCTTGCCCTACATTGAAAGAGTGGTTGCTATGGAGACATTCTATGGAAACAATAATCTCCTAGTAAGTGCGGTCTTTATTTAAAAACACATTTTAAAAAAATGAACTTATAAAAATGAATTGTTGAAAACTACAATTAAAAAAAATACGAACGTTCACTTCTTTATGCTTTCAGGAAAGTTAAGATGTAACTTTTGGTATCTCAATACCAGCACAAGATAAGATAATAATGGTTTGTTCATCCATTAGTAGGGTGCAACAACAGCAGCATAGACAAAGGAAAAGAATACCTATAAAGTATGAATTTATACCAGAGGTTATAAGAATAAAATCTATTTAAATATGAGGATTAGAGCCACACTGGAAAAAAATAGTGACAAGGAAAATAATAATATAATAATAATACATTTTATTTGTATAGCGCTTTTCAAAATACTCAAAGACACTTTACAGAAGAGTGAAGTTGAATAAAGCAAGTAAAGAGAGTAGAAAAGTGTCAACATGTCATATTCAGAGCATGAATATTTTCTTTATCGATTATAACAGAATTCATCAATTAAATATACTATGTGTTTGACTTTTACATGACATTTTATTACAATTTTTTAATCCATTATTTAAAGGGGACCTATTATGCTCATTTTTCAATGCTTTGTATTGAGTTGTGGTCTCCTGTAGAGCAGCTACACACAATAACCCGCACAGAAAACTTTTTAGACTTTCCAGAATCTGCACCTATTCCAGCTATATTTCCTTTGATTTGTGCTCCCTGCCAAAACGGTCTGTTTTAATTTATTCTACGCACGTCACACCCACTCCACTGTGATTGGTCACACGCCCAAAGTGCTTCCCAATTATGAACCGTATAAAGAAAAATGTTCATTTTCCATTAGATTCCATTAGAAATGAGCCACAAATAACACAAAAGAGTAGTGCAGATGTTTTATTTTCAAAGAGTTAACATTAACATTGATTATAATTTCTTTCTGCTGTTATGACAAATCAAGTTTTATTTACCGTTATCGAGAAAATCACCACACGTTAGCATTCGAACGTTCACACAAAAGAAAAAGCCGAGTAGCAATTAGCGAAAACATTAAAAAGGCGCACGGACATTGTTATTACGTTGCAAACGGAGATGCAAAAGACACACACACAGGTGAGCAATTTAGAAAAAACAGCGTGATTACAACCTCTGAGAGCAGAGGTCCGTGTGTTAATATTTTTAAGACGGCAGCCTCGTTTCAGTCCTTCATTGCTTCAGTCAAGAACGTTATCATTTCCGCTTGCGTTGCATTCCTTCATTGCATCCCATATTTGCTGATGACTTCCTTAGCGAGTGCCGTGTAAGCTGCCATGGCGTCGTCCTTGGACATGCCTGAAAGAGAAAAGACAGATTAATAATACAAACAATAACATGCAATGCATGGATTTGGATTTTTACCTTTCCGGGAATTCCAGGCGTCCCACTTGGCTTTTCCTTTCATGTCAAACAATCCTGGTCTATCTGTAAATATATGAACGTGCACATTGTTATTGCATGAAATTATTCATTATTAACAATAATTCCGTTTTGCCGTACCGGTGTTGACATCTCCAACGACTGCCTGCTTGTAGAGGCCGTAAAGGTCCAGCAGTTCCTGGTCTGATGGTCTGGTTTTCAAGTTCTTTACGTCCTCGGCCGCCTTCTCAAAGTCTGCCTGAAAGTGAAAAAGAACACTTTGCAATATCAAGTGTGTTATCTAATAATAAAGGCAGGTTGTTTAGTAATCAGTAACAAAAAAAATAGCGGATAAGTCATCTTGTGTGCTGAACTTTAACCTATTAGAACACCACGTGGGGGCTAAACAATAGGCTTTTATGCAAGACTGGTGCTTTTGTTCCTACTTCAACCGATCTACTTCACAAAGGAACTAGGACACTGTAAGACTGACTTAATACAGACCGCTAGCAAAACATCCAGTGTTTCTTCTCAAATCTTACACAACAGATATTGCACACAAATATTAATTGTAGCATCAGTCAAATCCTTTTTGCGCCCCCCCCCCGCATGGAATACTCTTTAATCTGAAGGAAAGTGTGCAGCATGTCAATCAGAGATGGACTACAGTGTGGGACTCGCCCGCATGATCACAGTCGATAATCGGTAATGGTCCATCAAAAAGTGAAATATCATAAATATATATTACCACAGAAGTCATTTTTGCTCGATGTGTGTTCGATGTGGTTATTTTAAAAATCGATGTCGGCTCGTTCTTGTAGCTGCAGATGTAATTGCAAAAAAAACAACGGTTCACTGCTAGAATGTAGCAAGGACGAGGCTGGTGCTAGTGAGGCGGGACCAGACAGCAAGGGGGGAAACTGATTGGCTGGCTGACTTATGCGCATGCGCATGCAGTAGACTGGAACTGACAGTTCTGGTTGAGGCAAAGTCCACACGAACATGGGTAGTTTGGATTGGAACACGTATCTTCCCCCGAAATAGATTTTAGCATATCATAAAAAATAAAAGTAAAAATTGTTTATTAAAATGAGTGATGAGATATAACTGTATCAAGTACGCTATAGGTAAAATTATTGTTACTTTTTTTATTATGGGAAAAAAACGGCAAACCCAGTGACGTCATCTATATGCGACACACAAGCGCCTATGCCCCGTTTAACCAAATGCAATTTAAGAGAGCTCCACAGTTGGGGGCATGTCTTCGAAATGACCCCACCATACAGCTTAAAATTATCAGAACTGAGAGCATTTAGCAGAAATGCACAAAAACGTTGATTCCCTGCTTGATTCACATCACGCCATGTACGGGCCACGTCTTCAGGACTACTCGTTCCACACCTTACGGAAAAATAACTGCCATCATTACACTTTCGATAATTTTAGGGTCTGTTTTTCCAAACATGTTTAATGGAAATAAAACAATGCAGCCATTCCAGTGAATCGTGGTTGCTGTACTGTCTCTTTAAAAGAGGTAAGTTATTTTTTAAATAAAGTTTTTTTCAATTTCAAACAAGATGGCGGCATCCTGTGGCTAGCTCATGTGTTTGGATACACGGATTCTTTCACAATTACATTTAAAGAGAGAAACTTACTTTCTGTGGTGATACGCAGGTAAATATGTTTATGTGTTGGGCTTTTTAAATTATTTATTTGATTTAAGTGTAAAGATTTAACTACAAAGATGTTACGTCTATGCAACGTTTACATCTCGTAAAGTTTCAGATGATATTATTAGTTTTGTTTGGTGAAAACTGCAAGTCATTCATTATGTTTAACTAGACTCGAATTAATGGTTTATATTTCTTTTTCAGTTCTAGTCAAGAAATGTCCACCCCAGGAAAGTCAGGTGGCAAAAAAGCCAAAGTAAGAGCTATTCCACCCAAAACCTCCTTCTCCTGCCCTTTTGGACTACAGTGGAGCCCCCTTCCTCAACACGACATGCATTTCATCCTGACTACTTTAAAAGAAAAACTAACTTCAATGGGTCTCGAGAAGAAAGAGCCAAAGGTGTTTAGGCCCTGGAAGAAAAAACAGCGCAAACAGAGCGATCAAACCTCCTCATCTAGGTCAGATCCCGTCTCAGAGCCAAGCCAGGACCCGGATAAGAAGGATTCTCCAAAGGGTGGCTGGACAGATTTGTCAGCGAGGAGACAACTAGCCGTGGGCATCAATGAGGTCACCAAAGCTTTGGAGAGGAACCAACTCAAACTGGTGCTGGTGTGCAAGTCCGTCAAGCCGAAGCACATGACCAATCACCTGATAACGCTGAGCGCCACTAGAGGAGTCCCCGCCTGCCAAGTTCCCCGGCTAAGCGAGAGCGTGGCGCAATCGCTGGGCCTGAAGAGCGTACTAGCGCTGGGGTTCTGGCAGAACGGTTGTCGAGACGACGGCGCAGCGATATTCCGTGACACCGTGGAAGCCATCATACCTAAAGTGCCCTCACTGGATGTTGCTTGGCTACAAGGCGCAGCGGCTGCGGCGGCTGCGGCAAGTGTCGCGTTACGACCGCAGGAAAGCAAGAGGCCCGGCCAGAAAAGGAAACTGGAGCCTGAGTGTGAAGAACCTTCCTCGTCCTCCACACTGCAACCTCTCCAAGTGAAAAGAGTTGTTCCGAACCCTGCAAAGAAAAGACGGCTGAGAGTAAAGAAAGACAAATGACAAATCGTGTCCGATAAATATGTTCAGCACCACGGCTCTTACCGTTTATGTCTGAAGAGAACCCTTTCATTTTAATGGATTTATTTAATGTGAGGCATTTTTTTTTTTGCTGGTTGACTTGGGTCCTCACAGTCTGTGTTTTTGTCCTGTGTTGGTAGCCAACATGGAAAAATGACACGACACCCAAAAGCGGGTCAACATCATCCTACCATTCAGTGCCGTTTATATAGAATAAAGCAGTGTTTGCCATGGCAATGCGTGTCAAAAAATTGCACACTCGTGACAGAAAATGGTACACATTGGCACAAAATGACCACGCTCCCGCATCTGTGAAGAAGTTGTGACATTTTGACCCGTTTTTATATCATCTCGCAGCTAGCAGGAAAGAGCAGGAAAGAGGCATAAACTAGAATAAAAGGAGGCACTGACAGTCTAGGAGTGGGAATTGCTGACCACAAGAGATCACTTTTGGGTGTTATGATTAGTCGTGAACAGTAACTTACAAGGAAGATCCGAGAGGCTACAGAAAATACTTGGGAAATTGAACATTTTCATGTAAATGACACAAGCTTTGATACGTGCCGCCTATATTGTTTAGGCCAGGGGTGGGCAAACTTTTTGACTCGCGGGCCGCATTGATATAACAAAACTTCCGGGGGGGCAGACTATATATTTTACACGTAACAGTCCACCTGGTATTATTGTATCTGTAAAATTGTCATGCAATCTGCTATTATTATTTATTATTTTATATTTATATTTAAATATTTTAAAAATAATAAAATATTATAATAATTAAAATAAAATTAAAATAATAATTATTATATTATTATATAAAATATGCAAATATAACATTATATATAAATAATTAGCATTAATATAAATATAATATAATAGTTATAATAATAATATAATAATTATTATTTTAATTTATATTATTATTATGTGCTTGTGTCTCTTTTTTCAGGAGCACTTTGTAAACAACAGACCATGTCAAACAACGAAATTGATAAAACCATCAAAAGGTTGGCTCAGGCCATGATGCCAGGTTGTATGTTGAGTTTGAATTAAATACTTTGGAAAGATTGGGCGGGCCGTATTCAAACACTTGGCGGGCCGGATGTGGCCCCCGGGCCGTAGTTTGCCCACCCCTGGTTTAGGCATTGGTTGCATGCTTTCATAACTAGTTCTGGGAAATTATGCCTACCGCAAATTTGCAACGTTTCAAAAATTTTCTTTGCACACCGATACACACTTTACATCTGTTTAGCACCAATTTACTCATTGGAGGCAAAATTGTGTACGAGTATTTGTGCCATTTGTACAGCGGAGCAACATAGGAAAAAGGTAGAAAAAATGCCAGCTCTGACAGGAAGTGGTTTTTGATATTAATCCACAAAGGTAGAAAATCGCCGCAACTGACTGTTCTCCCCCATTCAGTATTGGCGCTCTGTATTACTGTATTACAGTAAACCTCGGATATATCGGACTCGGATATATCAGAAATTCGCTCACAACGGACAGATAAAAAAGAACCGATTTTTCTGTAATGCATTTCCAATAAAAATTCATTGCATATATCGGATTTTTTAGAACGGATTTCACCTATTTCGGACAAAATCTCCAGTCCCGTTCCAATGCATTTCCATTAAATTTCCCTGGCATATATCGGATGGCCGCATCGTTATGCTAATATTGTTGATGTCACTGGCTATTGTCTTTCTCCTGGCTCCAGATTTAGGACAAATATAAAAGTGAGTGACGTCAATAATACTAGCACAGCAGTCAATGAGATCTTAACCTCACTATTGGAAATAACGTAGGCCTGACGGGCGTAACAGGGCCTAGCTTAATTAACAATTTGTTATGCTCAGAGTCCAATAAAGTTCAATTCTCATTACCTTACGTCTCTTTTCATTCATAGTCAAGGAAGTGCCTTTTTATAATGGATAAAATCCGATTTACGCATATACCGGATATAAATCCGATATATGCGTAAAACGGACATTTTCCGGTATACGCATATAACGGATTTGGCTTATATCGGACAAAACCAGTGGGAACAATTGAATCCGATATATCCGAGGTTTACTGTACTTAATGAGTCCTTAATCCCTTACTTCCTGGATAATGCTAACATAGAAGTACTAGAAGTTCTCATGACGATGCAGCACCGTCGCTTTTTGTGTGACTGACAACAAATGTTCAAATGATTGATCCTGGTTGATTTTTGTCAAGTGAATTTATTCAAATATCCATGCTGGTATAGGCGGCGTGTGTGTTGAAACAGATTGACATTTGCATGGTGATCACGTGATCTAAATGATGCTGGTACAGGTTCTTTCGTCTTTCTCACAGCTTACAGTGGAATTGAATAAAAATATTGGGACTTCCGTTTGTTAACAAAGCTGTTTGTGTCGTCTTCCAAAGTGCATTCCGAAAAAGTCTGACAAAAATCTTCCAAATAAGGCAGGTATCTGCGTGGGGGGGGGGGGTTGTTGAGTCGTCACTAAAGGGCGTGGCTAGTAACATGCGCAACATTCACACAAATGCAGGCAAAAATGTCGGCGACGCAACCAAGTCAATGTTCACCCGCTCACTTGACCTAAAACAACAAACCAGTAGTCTGCTTTTCTTTGTTTATAAAGGGAAGGAGCACAGAATCGGCTTCAGTGATGCAGCGACATCTCAAATATGAGAGTAGAACTTTGAAAAAAATGAATTTTCACAGTTTTCTGGTTGCCCGCTTTGATTTTTTTTTTTTTAAACGTGAATTTGTAATCGGATGTGAACTTTTTCCATGCATTTATCGGCACGACACAAAGAAAAATAACATATTTTTAGACTCACAGACACAGTATGACAAACCGGAATGAATAAAAAAAAGGACCTGAACGCAACAAGAGAAGGAAAAACAGCCCAAATATCAAACTAGCGCAGCAGTTCTCTCTGTGAGGAATCATTGAACAGCAACAAAAACAAATGCAGCTTATTCTCGGAATGAAAAAGTAAATGCTCTTTTCTCTGCAATTTATACTAAATACTGTCTCCGACCACAAACGGAAGACACAGCATTATAACACGGCCGCAGCGCACCCTCAAACTTCAAAAGTACCGTAGCGGGTTTTCAAAAAAATGGGGGCCCTTGAGGACTTTTAAGGAGCCCTAAAATTGTGCTTCATTGATTTAATAATACATTCTTCATTAAAAAAAAAAGTTGAGTGTTTCATGGCATCCGACCTCGACAGTGCACCGGTTGGTTTCATGAAGGATCAGGAGGGTACAAGTCATCCCCCGGAACTACTCATCATCATCATCATCATGTGGAATTGTACCCACAACATCATCAAATCCGACGTACCCAGAAAAGAAAGTATAGATACTGCACGAGCGGCCATTGCAATAAGAACATTCCCACTACTCAAGTGCAGCAGTATACAGGGACAGCAGAACTTCTTTAGAAGAAGCTCAATAAAAATAAAGAAAAATATTACATACCGCATGTTTACTTACTGTTTTTTCTTTTTTTTTTTTTTTTTTGACTGACATACCGCATGCCACACCGCTTCCTTTCAAACTTCCAGCTGTTTTGGAGCATCTCAGGCATAGCATGATGTTCACATTCAGAATGTTGATGCAACAGTTCCCATCACCTCCAGAAAAATGTGCCAGAGATGCCTGCTTCAAGAGCTACCCAGTACCTTGCTTGGATGAGCTGTGTTTGTGTGTGTGTGTGTGTGTGTAGCAGCCCCAAAGGCACAGGCTACTGAAGCACGAGGCCGACCTGCAACACAAGAGGTTTCCATTTGTGTTTTCATTCAGTCTCCCATAAAATAAAATTAAAAAAAAAAATTTGATGAACTGACCTTATCAGGGTCCATTGGGGGACATTTCCAGTTATAGAGGTAATACTGCAGATTTCCATCTCCTATACCAAATTTCAGCTTATCCAGAAAGACTTTATTCTCCATGAGGTCCAGAGCATTGAACACGTCAAAGCCTTTCTGTTAAAAACAACAGCAGAAGCACATGAGAAGACAAGATCAGAGACGTTTCCACCTGAGATGCAGTTTTTAAATTGTTAAACTAACATGTGACCCCCCCCCACATGGTAACAGAAAGGGTGGAACCATGTCACTTGTTTCTGGGATCCCAGTGGCGTCATTAGGCCTATTTTAGGAGGGGCTTCAGCCACCATAAAATTTTCTTAAGCCCCCCTAAATTATTTGATATTTTTCATAAATTTTTTAAAACTTTTATTTATTTATTTAGAAAAAAATATCTGACAAATTTAATAAAATAAGGCAAAAGCCCCATTTTAGGGGGTCTTCAGCCCCCCTAAAATTTTCTTAAGGCCCCCTAAATTATTTGATATTTTTTATACATTTTTTAAAATTTTATTTATTTATTTAGAAAAATTATCCGACATTTTTTTTAAATTAATTAATTTATTTATTTAGAAAAAAATATCTGACAAATTTAATAAAATAGGGCAAAAGCCCTATTTTAGGGGGGCTTCAGCCACCCTAAAATGTTCTTAAGCCCCCCTAAATTATTTATTTGTAATAAATATAAATATAAATTTGTAATATTATCCAACATTATTTTTTAATTGTTTTTATTTATTTATTTAGAAAACATTATCTGCAAAATTTCATAAAATAGGGCAAAAGCCCTATTTTAGGGGGGCTTCGGCCACCCTAAATTATTTGATATTTGTAATAAATTTTAATTGTTTTAAAGGTATTTATTTAGAAAAAATTATCTGACATTATTTTTTTTTTAATTATTTATTTATTTATTTAGAAAAAATTATCTGACAAATTTCATAAAATAGGGCAAAAGCAGGCTAATAAGCAAGTTAATAAGCAGGCTAATACTAGCCTACTAGTAGTAGTAATAATCAGAAGAAGAATAATGATGATAGTAATAATAATAGGCTAATTAATAATATAACAATGATTATTATATAATTGCTTGTGTAATATTTACTTGTGTAGTTTGTGTGTACTTGTGTACATTTAATGGTGGCCTAAAACAATTGAGTATCTCTACTAAATCTGTCCAAAAGTGGGAAAGTTATATTGCGGTTCTTGTTCCTTATTTGGTTTTTGGATTTTTTTATTTTTTTGAACGTCTACAACATTCATTCATATCCTGTGCATCTCCAAAGGGCTAAGCCCCCCCTGTCCTCAGAACCTAATGGCGCCCCTGGGGACGCCTACTCACCAGTTTGGCGAGGATGAGGGCATCGTTCATTAAGTCCAGTAGCGGCGTCTGTGTGTGAACATTGTAAAAGGAATACGCGGCCTTCAAGCTCCGATGGAGGGGGTGATGCATCACGGTGGAGGGCAGAGTGTAGAAACTAGCGAAGTCTGTCAGGACGCCACCGGCACCCTGCGAGGTAGATACAAGAGCCACTTCAATGCAAGGATAAGAATTTCTTCACCGAGTTACCATCCGTCATCTTCTGTTTCCGTGGTTTCGACGTCTCGATGGATATCAAAGCATGCAAATGAACGTTCTTGCTACCTCTACAACGTATGTGTCGATGATGTTCTCCTGTGGTAGGAACCAGTGAGCCACTTCCTCTTCGCTCATGGAAGGCGCCAGCTGGAAACGTCTCAGGTACTTCTGCAGCAGCTCAGTCACCTGCCGGATGTCGTGCCTCTCCATCGGCCGCAAACCAGCAGTCTTGATGCTCTGCAGTAAAGAAATAAAAGAAGCGCATTGAGCCAATAGATACTTCAACGAATCATCTCTGCTGTAAGAGATGCAAGGCAGAGAAAGAGGTGGAGATGTTTACATCTGGTAGTCTGTAGAGTTTCATGGTTCTTTGCAGGGTCATGTTTCTGCTCAGGTGGGAGAATTTGACCTCCACCAGCTTTCTGGGGTTCAGAGAGCGATGCCAGTATCTGAGTGATGACAAGTCAAAAATCATTGCGTGATTTAACATGGATCCTTTTCATCATAAAAAACATGAAACATAAATAGGAGGAAGTGGATGCTGGAATATGATGGAAATGATTGCATAATATCGGAAATGATAAATGAGAAGTCATGTGATTGTCACTTGACATGACAAGCCTTACGCCGGGGCCCGGTTGGTAAATTACATACGTCTACATAAATGAGTAGGAGAAATTTCAAGACACTTGGAGCAGGAAATGAAAATGTACATGAAATGAAATACAGAACCAAAGGATTTGTTGTCTATTTGTTGCCGTTGAGCGCACGAGTCCTTACCTGCACGTGGACACCGGTTTAGGCAGCACGACTCCCGCCGTGTACACCGCCTGAAATATTCCTTCCAGGTTGACCCGCCGCGTTATCTCTCTGATGAGCACCGGCGCTACTCGCTTTGAACGCAGCTTCTTGTGGACACACAGGAAGTTGATTTCGACCATCCTCTTCAACCTAAGTGGAGATGGAGCATTGGCTGTCAACGTACTCTGTCATCGCTGCTTCGAGTGGGGTACGGACCACAACATTAGGTACAATCAAAATACAGCGGAACCTCCGTTTTCGTACGCCTCGGTTAGCGCATATTTTAGTTTACATCCAAAGAGTTACGGCAAAATGTTGCCTCGGTTTTTGTATATTATCATACAACATTCCTGTGAGCATGTTATTGCAACCAGAAAAAAATGATTCAGTTAGAGTACGTTTCAGTTTGAGGAATGATTCAGTTAGAGTACGTTTTAGTTTGAGTAATGATTCAGTTAGAGTACGTTTTAGTTTGAGGAATGATTCAGTTAGAGTACGTTTTAGTTTGAGTAATGATTCAGTTAGAGTACGTTTTAGTTTGAGTAATGATTCAGTTAGAGTACGCTTTAGTTTGAGTAATGATTCAGTTAGAGTACGCTTTAGTTTGAGTAATGATTCAGTTTGAGTACGTTTTAGTTTGAGTAATGATTCAGTTAGAGTACGCTTTAGTTTGAGTAATGATTCAGTTAGAGTACGCTTTAGTTTGAGTAATGATTCAGTTTGAGTACGTTTTAGTTTGAGTAATGATTCAGTTAGAGTACGCTTTAGTTTGAGTAATGATTCAGTTAGAGTATGTTTTAGTTTGAATAATGATTCAGTTTGAGTACGTTTTAGTTTGAGTAGTGATTCAGATAAGAGTACGTTTCAGTTTTTTAGTTTGAGTTTGACCTTCTGGAACGGATCAATGACGCTAACCAAGCTTCCACTGTCATCGAAACTGCATTGACGCTCATTCCATCAATTACTCACGTGTCATAAATGCGAATTTCCGCAGGGATGGCACTAATGAATCCAACCAGCTTCTTATTTGAGGAAACTCGCACGCCACAGTGCCACTGAGGTAACCAACCGGGTGGACGTAAAGCCCTGACAAGGGAGAAGACAAATTTCAGAGACGTGCATATCATTGCTGCAAACCTGGAATTTCCCCTTGAGGGACTAATAAAGGCATATAGACATCAATGAGCATGTGACAAAGCACAACGTAGATGGGAAAATGTAAAGAACCTGGAACGAATCCCATTCAATGTAACTTGTTTAGCATGTCCAAAACAATGACATCTTTGAGGAAATAAAAAGGTAGAAGAGGAAGAGGGGCGTGCTTGTTTCTGATATTAAAACAAGGCTCTAAAAGAAAGACAGAAAGGGAACATCAAGTTGGCTGCTTACCATTTGAGGAAGTTTGGTGAATAATCAAATCTAAACATGTTATCGTCGTCCTCCACGTAGTTCTCATTTAACAACGTGTACAGCTCCTTCAGCTGGGGAAAACACAACACACTTCATGACTTGGGTGACCTGCTGAAACAAATGCCCCCCCCGCCTACTGTACTCACCACATCCGCGTTGCTGAGATCCAGAGTGTCCCACATGAAGCCTTGAGGTAAGGAATAGGGCTCCTGTCTGATATTCTCTTTGTCAGCTTCGATTGGGCCGTGGCTCGTCACCACCTCATCTACACAAACAACACAACGCCTGTCAAACCCATGACCTCACTTGCATGGACCCCATCGTCATGGAAACCATTCATTCATTCATTATGGACTGGCCCAGTAGCCAGCCCATAGACTGCTACTTGCAGTAGCAGTCTATGGGCTGGCTACTGAGCCAGCCCATATTGTTATTCCTTGTGGTGTTTACCAATTTTTATTATTCTTATATCTTAATCTTCCACTTTTTGTGCGCGTAATGCGGCCAAAACCGCAAGAAGGACCCCCACACATGTTACACCGTCGGAATCGTGACGCTCGGGACTACAGCGGTATTTATTTTTTGGAACGTTTCGTGTAACCATGGCGACGCTATTCGCGATAGAAAAAAAAATCGGCCACTAGATTAGGTACACCATTCTATTTTTAGAACAGCCGCATTCCAGAGAAAACGAGAATTTACAGACTTTTCACAGCCTTGTAGCTCAGCCATACGGCCACGTAGAAACGTGATTGATGGCTCATTTTTTAGATAAACTTCTGAACTCTCTCTGTGGCTAAATGCTAATTGCTAGCATGTTAGCATGTTAGCATTTAAGCTAATTTACTCATGTTTAAAGGCAAATACACCCATGGCATGATGCAGGGAGGTCATAGGACAACCTTGGCAGTTTCTGAACTTGAGGCTCTCTTGCTAGGTGCTAGCATGGACCCGTTAGCATGTTAGCATTTAAGCTAATTTACTCATGTCTAAAGGCAAATACACACATGGCATGATGTAGGGAGGTTATAGGACAACCTTGGCACTTTCTAAACTTGAGGCTCTCTTGCTAGGTGCTAGCATGATAACTGTTAGCATGTTAGCATTTAAGCTAATTTACTCACGTTAAAAGGCAAATACACACATGGCATGATGTAGGGAGGTTATAGGACAACCTTGGCACTTTCTAAACTTGAGGCTGTCTTGCTAGGTGCTAGCATAATGATTGTTAGCATGTTAGCATTTAAGCTAATTTACTCACGTTTAAAGGCAAATATACACATGACATGATGTGGGGAGGTTATAGGACAACCTTGGTAGTTTCTAAACTTGAGGCTGTCTTGCTAGGTGCTAGCATGTTAGCCGTTAGCATGTTAGCATTTAAGCTAATTTACTCACGTCTAAAGGCAAATACACACATGGCATGATGTAGGGAGGTTATAGGACAACCTTGGCACTTTCTAAACTTGAGGGTCTCTTGCTAGGTGCTAGCATGATAACTGTTAGCATGTTAGCATTTAAGCTAATTTACTCACGTTTAAAGGCAAATACACACATGGCATGATATAGGGAGGTTGAAGGACAACCTTGGCACTTTGTAAACTTGAAACTCTCTTGCTAGGTGCTAGCATGTTAGCCGTTAGCGTGTTAGCATTTAAGCTAATTTACTCATGTCTAAATGCAAATACACACATGCATGATGCAGGGACGTTATAGGACATCCTTGGCACTTTCTAAACTTGAGGCTCTCTTGCTAGGTGCTAGCATAATGACTGTTAGCGTGTTAGCATATAAGCTAATTTACTCACGTTTAAAGGCAAATACACACATGGCATGATGTGGGGAGGTTATAGGACAACCTTGGTAGTTTCTAAACTTGAGGCTGTCTTGCTAGGTGCTAGCATGTTAGCCGTTAGCATGTTAGCATTTAAGCTAATTTACTCATGTCTAAAGGCAAATACACACATGGCATGATGTAGGGAGGTTATAGGACAACCTTGGCACTTTCTCAACTTGATGCTCTCTTGCTAGGTGCTAGCATGGTAGCCGTTAGCATGTTAGCATTTAAGCTAATTTACTCATGTCTTCAGGCAAATACACATATGGCATGGTGTAGGGAGGTTATAGGACAACCTTGGCACTTTCTAAACTTGAGGCTCTCTTGCTAGGTGCTAGCATAATGATTGTTAGCATGTTAACATTTAAGCTAATTTACTCACGTTTAAAGGCAAATACACACATGACATGATGTGGGGAGGTTATAGGACAACCTTGGCACTTTCTCATCTTGATGCTATCTTGCTAGGTGCTAGCATGGTAGCCATTAGCATGTTAGCATTTAAGCTAATTTACTCATGTCTTCAGGCAAATACACATATGGCATGGTGTAGGGAGGTTATAGGACAACCTTGGCACTTTCTAGACTTGAGGCTCTCTTGCTAGGTGCTAGCTTAATGGTTGTTAGCATGTTAGCATTTAAGCTAATTTACTCACGTTTAAAGGCAAATACACACATGACATGATGTGGGGAGGTTATAGGACAACCTTGGCACTTTCTCAATTTGATGCTCTCTTGCTAGGTGCTAGCATGGTAGCCGTTAGCATGTTAGCATTTAAGCTAATTTACTCATGTCTTCAGGCAAATACACATATGGCATGGTGTAGGGAGGTTATAGGACAACCTTGGCACTTTCTAAACTTGAGGCTCTCTTGCTAGGTGCTAGCATGATAACTGTTAGCATGTTAGCATTTAAGCTAATTTACTCACGTTTAAAGGCAAATACACACATGGCATGATGTAGGGAGGTTATCGGACAACCTTGGCACTTTCTAAACTTGAGGCTCTCTTGCTAGGTGCTAGCATAATGATTGTTAGCATGTTAGCATTTAAGCTAATTTACTCATGTTTAAAGGCAATTACACACTTGGCATGATGTGAGGACACTATGGGACTGCATCAACTTTTTCCGTACTTGAGGCTTTCTTGCTAGGTGCTATCGCGGTAGCCGTTGGCCCACCGGGCCCGAGGTTCACAGCACAGGTGGCCAGTCCATCAAAATTTCCGCGGGAATTTTCTAGTTTATTTTCTACCGCTTCTCCTCACGAGGGTCGCGGGGGGTGCTGGAGCCTATCTTGGGGCGAGAGGCGGGGTACACACATATGGACTGGTGGCCAGCCAATCACAGGGCACATATAGACAAACAACCATTCACACTCACATTCATACCTATGGACAATTTGGAGTCGCTAATTAACCTAGCATGTTTTTGGAACATGCACGTGGGAGAACATGCAAACTCCACACAGAGATGGCCGAGGGTGGAATTGAACCCGGGTCTCCTAGCTGTGAGGTCTGAGCGCTAACCACTCGACCGCCGTGCAGCCCTCATGGAAACCAGATTACTGTAATACCGCAAAGCATGCCATTCAAGTGGACCTTACAACTCTATAATACTTTGAGGGAATTGCTCAAGAGCGGCAGATCCCTCTGGTGCAGCCAAAAGAGCGATATGACACACAACCTCGTCCATCCACATCCATACTAATCAAGTCCTCTTGCACCGTGTTCTTCTTATTGCTGAAAAGGTGGTTCTTTTGGTATGTAGCCCTAGCACACAATCTGTCAAAATCGTCAAAAATGTCCGGTACTGAGAGGGATGTTTTGGATGTATCGGAGTCGTAAAATTACGTCCAGCAATTATCTGCCTGTGTGGGATGTCTGTGCCAAAGGGCCTACAGGCACGGAAAGAAGAGGCAGAAAAATGCAAGGTCGCATGGTAAAAACGCGTTTAAGAGTGGTGTATACACGCTAAATACTTACTTAACTTGGGCACTGGCTGTGTGTCCCAAAACTGGTACTTGTGCTTGGCTGCCTCATCAATGCTCTTCGCTGGGCCCTGACAGGACAGCAACTCCATGGCTCTTTGGATGTCCTGAAGCTTCTGGATGGGCAAACCGGGATTCTATTGAACAACAGGAGATATGAAGTACGAGGACAGGACAGTGGAATTTTAAATACATATGTACTTTTTGCACTCATGTTTCGGTGAACAGTCATGATGTGCTATATATCTCACTATATTGACAATTACTATGGTACACATAATGTCATTGTTCTTTTCTTTTTTTCTTTTCTTAATTTATTTCAGACATGCATACTATGTTACATTATTCTTTCTCACACATACACTTACAATATCTATTTATATATATATATATATATATATATATGTAGATATACATACATACACACACATATATACATACATATACATACACATACATGCACACACACAACACCTCATTACTACACATGTCTGAAAAAGAGCAGGAAGAAGCAAAGCTTATTAAATCCTACCCCTTCTCCACGCCCCCCCCCCCCCCCACACACACACATATAATCACAGAATCTTACATAAGACAAAACAACAAAAGAAGAGTGGGAACATCGGACACCCCAGCAAAGCCCCAGGACATTGCTGAAGCACACCACCAACCCCGCCAGCCAACCCACCTGGCCCCGACCCCCCTAGCCCCTGAGTGCACCCACCGAGTGCCCAGCACCCCAGCAGTCCCCGCACACCCCGCTGCCCTCCAATAAGATGCCATTTTGGTCATATTGTATGGTCATATCACCTTGTACTTCGGTAAGAGGTACATTATTAAAAAAACAAAACAAAACAACCTTAAACTGTATTATGGAAAGCAGGAAGTGAACAAATGTAACAGTTACTGATTGTAAAAGTACCAGATGGAGGGGTAGGATTTAATAAGCTTTGCTTCTTCCTACTCCTTTTGGACATGTGGAACTGGGAACTGATTATGGGATGCACTCAATTGTAATCTGATGCATGTTCAAATGAAATAAAACCATTACGATTACCGCTGATTTGACGTTTTGTTAATAATAGTGATGTCATAAGTCTTTGATAAGGGCAGGTACAGTTTGTTGAAGCCGACTTTGTTTGAGTTGTTTTTACATCCAGGTGTGCACAAACTACAATTACAGGAAAACTAGCTTCATAATACCACCAGCGCTTAGCAAAGTCTCCTGCATATGTGTGTGCATGCTCGGCACACTCAATGAACCACAGCTCCCCCAGCGCCCGGCAGCACTCACTCAGCAACCAAACAATGACACTATATTGGTATTCACTTGTCAACAAAGAAACAAAGCAATCTAATATTTACACCTTGATCTCCTGAGAGTCAGAAGCAGAGTCCGACTTGGCTCCTCCAGAGCTTGGCTTCTCCTTCTTCCTTTTCTGTTTCTTCTTCTTCCTCTTGGCCCCCAGATCTCCGCATGGACTACTACGGACATGACGACAAACATCACGTTATCTTGAGGTAACTTGGACTGAGTCAGTACATAGCAAACAAAACACACACATAAACACAAACGGGCGCACGCACGCGCAGAAAGGCGCGGAGGCAGCGGGCTAACGTTAGCTGTCATAGCAACGAATGACAGCTAGCTAGCCCAACGCTAGCTAGCTAACGGTTTGCTTGACACCCTTTCAATAAAGCCCGTATGACATTTTTTAAAGTAGTTACAATGACACGTACATATCACACAACTTTTTCGAGATGTTACGAGCCCGAAAACATGGCCCTACAGGCGGGCAAGCCTGGTTATGTTTGAGTCGGCTAACTGCATTAGCCACCAAGCACATCACACATCCTTATAAACACACACACACACATACACACACACACACACACAGGCAGTCTTGTGTGATGTATGGCGAGTGTGTTGGCCAGCTCAGACAGGCCGTCCTCACCCTTGCGTATTCTCATTCTCCTCCTCGTTGTCCCCGTCTATCCCGCAGGTGTCCTGGTCGTCCAGCTCCAAGCTCTGTTGGCTGGCCGCGGATTCGCTATCCTCCGCCATCATTAAAAGGTTTCAAAAAAAATGGACAAGCGCCGTCTGATAGAGATCGCGGCTCCGGGTGACAGGAGGAAAAACAAAGGGAAGCCGACCAGGAGGAAACAGCACCACCTAGAGGACAATAAATGTACTGCAAAGCTAAACCGGTTGGGACTCATACTGGACACAATATTAGGTACACTTTCCCTATTGGATTACATTGTTTTGGTGCAGTTGTACACAGATGCAAACTACTAAAATACTTTTTTGACAAGTTTTCCATTTCCAAACCATTTTGTTGTCGGCTGTGTTGAATGAATGTGGGTGAAATTTGTCAAAGGATATTAATTGTGAAAACATTTAAATATTTTATAAACTAGTAAAACGAAAATAATAATGCAAAAAAAGTATTGGGTTTTTTTTCCAATTGTGGCATGATGCAAACTTACTTTCCTCAGAAGGGTGGGGGTACAAAAGGTACTTTTCCCTCTAAATTTAGACATGAAGGCACGTGAAACCATATTAACATACTTGGCAGACAACTATTCACACATATGGGTAATTAAGAGGCTCCAGATCATATAAACTGTACAATTTATGGATGCTATTCTCACAAACTAAGCTGGCCCACAGAACCTAAATATGCATTCAATTCCGTTTAATGTGTGTGTGTGTTAGTGCAGGGGTATAGGAAGCATTTTCATCTCAGCAGGACAGTTTAAACAGGCCGGTTACAAAAAAAAAATGCACACATTGTTTTCGTTTGGCTCTTTATTCAGAATAATGAAATGAAATATAGAATGCAAACGACCAATTTACACACTCGAGATCAGGCTAGAGAGAAGTGCCGAGGCAGAATGCGGACTTGCATTATTTTGACTCAAAAAGGAGGAAAGGAATGATAATAAAAAGGTTTAATGTGATTGCTATGACTATATGAATCAGAGTGGTACTGATTATTGTCCGACTCTCTCACATGAGCATAGTATGCCATTAAAAAAAAAAAAAAAACATGCATCATGACTCAGAAAAACGTAAAAAAAAAATTAAAAAGCAACGCTGGATTTGATTGATCAATTTCCCTGCTGCAGTGCAAACCACCTGAATAGGAGTGTGCATTATGGAGGAGTGTAACTGCATTTTTCTGCATACCTTCAGTCACTGGCGGGAAAAGGTACGGAGGTAGAGCAGAAAAGATGAAGGCAAAATAGGGTGAGAAATAAATAAACGGTGATCATATCTGGAAAATCTGTATCTTAAGAAAAAGGCACTTGGGGAGGAGGGGGAAAATACTGCAAGCAAAACAGTTTGGTTTCAGGTAATAAAGTAAAAGTACATAAAAAAGGCAAGTGATGAAGAAAAGCCCTTAACATATATTTAGACATATATTTAGAGACTCATCGGGTTAAAATACTTCACGTTGGCAATTAAAATCAGTAAAAATGACACAAAAAGGCATCTCAAGCGGGTGTATAAAAAAGTGATGCATAGCCTTTACAGCAAACAAACCATCAGTGATTCAACTCCTTCAACAAACAAACAAACAAACAACAAAAAAAACCCTTCATAGTATTTACTCGACAGTATCGTTACTTGGGACTTCACTAATAGTGGTATTCCATCCTTGCCGTGCACACGTAGTGGTTTTTGTCATTTTCTTCATGTAAAAAAAAACATCCCTCAGACCGGACAGGCTCCATTGATTCTCTAACTCTCTCAGGCTCCATCAATGACACCCAGATATTTTTTTTTTTAATGAAAACAAAATGATACTAGGAACATATATACGTATATGGAAAAAAAACATAACTGTACACATAATGTATTTGCTGGGATTACATTTTGGAATGTCACCTGCGAGTCCAAGCCACATAAGAAAGCCTCCCAAAGGACATCACGTACGTGTGCTAAAGGCGACTTGTTGCGTGGGAGTGGGCTTGGAATCAGAAGACGACGCTACCTGTGAGGCAAAAATGGAGGTTAAAGTCATGGAGGCCAATATGGCTTAAGGAAAAGGATTTCTGTAGTCCATCCTTTGTGACAATCGGCCATCTTTTGCATGGACGACAGCTCCTAAAAAGGCATATTGTTGTTTTGCATATACAGTATATATATAAAAAAAAAAAGTCCTCCAGGAAACATGTTAGTGGTCGTTTCATAAAAAAAATGGACCCAAAAGTTTGTAAAAGATCCCTTGGTGGTCCCTTTGTTTGGGGGACCCAGTGCTGAAGTCAGTGCTTTTGTAGGAAGAACCAATGGTGAAATCCAGGAGGATTCATTTCAGGTTGAAGGCCAGCAGGGGTCGCTCCTCTCGCCTCTGCCAGGGGCTCTTCTTCTCCTCTTCCCCGTCCTCGGTTGCAGCGTCGTCTTCCGGGGAGGCGGACAGCAGCGTGTTCCCGAGAGCGACGTCATGATGAGGGGACAGAGGACGAGGAGAAGACGCGTGTGATGATGAGGATGGCGAAGGAGATTCCTTGTGTATTTGTGCGGCGTCTGCGTCTCCCGTGACGGACTGCACCGACCCCAATTTGCTGTCCCGGGAGTCGTACTTGAGGGTCTCCTTGCTGCCCGCCGCCTCCACATCATCCACGTACACGAGCTGCGTGAAAGCCGTCGTTGGCACGGTGCCCTTTGACCCCTCCCTTTCGTCTCCTCGCTCCTCTGGTTCCACGTCTCTGCCCCGGCGACCCGCTCGTGGCTCATTCAGGTCCACGCCGGAGTCCAGACTGGCGTCGTTGCTGCTGCCGTGTCTCCGTCCGCTCCCCTGCTGACCGCCGCCGCCGCCTGCCGCGTTACCGTGGCAACCCGCCCGCTGAAGGTCGATGTAGGAGTGGCGTATGTGAGCGTTGGAGCGGCCGTCTAAGGAGACGAACCAGGCCCGCGGGTGAGGCAGAGGCTTCCCGCCTCGGAGCGCCATTAAAGTCTTTTCAGCCAAGAGAGTGTCCTCGCTGTTTATTTCCACCAGAGCCGTTTCGCCGAGCGCCGCCGGGATGGACAGCGCTTCCACCAGCTTCTCCCCGCCGCCCCGCTCGGAAGGACCTGGGATGCAGTCTTTCGGGGTTTGTCTCTGAGGCTGCGCTGGCTGCGAGGCGTTAAGCTCGGCCTGGATGGTTTCCAGGTCGCTCTGCTGGTCCGTTTGCAGCAGGAGGGCCTGACCCGACAGGGGGTGCTCCCCGGGCAAGCGCATGTAATGAGCGGGGATGACCAGGGTGGGGCGCACCCTCGGGTAGGTTTCGCTGCTGCTCAGCAGGTCCACCGAGGCGCAGCAGAGCAGCTGTCCCGGTCTGGAGAGCGAGGGGGGGCGCTCTAGGTGGTCCACAGACCGGGACAGAAGGTAGTCGGGAGCTCGGCACTCACCTCCTTCGCCTCTGCTGGGGGAGTGAGGGGGCGAGGAAGGCGAGACGACGCCGCTCAGTTGATGTTCGGACAGCAAGCCGTGGTTTGCGGCCGACAGTCCATCGGGTATGTTGTTACTGGACGAGCAGACGGAGGCGTACGACTGACGGTAGCCTCGGTCCGTGGCGCAGGAGAGGGCGGACTTCAGCTGGACCGTCTCCACAGACTGCCTGTAGTCCCGGCTGCGGGGCGTCAGGTTGCCCAGAGAGGAGCCTTGGTGGCTGTTGCCCAGGGACGAGCGGCTGTGTTTGCTGTGCTGGATCAGGCTATGCGGGTGGCGATTGTCTCCACGCTCCAAGGAGGAAGGCTTCAGCATCGGCGTGGTCATGTCAGGCTCCGTTCCCGTGGAAACCAGCTCCAGATGCACCTGAAAAAAAATAGGGTGACGCATTCCAAAGATGCATTGAAGCACAAAATGGAAGTTGAACTGAATGTGGGCATACAATCTAGATCAGTGGTCTCAAACACGCGGCCCGCGGGCCAAATGTGGTCCGCAGGACACTAGTTTGAGACCCCCGCCTTGATATGAAAGTTTAATATGGATGCTGTATGGTATCATGTACCCAGAAAAAAATATTACGTTTGATTAATGTTCATGTTAAAGGTTAAATAACTCTTAATAGTTATCCTCCCCATCCGTGTGGAAGTGGTAAGTTTTTGGCTATTTAAGTTTAAAGGAAATAAGTTGAAGGCTACCGTTTAGGTTGCTAGCTCTCTACTTTTGCGAGTTAGCATGTGTCTCAAGACCCCGCAGTTGCGCAATATGTTGTAAATAAAAAAAGTATTAATGTGACTCGTGTTTTGTCATGTCTACAGGGCTCTAATAATGCTTTGTTCAATAAAATATTTTGTCTACCCACCAACTATTATTATTATTATTATTATTATATTTATTACTGATTGATTGATTTTCTTTATTCTTGATTTGTTTATTAATTTTTCATCTTATTTTGCGCGGAAAAATAAAAATTAAGATATTTGAGAACAGTGGAATGTTGTAAAAAATCGGAGCCAAAACACTGAAAATTTTGTATATTTTTCTGTTTTTAATAAATACGTTTTTTTGGGGGGGGGGAAACCTGATGCGACCCAGCCTTGCCCAGACCCTAGCTCCAGTGGCCCCCAGGTAAATTGAGCTTGAGACCCCTGATCTCGATGAATAGTCATAATGGTGGCCAGTCACGTTTTAAGTATCATAATCATCATAAGTCATTATTTACCTCGTTGTTGATGAGGTTGAGGTGAGACATGGAGGTGGCTTGGTCCCTCTTGCTGCTGTCCAGACCAGACGCCAGCATGAGCTTGCGGTGAGAGCCCCTGGGCTTCAAACAACGACGCCTGCAGAAAGAGGAAACACGGCGTGAGGCCATTCCAAATCGTCCTGTGCGAACGCCATCTCGTATAACGCCATCACACACCTGCAGTGGTACAGAAGGACGCAGAGCAGGCACAGCAGGATGAGGGCCATGCCTCCAAGGATGGCCAGTAGAAACATGGTGTGGTACATGCTGATGTCTTTGTCAACCAGAGGACCTGCCGGAACGCCGAGAGGAACGCGTGAATAAAAGTGAAAAACCGGCTTGAAATGGTGATTCTCACCTGAGTGGGGTGGGTACATGGCGGCCACCCAGTATCCCAGCTGGGGAGCAATGTAGGTCAGGATGAGTTGGTCGTCTACTTTTCGCAAGTGACCCAAACTGCTCTTTATCCAGCCACCTATCCAAAAAATACATGTATTTCACTGTACTATCAGACCATAAAATACTGTTTAAAGAGCGTTTTTTGGTTGAAAATGCTGCAGTACTTGACTCGTCCACAAGATGGCGGAGTATGACTAAAAGTCATAAGGAGTCACTTGATCTTTGCTCCTGATCCCCTTGTAAATTATTCATCATAAGCTTGGCCACATTTAGAGTTTTTATTAGTTGACTGGGTTCAAAAGTAAAGCAGTGTTAATGATTTTATTCGATGGAATGTTTACAAAATGTTGCATTATCCAATTTTTTGATGACTTCCAGCATAATTCCGAGCTAGTGTTTTCCAAGTGCGATGCAAAGGCAAAATTAATTGCTTTTTGGTTCCTACAATGAGAGGGGAAATGAAAGTGTGGGGTATGCAGATAACACCACAAAATACGCTCTGTTATATTGTCCCCTGCTGAGCCTCACACTTTGCAAAATACTCACCTAGATCAACCAATCAACTATAAATATATCCAGAATACTTCAAAAAAAAAAAAAAACACACACGGTCGACACCCAAAGGAGTCGTTTCTATGGAAAATGAGTCAGTTTATGTGGACGTGTGTTGTCGTATTCAGCAGTATACGCCATCATTATCGCTAATGAGAGTCACAAGTAAGCAAGTTTTGTCAGTCAAAGTTGCCCTCGCATGATGAAAGGATGCAACTTTGGTATTTGTAAAGCAACACATGTAGTTATGCAAAGAAATTATACTGTATATATTTTAACAAATGGGTGAAAAAGTCTATTATTAGAATGAACTTTGCTTTTTTTAATATTCTTTTTAAATAATCTGTGTATTTGTGTTAAACCTTCATTTAAGTCCCATTAGGAACAGGATCTCATTTACAAAGGCGACCTGGCCAAGAGCTCAGCAGCACATAAAGTCATAAAAAATAAGTCAAAAATGTTTAAAGCAATAAATTAGAAACAACAAATAAGATAAAAATGACCAATTTTGCAATTTCTAAAAACAAATACAAATACAAAAACAAATACAAATTTCCCCACTGAGGGACGAATAAAGGATAATAAAAATAAAAATTAAAAAAAAAAAGACTTGATATTCTTTTCGTAATATTTTTGCTGGTTTTCTCATAATATATTTTATTGTCCGTAATATTTTTGACTTTATTCTTGTAATGTTATAACTCTTTCCCCACAATCACAACTTTGTTTCTAATTATGCTTTTTAAATTTTAGTATAAAATGACATTACTTTTTCCCTTATAGCAATAAATTAGAAACAACAAATAAGATAAAAATTACCAATTTTGCAATTTCTAAAAACAGTAAAAAAAAATAAATAAATAAAAAGAAGACTTGATACTCTTTTCGTAATATTTTTGCTGGTTTTCTCATAATATATTTTATTGTCTGTAAAATAATAACTATAAATTATAACTTTTTCTCCACAATCACAACTTTGTTTCTCATTATGCTTTTTAAAATTTATAATAAAATGACATAAATTTTCCCCTATACTTTATTCTTGTAACATTACTGTTAAATTGTATTTTTCTGAATGTTCTGCGGGCCAATGAAAAAGCAGCCATGGTCTGCGGACGGCTCCTGTGCCGCACATTGAACACCCCCGGGTGCAGTCTGCTCATCAGACCATAAAAACATAAAACGTCAATGAAATCTAAAAAGGAAAACATCCTAAGTGAATTCCCCTCTATTTTCCTTCCACTTGACAGACAGGATGAACCGGCTGAAACAGGGAACAATGAGCCGCCAACCTGGCAGCGCCACGACCAAACCAAACAACACACGGATTGACTGGTCGCTGCTGCGGGGAGGAAGCATTCGCATGCGACGCATCCTGTGGAGGTCAGGGACAACATGGGGGGGGGGGGGTTGTGACCCTGGTTCTGTGTTTACGGGCACGTTAGCAACATCAAGCATCTTAAAAAAAAGAGGGAGGAAACAAATATACACAACCTGGCGCTACCATGAGAGGAAGCGGGAGGGACAAATGGAAGTGGAGATAATAGCCAGCGAGAAAAGGGAGCCTGTGTGACTCAGCACATCTGACAACACACACACACACACACACACACACACACATCACTAAACCATGTGACCAGATTCACCCTGGTTCTGTGCGTCTGTCAGGAGGCTTTCCTGCCTGTCTCGCTTATTTAAGATCAAAAATGTTGCCACTTTTCACGCTTGCTTCACTCTATCTATTAATAGCCTTGACTGTTGCACAAGACAAACAGGTTCTCCAGCAATCGCACGAGTGTCTCGGCGGGGGGGGGGAACTGCGGTTTATCATCCTGATGTACTCCTCCAAACGGTCCAAAAGCTCTTTTCTCTGTCCTGGTTTCAACCCGTGCATTGCTACCACAAACACGCAAATAGTTGCTCGGTGAAACCCAATCAGGTGTCGGGTGACTCTTGTTTTGTTATTTATTTGGGTTGGGTTGCTAGGCAACCGGGGATGTAGCCCGCAGAGGGGTCTTGGGACGGCTTCTGTTATGGAAATAGTCAGCGCCGCAAGGTATGCGTGTAGGCTACAGAGCGTGCATGTGTTCCTTCTCATTTCAGAGAGGGCTGGGTGCTGAAAGGACGGCACGACGACAAACAAATCAAACGGGCTAAATGACGTACAATGCAATAATGCTCGATGTGAATCGGTTTTACAGTGCAGACATGTCTGACTCAGCAGATGATGGCGTCACCGGCTTTCTGGCCGGGCGTCTGCGGGACTGTTGAAATCATGGTGTGGGCCAGCATTGTTTAGTCAGATATGATAATGGATGACAAAGTGTGGCGGTAACCATATAAACCCAAATGGACAAAGGAAAGCACATAATAATAATTATGACAATAATTCACTGGAACAGATTACCGTAGTTTCCGGTGTATAAGCCACACCCACTAAATTTAGATCACGGGTGTGATGAAAAAAAAAAAACTCACTGGAAATCGCAGGAGGTCGTTACTCAACATTGCAGTCCGACTCACGGTGTCATTTTAGAAAAAAACGTTAAACTCATCACACATCAACTTAACACTGAAAAGGTAGCTAAGAAATATATAACACAAAACTTGACTTTTAGGGCATGATTCTCTGGTAAATATTCATCAATATATTAATATAACTAATTTGAAACTATCTTTGCGGCTTTATGGTTTTTACTGCTAAAGGGCCAGAGGTGACATGATGGGTGGAAGTGACGCAACAGTGATGTAGCGATAATCTAAAGTCATGGCCTCTGAGGCGCTTAAAAGGCAATGCATCTTAAAGCAAATCATTGCAATTCCTCAACACCATGCAAACGTGACCCCCCCCCCCTCCCCCCCAGGGGCTCTGAGCATGAGTATATTGGGATGGCATCAGATGTCAAAGTTGCCTTTTCCAGTTCTTAATGACCTTGTAAATCGGGTCATTCATCACCGCACCACGCCATGTTTGTGCATCAGGATATATATATTAAAAAAAATCTATACGAGGCATCCACCCTCATGCTTGGAACAGAAGAAAGGTTTTCGTGGGGGGGGGGGGGGGGGGGGGGGGGTTGTGTCAATACGTACCCAACCGCGGGTCAAATCTCCACGCGGGGACGTGATCATTTTCCTTCAGGCCGCTGTCCGCAGGCAGTGGGATGGACACGGTGATTGGTTCATTCACCTGCAGCTCCGCTCCGTCGCTGGCCAATAGGTGGACGGAGACGGCGGCCACTGGAGTCAACGCCGACGGCTTCTCAGACCCTGCGAGAGGAGATATGTCAGCAGGGTTTAGACAGACAGGAAAGAAAACAAGGGAAGGGCAGGAAAGGAGGCGGAAAGTAAAAAAAAAAATGGTTGGTAGTGTCACAAAGCTCAAGTATGCCTGTGTGTGTGTGTGTGTGGGGGGGGGGGGGGTATTCCAGCCGAAGGCCACACATACACACTCTTAGGGAGTGATGGGGATGCATGCAGGCATAACCAGAGCATGCACACAGGGGTTATTGTGTTTCAGAGGGTCCTGCAGAGAGAGAGAGAGGCCTGCTCAGGGTAGCGTCTGCAACACCCTATCCTCCGTTACACCCCACCCCCGCCACCCCCCAACACGCCGTCTTCCAAAAACTACCTGTGCCATTGCCGCCAGGGACCAGCAGGTAGGGAAAGTGCTGGATGAGCTGGATGAGCGAGGGCGAGTCGGCCACGCTGAGCAGAGCGGTCAGGTTGGAGTAGGACGTGTTGGAAGGAAGACTCAAGGCTCTGCGCTGGAAATGAACACTGGGCTGGTGCCTAAAACCTTGCAGGGGGGGGGGGGGGCAGAGATGTACCAAAATGTCAGATGGTTATGCTCTTCCTGGGATTGGAAACAACATTTCCACAACAATATTTTGATGCGTTCAGTGGACAAGCCTTGGATTAGCCGACTTGTTATCAAAAATAGCTTGACCATGTCGTCCAAGCTTTCATACGTATATACGCTAATCTTTCTTGCAGTGGCTAACGATGCTAAACATGAATTTGTACATTATGTGTATTATATTATTTTTGGATGCCATTTTGTGATGGGAAAAGGGATGGAAGAACGGCGGGAAAAAAATAAAATGCACTGTTGTTGTTGCGGACGTTAAGCGTACGTACGGTATATATTACGTACTGTTCTCTGATTGGTTTATTGCTGCCAGCGTATGTACTGTATGTATTGCGTACTATTCTCTGACTGGTTTACTGCTGCTAGCATACACACAGTACGCATTACATACTGTTCTCTGATTGGTTTATTACACCCCTGCGTCAGCGGGGAATGGTGTGCTAACAAATATTCTTGTTCCACGTTGTCGGTTTTTAAAGAAAATTAATGGCCTTCTAGTGCAGAAAATACGGTAATTTAATAAAGCCATTCTTATAGCGGTTCTTAAAAATGTATTTTAATGGTTATTCTACTTGATTTATTCCTTCAAACGCCATCTTCACATATTTGATATGATTATTTCCTCCGTTTTTTCTGTTTTATAATTAGCATGGCTATATTGTAAATCATGCTAATATGATTCAGTGTTTAAAATGAGTAAATAAATGACTCCAATGTAAGCACGGTGGACGGGTGGTTAGCATGTAGGCGACACAGAAGACCTGGGTTCGAATCCCCTCTGTGGGCGTCTCTGCGTGGGTTTTCTCCTGGTACTTCGGTTTCCTCCCCCATTCCAAAAACATGCTAGGTTAATTAGTGACTCCAAATTGTCCATAGGTATGAATGTGAGTGTGAATGGTTGTCTGTCTATATGTGCCCTGTGATTGGCTGGCCACCAGTCCAGGGTGTACCCCGCCCCTTTCGCCCAAAGTCAGCTGGGATAGGCTCCAGCACCTCTGGGACCCTCGTGAGGATAAGCGGTAGAAAATGAATGAATGAATAAATATATTTGCACGGCTGCACGGCGGTCTAGTGGTTAGCGCGCAGACCTCACAGGAGACAAGGGTTCAATCCCACCCTCGGCCATCTCTGTGTGGAGTTTGCATGTTCTCCCCGTGCATGCGTGGGTTTTCTCCGGGTACTCCGGTTTCCTCCCACATTCCAAAAACATGCTAGGTTAATTAGCGACTCCAAATTGTCCATAGGTATGAATGTGAGTGTGAATGGTTGTTTGTCTATATGTGCCCTGTGATTGGCTGGTGACCAGTCCAGAGTGTACCCCACCCCTCTTGCCCGAAGACAGCTGGGATAGGCTCCAGCATAACCAGCGACCCCAGTGAGGATAAGCGGCATAGAAAATTGATGGATGACTCCAATCTCTTGGATTCTTTATTATGAGGTGAATTTGCACAAAGTATCAGTATTGGATGGATATTGTCGATTATCCAGATTATCCATATTTCCAACAGGGAAAATGTGAGTTTGAGGCAACATGAATGAGTGCTTTTCCAAATTAGCATTAAGCCGTTCTAAATCCCGCTGCTATCTGTGGCATGTATCCATTTAGCGACTATCGATGAGGTTCCATAAATAGGAGAATAGTACACTGCTGGCTTGGGTAAGTGATATCATCATGGTCTCAATGCACATTCCTGAGTGGTGAGGACAACACCCATCTGTGTTTAAGTGTTTTTAGAGGTATGGTGAAGTACTGCGTGTAGTATCCAGGTGAAAGCCTTCGTCAAGAGAGGAGGTTGTAGTACTGCGTGTAGTATCCAGGTGAAAGCCTTCGTCAAGAGAGGAGGTTGTAGTCTGCGGTCGTGTTTGCTTGAAAGGAAACGACGCCGTTTCTCTTCATTGTGCGTCCCCTTCCTTAACTCTTTGTGCTTCTACTCACCCCCCCCCCCCTTCACGTTTCTCTCACCCCGTGTTCCTCCTTCTGTTGGACACTTTTACCCCCCACTCCCCACCCCCAAACCCTTCTAAAAACGCTCCACTCATATCCTCACTTTCCAGCACAGATTGCATCGTCGTTGTCGTCGTCCCCCCCTCACCTCCATTCATTCCTTTTACCCCGCCCGTGCCACACGCCAAGGTTTATCTCTCCCCAGGGCTGGCATCGTCCACACAAACGATGTGGAAGTGTGTCAGACAGGACGTAAAGCAGCCTGCGGCCAGTGTCTCCTCGCCGGTTTACATATGAATGGCGTCTGTATATCTGATGCGCGTCTCTGAGCCTCACAGTGGAAATAACTCCCTTGTCACTCACAAAAAACTACCAAAGACTCATTTCATTGGGAAAGCCCTTCCTAATGGAATCACGCACATATTATTAAAGAAAGAGGGCATCATTTGTATTCATGCATGGGACCCGTCTTGACAAAAATCCCAATTTTGTTTATTGAATGACGTATTACATATTTAGAGCCCTATGACTTCTGTGAACGGCCCATAAAAATTAAAATCTACTGTGAAATGCGGAACTTCTCGGAAATTGACCGTGTAAATGAATTCGTAGCGTCATGTCCAAACTAAAACATCAGCTAATTCAGGCGAAAAAAAACGTTGAAAATTCAAACAGACAGTGTAAGCTAGCCGAGTTAGCTTGTGTAGTTTAGCGGCGCGTGCCAATGTGGCTGTACGAGATGTGCTACGGTGTTAACGTAAGAGAGGCTGGGGCAAATATAGACAAACAATCATTGGCACTCACGCTTATGGACAGTGTAGAGCCAATTACCCAATTACCCAATCATGGGACCCTACATATTTCATTCAATCAAATACAGTGGTATAAGCTGGCTACCCTCGGATTGGCTGACACCAAAAATAGGAGTTTCCTGAACATTAACTTGTGACACTTGGCGTGGATTATACATTTTCGAACCATAGTTTTCCTCCATTTGTGCAAAATGTAAATCGATGCATTTTGTTAGTTGCAGAAAGGGGGCTAAAAAAAGAACATCTGAGATGTCCGTAAATCGTGAAAAAAAGAAAGGACCTTTTCCGTAGCTTTAAAAGGTAAGTGGCTTCCATTCCTGTTGCAGTTTTTTTTTTTTGTAACTATGATTTATTTATTTATTCCAAGATTGTGCATTTTTAACAACCCCACAAATAAAGAGGTGTATTTTGGTGCATGAAAACGACACACCACACAAAACAAAAACCCTGAACATATTTCAACAGCTACAGGAATAGAAAATAATTACAAATAATTGTGATAAAAATAGAAACATAGATAGTTGTATTAATGGGTCAATAATAATATAGTGTACCACTATTTTTTTGTTTGTTTGTTTTAGCCAGAAATTTAGTCAAGGGGAGAAAGCGCCCAAAGTGTGGACCGTGGGGATATTTACATGCCTTGACTGTCTCTTGGCAGGCCACGGGTAGAATATATTTAAACAGGAAATACAGCTGGGGTAGGTGCAGACACTGGAAGATCTAGAATGCTTTCTACGGGTAGAATATATTTAAACAGGAAATACAGCCGGGGTAGGTGCAGACACTGGAAGATCTAGAATGCTTTCTACGGGTAGAATATATTTAAACAGGAAATACAGCCGGGGTAAGTGCAGACACTGGAAGATCTAGAATGCTTTATACGGGTAGAATATATTTAAACAGGAAATACAGCTGGGGTAGGTGCAGACACTGGAAGATCTAGAATGCTTTCTATGGGTAGAATATATTTAAACAGGAAATACAGCTGGGGTGGGTGCAGACACTGGAAGATCTAGAATGCTTTCTATGGGTAGAATATATTTAAACAGGAAATACAGCCGGGGTAGGTGCAGACACTGGAAGATCTAGAATGCTTTCTATGGGTAGAATATATTTAAACAGGAAATACAGCTGGGGTGGGTGCAGACACTGGAAGATCTAGAATGCTTTCTATGGGTAGAATATATTTAAACAGGAAATACAGCTGGGGTAGGTGCAGACACTGGAAGATCTAGAATGCTTTCTATGGGTAGAATATATTTAAACAGGAAATACAGCTGGGGTGGGTGCAGACGCTGGAAGATCTAGACTGCTTTCTGCGCGGGTTATTATGTGTAGCTGCTCTGTAGGAGTCCAGGGCCGAAACTGAACATGATAGGTCCTCTTCAAATGCGTTCTACCGAATACACCACAGGAGTTAGTGGCAGCAATGGTTTGATTCCGCTTTGCTAAACCACAGTTCCCATCTTCACCGAGTTATTTTTATATTTTGCAAGATTAGCGTGTAAATAACGCTTATAACTGTATTTTTTTTTTTTTTTATTTAAACGTGTGGAAAATACGCCCCGCTTTTACCTTGGAAATCGGAAACAATCTCCACAGCATCTTCGTACACCGTCAGAGTGGCGGCTCTCTCGGGTAGAAGACTCAGGCTGATAGAGGAAAAGACTGGAAAACAAACACAAGTGCAGACGATGCATTAACTGTACAAATTTAAAAAATGGCAGACGGAGACGAGCTGATCACTGCCAGACATAACAAGTCATTAAACCATCTCTATACATTTTTAATAAAGCCCGTTTTTCCCGGCAGCAGCGCGGGATTACCCCCTCCGACCCGGCAGACTGCACGTCTTTCTTTACTCTCGCTTCCTTCCTTTCACTCCTCCATTGTTCAGAACTGGTAAGCGTGATAATCCAATTGGCTGTCGTTCCATCGGCTTATTATAATAGCCCCCCCCCCCACCACAATCCTGCTGCCACAAAGCTCCATAACTCGCACACGTTGTAGGCCGGCCCCCTTGCTGGCTTTCTGGCATCAACTGTAATAAATTAGTAATGGAGCAAGCCACTCGTTAGCTCAGACGCCCGGCATGCATTCATCTAGCAGAGCATGAGGAAGCGCACTCATCCAGTGTTCTACCTACCAGGTAGTCGGGAGGGTCTCCAGGGCACGGAGTTTGGCACGTAACCGCGTTTGGTTGCAGTAACGACCAACAGGGTCCCCAGGCGGTATGGGAAGCGTAGGTAGGCGTTGCCGTCGGCCAGTGAGGTTTCCGTGGTTACCAAAGTGTGGTTTGCAAAGAGCTGTATGGATGCTCCCACCATAGGCTGGCGAGTGCTGGCATCGCTCAGGTGGACCTTCAGAGTCACTTCTGTAAAAGATGAAAGAGAGAGAGAGAGATCACCTAAATGCTTCCAAGAGGATCAAGTCTCTACACTTATTACATGATGTTAGAATGAAAGTCATCTCATAAGTCAGGTTTTGGATCGTTGCGCTGCCCTTTGCCTCCCATCTGCAGCAAAAAAGCATTCCATAACTCACCAATGGGCCGGACGGCTTGACAACTTCCTGTATTCCAACCAATGGAACTTCCCCTCTAAAACAATGGACCATTTCCCTTCATCAAGCACGGCTTACAAATAAATTATCTAAGTAGTCGTATTACATGCTTTCACATTTCACATACTAAAAAACAGCAAAATTTAACAGCAAACTGCGGCCTCACAGCTAGAAAAAACAAGCTCAATTCCACCCTCGGCCATCTCTGTGTGGAGTTTGCATGTTCTCCCCGTGCATGCGTGGGTTTTCTCCGGGTACTCCGGTTTCCTCCCACATTCCAAAAACATGCTAGGTTAATTAGCGACTCCAAATTGTCCATAGGTATGAATGTGAGTGTGAATGGTTGTTTGACTATATGTGCCCTGTGATTGGCTGGCCACCAGTCCAGGGTGTACCCCGCCTCTTGCATGAAGACAGCTGGGATAGACTCCAGCACCCTCCACCCCCGCTTCTGAATATTTGGTGACATTAGCACTTTAAGTGTGAAAAATGATGCAAAAAAAATATCCAAATTCAGAAGCATAACGTTGAAATATTTGTAAAATAAAAAAAATAACTACCCAAAAATGGGGTACTGGGATAAGACCTTTGGGGAAAATACTCGGAATACTTTTTCGAAGGTGTGTGTCCCATTACATGTGGCGTAAAAGTAACCTCGCATTTGAGAAAAGGAACATCATACCAACAGTACAATATGGTGGTGGTAGTGTGACGGCCTGGGCTGTTTTACTGCTTACCAATTACTTTTTTCCGGGTAATTTACAGTTTGATGGTGCAATCTCTCGCACACTGATTATTTTTTTTTATCGCTTAATTATTATTATTATTATTTAAATTTAATTTTTTTTGTTTACACAACATTTTTTCAAATCCTTTTCTCAGTGACTAACCCATAAAGCTTAAATCCCAACATTATACAGGATTGGGTTTTCCATGAAATTGTACAATATCACGCTGATCTAAATGAAGATGGTTAAACTTTTCATGTTGAATTTTGAAATTATACTCATAAATGAACCGTGAATTGAATGAAAATATATTGTATGTATGCTTTTACTTCACAGAGAAGTGTGAAAACATGGCGAGAACAAAAGGCAGCAATCGTATCACTGAAATTATTTTGAGAAACAAAAACTAAAAGTTGGAAAACTGGGTTGCGGAAAAAGTTTATTACTAGAATAAAGTCAAAATATTGCGGGAACAGTTGGAAAATTTACAAAAAAAATACATAAAAAATCCCATCATTTCATTCCTATCCTCCACTGATAAAAACAAATGTAGCATCCTTTCCTCCAGCTTTGGTCCAATATTTACAAAATACTAACACATCATCAATCTAAATGAAATGGAGATTGAGCATGAATTGCTTCAAGGGGAGACAGAAACAAGCGCACCTCTGCTTTCTGAGGAGACATAACCCCACGGAGCCATGTTTGATCATTGGCGGCTGACTGACCCGTGGTGACCTTTCAATTAAGGCAGAAAGGCTTTTCAACTCCCTGGCCCTAAAACATGTCCACCTCCCCCATACTGAAATGCAACTGAATTTTGTGAGCTCACCTTCAGCGGCACGCACACAAACCCGGGACGTGTGCCCTTCCCCCACTGCGAGATCTCACGGTCGACTAGTAACCGCTCTTACAATGTTTGTGGGAGTTCAACCAGAGTGCAGAGCCCCGGTCCAAATCACGTATTTGCAGAGATAATGCAAATATGGAGGTGCACCCAAACAGTTTTTGAGATCACGCTCAAACTAAAAACATGACAAGATGGCTGTAGGACCTGATCAGGGTTCCGTGTCCACGTTCTGACCTCTGACAAGATTCTTCTCTTTATTGCATTTGTACCAGCAAAGCAGAGGGTGGAAGCATGGAGAACACAAAGAAGCTCTGCAAAACTGCAAAACTTCATCCAGAGTGTCACAACCTCACTTCCTGTTCTCCTCCCAATGATCCGCTGTTAGGGGTACCAGCTGCAGTCACTTAAAAAAAAAAAAAAAAAAAAAACTCCCGTGGGAGAGCCAGGACTGACAAGCAAGAACTCACAAATGCAACAGGCCCCGCCCAGCGCTCTTCCAATAAATCAGCAGCGGGGTGACATCATTGTTAAACAAGCTCAGAGTCTCCCCTGCACTCCCACATGGACGAGAGAGGAAGCCTGAAGACCAACTAGAAGGCACCCTACTCACTCCGTGTGGAGAATAAAAGGGCATAAAAGAGTGAATTGTCCTCCATGATGGATACCAGAAATACTTTTCACAAGTCTTATCTGTGGCCATCATTATTAGGGAATAGTGGTAGTGGTTGCTGCTGTTTTCCGTCATCAGGATTAAAAGAAAGGATGTGAATTGATGGCTGATCCCATTAACTCAGCAGGGGATGGAGTGGCGAGATTACATCATCAGGTCTCCTCACTAAGGCTTTAGAATGAGAGAGCCGTCTTCCTCTTGCTTCAAAAGGTCCTTTATAATTTTATACCGACCGGTCCCGCACCCAAAAAAAGTGTCTTGGAGGTGTGTTGTCAAAAATCTCATCTCAATGCTGGAATTTTAAAAGTCAATTTGCCAATTTGGAATCTTGGTGTGGACCGCTATATTGATCTGTACCATTTGGTTGTAACATGGTTGGATTCTTTAAAAAAAAAAAAAGTGAACTGAATGAACTGAAACAATGGTAAACATAATTACAGGCAATAAATTACATATTGAAGCAACAATGAAGGAATAAAACCTTGCGGGTGATTTTAATAATCAACCCCTCAATTAAATCAGTCTTGAGTCTCCATTGACATACATGATTTACTGTGTTTAGCACAGGACTGAAATCTATTAATGGCAATGGTGAGACCTTTTTTTGCGGTTTTGCAGAAAACAGAGTGAATCCTGAGGGACACTAATGTAAAGGGTGTGTTGTGGTGGTCCAATTAGATAGATATGATATAGTATATGTTAATTATATAGACTTAGCTCCAAAGATGGCTGACAGAATAAAGTCATTTAAAAAGTACACAGGTCACAGCAGAACCTCATAATTCAGTGTAATTAGCTGTTTTTTTTCCCGGGAAATGCACAATTAATTAACTATTGTAGTAGTTGAGAAAAACATTATTCTTTTGACGGCTTTGTGCATCTCTAAAGACACACATTTTCGACAAATGTAATGATTTGATAGCAAATATGACTATAGCCTCATCGCCATCATGGGCTTCATACAGATGAAGACAATACAGTACAGTCGATACGATAGAGTTCTCGGTCACTGTCTTTACAAGACAATAAGTGTATTGTTTTAAACGCTTTAATTCAAAAGAGATGAGTCAAATAATGAACGGCAAGCTGGACATGAACAAACAAAAGTTTCTTCGCTAGCGGGGCTAACGTTAAGCTAGCTAAGTTGAGGTCACATCAGCATCCCAGCAGGCTAGCGGTACCATTAGCTTCTTAAAGTACGAGCTAGCCCCTTTCGTGAGACGGGTCGAAGCGGGCCAAGGTGTTCGAAGAGTCGTTACCTTCCGTGGCTGTATGTTCCCTCGGTGTTTTACCGGCTCCTTCTGGAACTAGAAGTCCAATAAGCGCGACTAGAAGCACGGCGGTCCTGCTCCCTTCCACAGCCCGCATCATTGCAGATGGGGAGTATCAACGTCCAAAAAAAGGCACCAAACAGCAGCGCAATCTTTTGCTTTCACAAAGTCAATAAGCGACCACACTTAGTCCGTAAAGGCGGCGACTCTCCATGTTTAGCGACATCAGCATTTTCAAATGAAAGCCTTGTCTTTTCCTCCGTGGCGCATCACCCAGCCCCCCTTTTCTTTGCCTTTTTTTTCCATGGACGAGTCAGGGTCAGAGGAGAGCAAGCCTCAAAGCCACATGCCCGAAAACAGCACCAACAGGCGGCTTCATCCAGGGCGAAGCGTCGGTGACATTGACGGAACTCTGGCGTCTCCTGTCGGTTAAACGTTGTACTGCTTTGTAGTCGCCTCTGGAGATGGGCGATACATGCTGTATTATATTGCTTGTATATATTACTTCAGAAGATCAACCAATAATTCTGTGTTTTGCCTTTAATTTTTTGTATTTAATCAGCGTAAGACACAACAAATTTAAGCAAACCAAACATATTTATTAATAATACCAATAAATTAATAATAAAAAAACAAAGCCAATATCGACTCTCGTGCAAATCGTGCCTTTTTGCTCCAAAAGCCGTCAACCAACAACCAAGGACTCATTCCCTGAGTTTGTATAAACAATATAACTACATACAATTTGAACAATATCATCAACGTGGGTCAGTATCCATCCGATTACAGTCTTAATTCCGATTAATTAAGACAACAAAAAAATCTGAGGAGCCACTTGATATTCGAAAGAGTCGGCTCTTTTTTTAGTGAGCCGAGCCTTTCTACAAAAGACACGAAATTTCCATCACTCCTGCCTGGCAGACAACGCGAAGGGTTTTTCAACCCATTACATACGCATGCGCAGTTTGACATTTAAGAGAAAAATGAGTCGATTTGGATTCTATTGCGTTTTTCTCTTTTTGCTAATTAAAAGCCCGAGTTTGATCCTTTTCTTGTGCTTTGCTATTTTTCTTTATGTCCATTACAGAACGCGATAAAAAAAAGATCGCCATGTTTATGTTTTTCACTTTGCAGCAGCTACAGTATCAGTGCACTGTGTGCGCGTGCGCGTGTGTTTTGGTGTCAGGGCCATCTCGTCCTTGCAACTTTGGGCTGCATGGAGACGTCGTGACGTCACTGCGAGACCATAGATTGTACTCCTGTAGCAGTTAACGTGACCGAGCAGCATGGATACGCACGACACATCCGATAAGAGAGGCGTTTTAAATGGACCGGACGCCCAGGGGACAGCGGTTAGCAGTGGGGGAAGACACAACAGCGGACGGAAGACATCTCCACAACAAGTAAGGCTGCAAATACGAGTACTACTGATTTGGAAGTACTACTGATTTGCCCCATGCGTCTACAAAATGCAGTAGTATCCTACTCTCTTGTCAGATTAGCATGTTATTTCTCTTATTCAGTGTACTATCTACACAATATATGCTGTTATTTCATTTGAGTAAAGCGCCTGTCATCCTTTGGGTTCGAATTTATCAGTTTTTCAAACATTTATGGAACAAATCATGCTGTTTTGTGGTTGAATACGTACGGTTAGTTTAAGAAAATATGCACTTCTAAGCAGATTTTATGTATTTTTGCTGTTTTAAATGAACTAAAGTACAAGGCATTCAAGACTCATTCAAATTGTGCTTGTACTAATCTACACTGGTCACTAGGTGTCAGTAATTGTTCTGTGAGACAAGCACCGAACATGATTGCCGGAAAAACAGGCTTTTATTGCAGGTTTAAATTATCTCACCACAGGCGCAGTAATAATCATAACAATACACACAGGCTACTTTTGCGACAGTGAGTTAAAAAACCCCGAAATTACTTCTTGTCCTAGGTAAATCTGGACAACATACACAAACACAAGTTAGATTTATGTTTTAGATTGTTTATTTTCTGATTATATTGGGAAATAGAAATTTATAGATGACTATAGGGGTGTTATTTCATGTCTGGAGGGCTCTAATAAAATTTAGAAGATCTTAACCAGATTTTCTATGCCATAATTACAGAAATATTCCATATTTTAAAAAGGAATCCTATTTTCTGGAAATTCACTTATCACAGGGGGGTCTGGAACCAATTAACTGGGATAAACAAAGTATTATAAATAATTAGATAAACAAAGGATTACTGTATATCGGTGGTCCAAAGACATTTTGGGCCTGCAGCTTGTTTTTGATTGGCTCTTCACATAATTTATTCATGTGATTTATTATTAGATACTACACTAATTAGCTGTGTCATCTGTAGTATTTAATAATGTTGTGTTCAGATACTCGGTTACCATGCATTGGACTGGTTTTACAATCTTTAATATACAAATATGTATAAAAAAAATTGGTACACCCCTTTAAAGTGCAACATTTATGCAAGATTGTTTAAAAAAAAACATCAACCAAAATGTCTGATTGGATTAACAAACAAATAATAACTGATTGTATGCAGCAGCTTGAAACAACCCATAGGGGGCGACATAAACATCCTTTCCAGGCAAGTGTGTATCAGAGGCTAATGAATGGTTTCTTCTTCTGTGATATTTTCCAGAGTTATTCATCAAAATGGGTCTCTCTTTGTCAACATGGCTGCACGGCAGAAAAGCAGATGGTCCTCCTTCCTCCTCGTGTGCTCTCCGCTCTCTGGCCGTCCCCATCTCGTCTCGCCTGGAGGTCATTTTAAACTCCTCTCCCGTCGGTCCGGGAGACATCCACTCACGATGGAGCTCCGTGCACTGCTCGCCTCACGTCCGTCTCTCTGCCAGCAAAGAGGAAGCCAGGCGTTCCCCCGTGGAGCGGAGCAGCGACGGCGTGAGGGCGGAAAAGGGTGTGACGGGCGGGCTTCACGTGTGGGAGGTGGTATGGAAGCCCAACCACAGAGGAAGTCACGCTGTCTTGGGCATCTCCAGGCAGGGCTGCCCTCTGCAGGCATTAGGTTACAATGTACTGGTCGGGGGTGACGTTCAGTCATGGGGGTGGGAACTCCAAACCAATCAGATCTGGCATGATGGACAAAATCGAGGAGCTTACCCGGAAAAAAGGGGGAGGTGTACGCAGCCAGGTTCACTGCTGGCAGAGACGCCTCTTCCCATCCCTGAGCGCATCCTCATGGTCTTGGATGCAGACGCAGGGACCCTAGGATTTGTCGTCGACGGCTACTTCCTTGGTGTTGCGTTTGAAGACCTGCCCCGTGGCGTGGAGCTGTTCCCAGCGGTGAGCAGCGTGAGAGGAGGAGCCTGTATACGACTTCGATATCTCAACGGCGCCACCCGTGAGTGCTGAGAACAGAAATGCGTAGCCACAAAGCAAAGACGACTAAAATAACACAATTTTTTTTTTCCTCAGGTGATCCTCCAGCCTTGCTGGCGTTGTGCGGGCTCTCCATTCGCCGCCATTTAGGCCCACGGAGGCACAATCAAACAGATAAACTGCCTCTTCCGCCCGCTCTCCGGCGCTACCTTTTTCTGGTCACTAATGGTTACATTAGAAAAATAAATGAACATACGGGGACATAATTGTATTTATTACAAATCATATTTATGTAACAAAGTATGCGGGCTTCAGTTTTCTATGGTGAAATTATTTTTGTGTACAAAATAAATGACTCACATGGACTGTATCATGTTTGTACCTTCTGTACATGTATGCCCCAATTATTATTTAAACATATCAATTCTTTGTGGTTTAGAAATTCAAAAATGTATATATTTCTATGGGTGACTTGAGCGCTGAGCCGGATGGCACTCCGTTGCTATGACAACGGAGTGAAGTGTCGTAAAAGCAGCGTGTCTTTTCCCTCCGCCGCCATTGAACGTTAGCATACGGCTAATGCTACACAGCAGTCGATAAAACCCGGATTCCCTCACGTTATTTCCACCGTTAATTACTGCTCGCTGACATTTATCAGAGAGCTAACAATGTAAGTGTTATCTAACATGAATTAATTTCTTCCTAAATGTGTTTTTAACGAAGCAAAGTTGTAGCTTCTTGTAGCTAATTAGCAGCTGTCTGTTTCGGACTGCTAGCCACAGGTGCAATGAAAACGTCACATAATTATATACATTATTATTGTTATTATATTCATATATATCATGTTTGAGCGAGTTTTTATTTTTTAAATATAATTTTAGACAGTATTGGATTCAGACTTGTCAATGGCTGCTATGGAAGACTTGAGAGGAGGAGGAAGTGAAGGTCTCATATTTGCTTCCACCGAAGAAGAGGAGGGCTCGTCCGAGGTTTGCTTCACTGTAAAAAGATAACATAATGGCACTCAACGCTATACATACGCTGTATATGTTTGTTCCTAGATTTTATTGAGCGTTTTGGCACAACACGATCAAGTGGGCCTCTGCTTCTATGACTGCAAAGACGCCTCCATTAACTACATGATGGATACTCCAGACAACCACGAGCTCCACCTGCTGGCGAGAAGTATGCATTGCACCAGTGGAGCATATTCATATATTCATATTTTGTCCTCATCGTTTAGTCATTCAGGAGATTAGTCCCCAAGTGATTATCACCAGCGCAAAGCAGGAGCGCTGCATGACCCGCTTCCTGCAACAACTTGGTGAGTTCATGGGAATAGACCCATCAATGCAGTTTATGTACACTGTATGGCAAATATTAATACTATAAAACAAATACATAATGTGTATAGTAATGTAAGTGTTTTACAGCTCTATTTCCAATGCAACAAGAATATCATTCTGGGCTTTGTTGGGATCAGTCCAGTGAGATTGTACTGTATAAATACATCAATTGTTTATATATTTCTGTTTAAAAATGTATGTTTTACTCATCAAAGTAATAGAAAAAAAATGACGATTCAGTTGGCACTAAATACTGCATTCAAAAAAAATACTGTGACATATTTTTGTCACTCAATTTATTATTTAACAGGGAATCAACTTTTACTTTTTTGTGTCTCTGAAGGATAATGAAGTTTGGGAATAGAAAAGGGAGTTAAAATGTGCCAGAGGAGTTGTTTTGTTGTGTTTCGGACATGAGACAAGCTTTTTTTCTGGGTCAAGGCGATGATATGACATAAGTAGAGTGTGACGTTAACAGTTAGTGAGTGATATGGGATAAAAAAAAAAACTGTTTTGCTAGCTGTTGGGCGCTGATTTACAAGGTTTTGAATGATTGTACCATTGAAAACATTTTTAGCATTAACTACCGGTATATTTTTTGTTGCTTTTTTTTGTGTGTCAAATTCCTTTCAGGGTCAAACCCAGACTACAAACCAGAAGTGGTTACCTATCCATATGTTGACTTTGGTAAACAAACACTCGCTATTTTTCGCTATGTCTTGTTTCCAATCTTTACATTTTGAATTTGAATGCGGTAGGTCTGGAACTCGGTAAGCAGAGGTTGCTTTTGGCCCATCTGCCTTTCCTGCCTGCCTCCATCTCAGAGCAAGAGAAGTTGGCCTACCTCTCCTCCTGTATCTCATTTGACTTCCCCCTCATGGTGAGCCAGCTGTTGATACCACATTCCAGCTCATGAAGTACCAGTTTTATAGCCTGTGTATGTGTTTGTGTGTGTTTTGTGTGTGTGTGTGTGATGGGGTTGGGGGGCTAGCTGAGGGCAGTTGGAGCTCTTTTAAAATGTCTGGACAGGAGGAGAGTGGGAGTTGAGCTGGAAGACAGCAGTGTCGGCGTTCCTATCCTGCATTTCCGTGCCTACACACTGTAAGACGCACATCAATAAACGGATTAATATTTTGTCATTTTCCAAATTAGCATTTTGCAAATGACTTTTTTTGTTCCCCAACCCAGTAAGGGTGTCGTTCACATTAACAAAGACACATACAGGTGAGTGATACACTATATGTATACAGTATATACTGTATGTCAGGCTGGTTGACGGGTCATTACATTTGCACCAGTGTCCTGCAGATCTTTAAATCAGAGCTCCACCCGTCAGTGTACAAGCTTCATTCGGGTGAAAAAGAAGGCTTCAGTCTTTATGGTATGTTGACGAAGAAGCACCACACAATCTTCTCCAGATGAACAGACATCAACAGATATCAACGCACATACACTGTATCGGCGCTTTTTCATTACGCTGTGTTTCAGGGATACTGAACTGCTGCAGGTGCAGGTTTGGCTCCAGACTGTTACGGTGAGTAACTCTGATAGGCTCTACACCAGGGTTCCCAAACACGCGGCCCGCGGGCCACTAGTTTGAGGCCCCCGCCTTGATATGAAAGTTTAATGTTAGTGCGGCCCGCGCAAGTTTGATATGGATGCTGTATGGTATCATGTACCCAGAAAAAATTATTACGTTTGATTCATGTTAAAGGTTAAATAACTGTTAATAGTTATCCTCCCTATCGGTGTGGAAGTGGTAGTTTTTGGCTATTTAAGTTTAAAGGAAATAACCTGAAGGCTACCGTTTAGGTCGCCAGCTCTCTAGTTTGCGAGTTAGCATGTGTCTCAAGACCCTGCAGTTGCGCAATATGTTGTAAATAAAAAAGAGTATAAATGTGACTATAGTCGTGTTTTGTCATGTCTACAGGGCTCTACTAATGCTTTAATTATAATCTGAAAAAAATAATTTGCCTGACCACTTCCACACAGATAGGGAGGATAACTATTAACAGTTATTTAACCTTTAACATGAACGTTAATCAAACGTAATAATTTTTTTCTGGGTACATGATACCATACAGCATCCATATCAAACTTGCGCGGGCCGCACTAACATTAAACTTTCATATCAAGGCGGGGGCCTCAAACTAGTGTCCTGCGGGCCACATTTGGCCCGCGGGCCGCGTGTTTGAGACCCCTGATGTAAAGTATACAGGGACGCAATCTAAACTCAATATGTTGCTGTCACTATTCACTATGAGCAATGTCCCTGTCTGCACCAGTCAGTGGTTCCTGCGTCCCACCGTGGACCTCGCCGTGCTACGCAGGAGACAGGAAGTTATCCGCTTCTTCGCATCGCCTCGGAACTCAGACTCCCTGAGCACCCTGCAGTCGTCGCTACGCAACATCAGAAACATCCCAGTAATTACGACCAACCGACCTGTTTTTTTGTTTTGTTTTTTTTTTCAAAACTACATCTGTGATTGTTTACCGCGGCGTAAACGTCGGATTGTGTGTGTTGCAGACACTTCTACACAGGATGTCTCTCTCACACACCAAAGTAACAGACTGGCAGAATCTCTACAAGGTTAAATCACCATGCAGGCAACGACTTATCTACAGTATGTTGTTTTACTGTGTGAGGGGAGGCTTGGTGTGGTTTTTTTTTTTTTTTTTTTTAGACCGTGTTCAGTGCCGTGTGTATCAGAGATACTGTGCGTCACCTGCCTCAGTCCGTTCATCTTTTCCGGGACATCAGCGAAGGCTTCTCTGATGACCTCCACCACATCGCCTCTCTCATCAGCCGTGTGGTACCAGATGAAATCTCATATCCATTCATTTTCTACCGCTTTTCCTCACAAGGGTCGCGGGGGTGCTGGAGCCTATCCCAGCTGTCTTCGGGTTTGAGGCGGGGTACACCTTGGACTGGTGGCCAGCCAATCACAGGGCACATATAGACAAACAACCATTCACACTCACATTCCTACCTATGGACAATTTGGAGTGGACAATTAACCTAGCATGTTTGAATTTATTCAGTTTTTATTTTAAAAATATAATTTTAGACTATTGGATTCAGACCTGTCAATGGCTGCTATGGAAGACTTGAGAGGAGGAGGAAGTGAAGGTCTCATATTTGCTTCCAAATATGAGAACATGCAAACTCCACACAAAGATGACCGAAGGTGGGGAAAGACAAAATAAGAAGCCAGAAAGTTACCACTTTCACACAAAATAGGAGGAAAATTCATTCATTCATTCATTTTCTACCACTTATCCTCACGAGGGTTGCGGGGGTGCTGGAGCCTATCCCAGCTCATTTTGGGGGCGTGAGGCGGGGTACACCCTGGACTGGTGGCCAGCCAATCACAGGGCACATATAGACAAACAACCATTCACACTCACATTCATACCTATGGACAATTTGGAGTCGCTAATTAACCTAGCATGTTTTTGGAATGTGGGAGGAAACCGGAGTACCCGGAGAAAACCCATGCATGCACGGGGAGAACATGCAAACTCCACACAGAGTTGACCGATGGTGGGGAAAGACAAAATAAGAAGCCAAAAAGTTACCACTTCCACACCAAATAGGAGGAAAACTCATTTATTCATTAATTTTCTACCACTTATCCTCACGAGGGTTACGGGGGTGCTGGAGCCAATCCCAGCTCACTTTGGGGGCGTGAGGCGGGGTACACCCTGGACTGGTGGCCAGCCAATCACAGGGCACATATAGACAAACAACCATTCACACTCACATTCATACCTATGGACAATTGGGAGTCGCCAATTAACCTAGCATGTTTTTGGAATGTGGGGAGGAAACCGGAGTACCCGGAGAAAACCCACGCATGCATGGGGAGAACATGCAAACTCCACACAGAGATGGCCGAGGGTGGAATTGAACCCCGGTCTCCTAGCTGTGAGGTCTGCGTGCTAACCACTAGACCGCCGTGCCGCCCGAAATCTCATATTTGTTGTTTAACTGCAGGTGGATTTTGAAACCAGTGTAGCCGAGAACCGTTTCACCATCAAACCAAATGTGGATCCCGCAGTTGATGAAAGTGAGTGACGAGAGTGGGGGGGGGGGGTGGCGCTCGAATGAGACCGTGTCTTATCTCTATTCTTTTATCTCTTAGAGAAAAGGCAGATGGCGGGCTTGTCCGACTTCCTGACCGATGTTGCCAGAAGAGAGCTGGAACACCTGGATGCCAACATACCCTCCTGCTGCGTCATCTACATCCCGCTGGTGTGTCAATATAAAAATATAGACATGAACGTACTCATATTTATATGTGACTCTCTCACCAGATTGGATTCTTGCTCTCCATCCCTCGTCTGCCTACCATGGTCGAGAAAGAAGACTTTGAGTTAGTGGGGCTTGATTTCATGGTGGGTCCATTATCTTCACATTTGACATGACCTCCAGCGTGGTTTTCATTGCTGAGTCAACGGCACCTCCGCCAGCTGCAGGGCATGATAACCTTAAAGGGGACCTATTGTGCTCATTTTCGCTCCTTTTGTATTGAGTTGTGGGCTCCTATAGAGCAGCTACACACAATAACCCGCAGAATCTGCACCTATTCCAGCTGTATTTCCTTTTGATTTGTGCTTCCTGTCAAAGCGGTTCTAATTTATTTCAACCACGGCCCGCCTCCGGGCTTGCCCACTCCGCTGTGATTGGTCACACGCCCAAAGTGCTTTCTCGCTATGATCCATATCAGGAAGTCCGCCCCTCTGTGACATCACAAAGTGGCAGTTTTAAACTTCTTTCAGCGCTCACTTTGGCATGTTTTAACACAACATTCTAACTACATTTATAGGCTTAAAATAGCTCAAAAGCTAGCTTTGTCTTCAAATGTTGGTTGCACTACTCAGTTCATTCATTCATTTTCTACCGCTTTTCCTCACCAGGGTCGCGGGGGTGCTGGAGCCTAGCCAGCCAATCACAGGGCACATATAGACAAACAACCATTCACACTCACATTCATACCTATGGACAATTTGGAGTGGCCAATTAACCTAGCATGTTTTTGGAATGTGGGAGGAAACCGGAGTACCCGGAGAAAACCCACGCATGCACGGGGAGAACATGCAAACTCCACACAGAGATGGCCGAGGGTGGAATTGAACCCTGGTTTCCGAGCTGTGAGGTCACTAACCACTCGTTATCAGTATGACAACATTGGTTCTGTTGCCGTTGTGTTCTGCAGTATACTTGATTAAAAAAATCACCAATCATTATACATGTAAAGAAATCATTTGCGTTTAATGAGTTTTCTCATTTAGGAAGTAACAGCCTCTTATTTATTATCCCCAACTAAATAATTAATACTGCTATAATTAGAGCATTTTGTGGTAATCAATTCCCCACAGTGAATCCACAAATCCATTTATTGTGCCCAACCCTAATGGTTAGCAATTCTTCTGGGGATGTTCCCAAGATCTCAGCATATCAGCCGCACGTTGCTGGATGCGTGATCTTAATGATCTTAATAGCTCAGATAATGTCCGCGTCCAAAATATCGATACCACGGTCAGCGCTGATTGATTTTACTTGTGAAAAATGTTTAGGCCTCCTGTAAGAGCTCTTTTTAATCAGCGTAAGAGTTTGTTGCCGTTCTGTTTTGACTTATGCTCATCGGTGTGTGTGTTTGTTTGTTTGTTTGTGGCGAGGCCAGTTTCTATCAGAAGATCGACTCCACTACCGCAGCCAGAGGACGAAGGAGCTTGACGTGCTGCTGGGGGATTTGCACTGCGACATTAGAGGTTCTTGACACTGTATCTTGTATTTACAAAACAAATAAAAATATAAATATGTGCTCCTGGTATTAAATATTAGCTTGTATCCTCCAGACATGGAGATGACAGTCATGAGTCAGCTGCAGGACGCCATACTGGAAAGGAGCGCCGCCCTTTATAAGGTCATCTAATATCACAGCATTAGGTACACTTTCACAATCTAATACAGCAGAAAAGCAGTATGATGCAGTCCAGGCATATACAACTGTTACATTTAGGTTGCATTATTTTAAGTACGAATCCGTTCCTTCCTTCCTTGAAGGTTCTGAATTTGACCGCTGAGCTGGACTGTCTCATGGCGTTGAGCAAAGCCTCCCAGGAGTACGGCTACACTTCACCCAAGCTAGTCAACCAACGGAAGATATCCATCACTCAGGGCAGGTGGGCACTTGTCATACAAATGAAATATATATTTTTAAAAAAGAGGCTTATTAAATGAAGCACCGCTTCCAGACACCCGCTGCTGGAGCTGTGTTCTCCTGTTTTTGTGGCCAACCCGTTTGAGAGCTGTGAGTCGCAGGGCAGAGTCAAAATCATTACTGGACCCAACTCGTGCGGGAAGAGCATCTACCTCAAGCAGGTGAGAGGCGGAGTACGCCTCTGTACTGGTTGATCTCCCAAGCTTCCCCTTGGGTCCACCATTTGTACTTCTGAGTCGCTGCTAATTCCGTCTTTTTTATTTTTTTCCAACCACTTTTTTGTCAATGGGTTTGCTAGGTGGGTCTGATTGTGTTCATGGCTCTCATTGGCTCCGACGTGCCGGCAAAGGAGGCGGAGATCGGCCTGGTCGACGGAATATTTACCTGCTTGCAGGGCAGAGAGTCTGTGTCTGTAGGCCTCAGCACCTTCATGGTAGACCTGAACCAGGTAGATGAACACGCACACACTGTCGTGATACAGTAAACCTCGGATATATCGGATTCAATTGTTCCCACTGGTTTTGTCCGATATAAGCGAAATCCGTTATATGTGTATACCGGAAAATGTCCGTTTTACGCATATATCGGATTTATATCCGGTATATGCGTAAATGGGATTTTATCCGTTATAAAAAGGCACTTCCTTGACTATGTTTCCAATGTACCTGGACGCGCAGGCAACGCTGCAAACGCTGCAAATGACGTCGTATAGCGGCCTGTCACGATTCAGCGAATCGGAGCGCCACGATGCGGCCATCCGATATATGCGAGGGAAATTTAATGGAAATGCATTGGAACGGGACTGGAGATTTTGTCCGAAATAGGCGAAATCCGTTATAAAAAATCCGATATATGCAATGAATTTTTATTGGAAATGCATTACAGAAAAATCGGTTCTTTTTTATCTGTCTGTTGTGAGCGAATTTCCGATATATCCGAGTCCGATATATCCGAGGTTTACTGTACGTCTGTGTCAGGATGTGGAAATACAAAATAACATAAAATAGATGAAATGTCATTCTAATTGTCATCCAGGTGTACTTCACTCTTTCCATCGTCAGGACATTTTCACAAACACACATGTTTACCCAATATAATTATCTTTTTTCCCTCCATTTTCCAGATGTCCCAAATACTGAACAGAGGCACCGGCAACTCATTAGTCCTCATCGATGAATTTGGAAAAGGGACAAACACTGTAAGGAGTATTAAACACACACTTATTAACATTAGGCGGTCCCAGTTAACATTTACCAATTTAAAGCGTGTCATGCAGCCGCTTGGTGGGAAATGTTTCATAATATAATTGCCCTTTGAATTTAGCCATGTCACTCTTATTGTGTTATTTCCATATATATTAACTAATAAATCACGCTGTTTCATGGTGGCCTACAACATATTGTTAGTCAAAAAAACATGCATACAAATATGCTAATTGTATTTTCCGCCATGATTAATCATTATAGTGGAAAAATATTAAATATTTATTATAATAAGAAATGTAATAGCACAAGTAAAGTCCTCCCTTGTAATGAATGCCTTACTGCAAAGAGACGGCAGGTACTGAAAAAATCTTCAAGCATGAATTATTTATAATCGTATTTCCATAAAATACAGTTTCACACATTGTGAACATATTCATAAGCTTCTATTTGACGTGTTCACTGCACTAGTATTCTTTTTAAGTATCTGCAATAACACCAGCAGGAGGCAGGTTTTGTTTTCTGCCTCAGAGGCAACACAAAAGATGAGATGCTTTATTACCAGCAAAGTCACGGCTGCACTAACCATCTAGGAGACAACATTTATTTTTTTTATCGGATATGTTGTCTTACAAAGCATAACTGTAGCCCCTTTCACACAGAGATCCTGCAAAATAGCCGTAATAATAAGATGAATGGCCATAATTAGATTAAAACATTGTCAAATTATGATATATATATTTTATTAAAAGGCTAAAACATGTTTACATATAGCATATTTAAACTCAAAGCTTTGGGTTATTCATTATTAATAGCAGATCATCTTTTTTCTTTGCATTTTTGACTTTTTGCTCTATTGTTCCCATTTTTGCTGTTTTACTTGTACAGTAAACCTCGGATATATCGGACTCGGATATATCGGAAATTCGCTCACAACGGACAGATAAAAAAGAACCGATTTTTCTGTAATGCATTTCCAATAAAAATTCATTGCATATATCGGATTTTTTATAACGGATTTCGCCTATTTCGGACAAAATCTCCAGTCCCGTTCCAATGCATTTCCATGAAATTTCCCTCGCATATATCGGATGGCCGCATCGTGGCGCTCCGATTCGCCGAATGGTGACAGGCCGCTATACGACGTCATTTGCAGCGTTTGCAGCGTTGCCTGCGCGTCCAGGTACATTGGAAACATAGTCAAGGAAGTGCCTTTTTAGAACGGATAAAATCTGATTTACGCATATACCGGATATAAATCCGATATATGCGTAAAACGGACATTTACCGGTATACGCATATAACGGATTTCGCTTATATCGGACAAAACCAGTGGGAACAATTGAATCCGATATATCCGAGGTTTACTGTACAACGTGCCACAGCCAGGCCGCACTTTGGACACCCCCTGTCCTAGAAAGTCATAGATAAATAGATGACATCACATGTCAGCGCTAAGATGATTGATTTTGTCAACAACATAAAATGCCCATTTTTATCTGTGATCTACTTCTGTGCATTTGAGTCGTGTCATTTGTGCTCAACGTCAAGGCTGTTTGATTTTTTGAACTTTTAAATTAGAAATGTTCCTCTTCATTTCGCCTGTGCCTCCTTACAGGTGGATGGCTTGTCCTTGCTGGCAGCCACCATCTCTCACTGGCTGAGAAAAGCTCCTGCAGATGTTCCTCATGTCCTGCTGGCCACCAACTTCCACAGTTTGCTGCAGCTGGGCCTTTTACCCACGTCCGGCCTGCTGTCTCTTCTGGTACTAGCAGATGCTCTCACTGCAATATTTAAACCTCCAGCCTGCAGCGTGTGAGCGCAGGAAGACCGAAATAGCGTGCCGGAGAGCTTGTCGGAACTCGTGAAGACTCTGCTTGTGTTTCAGACTCTCGAGACGGAAACGGACGGGGATGATTTGGTGTTTCTGTACCAACTGAAGGAAGGCATCTGCCAGTGTAGCTACGCGGCCAACGTGGCCAGATTAGCCGGCCTGCCTGCCAATCTCGTACAGAGAGGCGTGGAGGTGTCTGAGCTCTACAGGACAGGAAGACCCATCAAACGTGTTGACAGCGCGTCATCGGATGAGCAGGCCAACAGGTTTGTGTGACTCTCTTGTTTAGTCGTGTGTGTTGGACATGCCGGGGTATGTTTCTGCTGCCGATTCAGGTGCAGGACTGTGGTGGATAGATTTATGAGCCTGGATCTGGAAGACGAAAACGTGGATTTGCAGAGCTTTATGAAGGAGGAGGTTCTGCCCTCTGCTGGACAGCTGCCGAACAACTGACCTGTGCTGCTGGAACGCAGGTTCCAAATAAGGTTCCGAATACTAGCAAAGAATTCTGATGCTTTTCTTCATCTAAAAACAAGCTGTTAAATATACTTTCATGTGTTATCCTGTTATATGAATGGATTGTACGCTAAATTGTGTTCTGCAAACTTGTCGGATGTTTTTTTTTCAAGCCTGTGCAACTGGTAAATTGTCACCTTCACCATGTGGGTGTAGTCCCTTTTTTTCGTATATTGGCGGCACACAGTGAATAAACATTGGCTTCTCTCAGTGTGCGGAGGCCCCTGCAAAGTGCCAGGACATCACGAACGCGACAGTGATGCAGAAAAGCGTGTCGGCCCGAAGTCTGAACGCCGCGTTGCAGAAGGAGGCGTCGCAGCAGCGTTTGGTCATGACAAAGATGGTGTTGTTGGAGAAGAGCTCCACGGTGGTCTCCACGTCGCACTCCTCTGCTTTCACGCAGCCCAACGTCTTGACATCCAGGACGTCAGCTGAGTGGGGGGGGGGGGGGGGGTGTTATAAAACATGACCATCTTTTTTAACACAACACAACACGTACCAATAGGCAACGTACCTGCCTTCCCGTGACCGGTGAAGCAACGCTCCCCGGGGTTGCAGTCGGTTTCTGTCGTGTAGCATGCGTCCCAGAAACCCAGGTCGCAACGAAAGCACTGCAGAAGCTCCTCCTCTTCCTCAAGTCCTTCTGCGTTCATCATCTGCTCCAGAGGCTCCTCTTCCTCACCTGCGCCCACACAGGTACTGTTGACGTACTCTTCACAAACCTCACAAGAACGATTGTGCAAGCTCACCCAATGACTAGCATCACAAAAGTGAGTACACGCCTACACGAATCAGCCACCGTTTGTATTACAGTCCATCTTCTCAAGCTCCAATGTGATAGAAATGAAACAGTTATACGCTCTATCTGGCAACATAAAGTACCAAGATCAGCACAAGTGATGGAATTGAGTGCTTATGGTAGGTTTCCTCCAGTCTGAACCTAACAGAGTACCTGTGGAGCATCGTCAAGCAGACACTGGAGTAGCACAAAGAGTCTAACAATCACCGGTGATGTCATCATGGAGGAGTGGAAGAGGATTCCAGAAAGAAGCTGTGCAGCTTTGGTAAATTCCATGTCTAAGAGGATTAAGGCGGCGCTAGATAACAATGGTGATAAATAGTGACACCAAGGACATGCTCGTTATGAGGATGCTATTCTAGTCTATGTACTGCTATTCAAGCTGTACGTCGACTACTCTAAATGATATGCAAGTTTCGTTTCTCTCGTGTTGCCCTTGAGAAGATGGAATAAACGTGTGTGGTGTACAGCTTCCTCGCTAATGTGAAGAGGTGTCCTAAACGTTGTGAAGGAGCTTCATTGTGTTGAGCGCTCCAGCATCTCAAGAGATGCTTTGTTTATTCTCCAGCGGTCTGGAATTTGTTTGGGTGATTTGTGTTGTTCGGGGATGGCTTCTGGGTCTTAGGGCAGCATCCTGTTTTAATAAGCAGACAGATGGCGGGGACAAAACAGAAAAGAGTTGGCATCGTGTACAACAAAGCCTTAACCCTCCAAGGATGTGCAGTATAATAGATATAATAGATGTGCTGTCGTGCATCTACTCCCAAGAATCCAAACAAGACGACTTCCCTCACAATTGGTCATGTGTTGGCAGTGTGTGTGTGACGGAGAGAAAGGGTGAGAAAGAGGAAGACATCAAAGCAGCAGCTAAATTGAAAAATGGAGGGTTTTTCCCCTACAATTGTTAAGTACTCTTCAGCAACGTTTATTTAAGAACTGCAGAAGAGAACCAGCATTTATTAGAGGAAAGGAGGCTTTATTTGTATGTTTTTTATAACAGTTACAGAATAATCATTAGTTTTTCATTAGTTCCTCAGTAACTACTCTAAATTAATGCACCTTTGTTCCTCAGTAACTACTTATTAGTTCCTCAGTAACTACTCTAAATTCATGTGCCCAAGTACCTCAGTAACTTCTTATTAGTTCCTCAGTAACTACTTATTAGTTCCTCAGTAACTACTCTAAATTAATGCACCTTCGTTCCTCAGTAACTACTTATTAGTTCCTCAGTTACTACTCTAAATTAATGCGCCTTCGTTCCTCAGTAACTACTTATTAGTTCCTCAGTAACTAATCTAAATTAATTCGCCTTCGTTCCTCGGTAACTACTTATTAGTTCCTCAGTAAATACTCTAAAGTAATGCGCCATCGTTCCTCAGTAACTACTCTAAATTCATGTGGCGAGTACCTCAGTAACTTCTTATTAGTTCCTCAGTAACTACTCTAAATTCATGTGGCCGAGTACCTCAGTAACTTCTTATTAGTTCCTCAGTAACTACTCTAAATTTGCATGCCTTAGTTCCTCAGCAACTACTTATTAGCTCCTTAGTAACTACTCTAAATTCACATGCCTTAGGTCCTCAGTAACTAATCTAAATTTATGTGCCTTAGTTCCTCAGTAACTACTCTAAATTCATGTGCCTATATTGATGTGCCTTAGCCATGAGCTCTTCATTAGTTCCTGAGTTACTGTATTTTTGTGTACGTATTGTAAAGTGAGACATGCTATTTCATACATGATAATATTTTTTTGTCAAGCATTGAGATTCCTCACTTTGTTCAGCGGACCTCGAATGCACCGTGACTCCGATTCCATCAGTTCCTGGATCATCTGTCATTAGTGGTGAGTACCTGTACATTATGTACTTTACATGTACTCAATAGTTGTGGGAGGCATATTTAGCGCTTAAACCTGGCTTGTGTCCTAAGTGAACAATGGCAATTGAAGAGAAAAGGGGAGGGTTATGTTGCCTGAATATAATCTAATAATTACAACCGTTAGTTTTTTAATGCAAATGCTAATCCAACATTGTAGTGGAACGGCAACATGAAGCTAGTAGGAGGGTGGGGGGTGATCATGTGTCTATTACGTATTACTTCTTATGTACTTTACGCTAATGTGCTGGGTTGTCTTTGACTTGTTGATGTTCTTGTTGGCTGACAGAGACATTGTTATGAGATAATGAAGCACAGCCAACGAATGCACTTTATGTGTGTGATAAAACTCAGCAGTCGTAACATTTATCAGAGATGCCCTGGCCGGTCCACCGGTAACACAAACCACATTACCAAACATGCCATGACTTATTCTGTCGCATGAACGGTGAGAGATGACACGCAGATGGCTACACGGGTAGTGTTGCCAGATGGGAAAATGACAAATTATCACACCAGATTCTTAGCATTAATGTATTTTGAAAGAAAAATATCATACACACCTTATTTATTTATTTATTTATTTTTTAATGACCATGAACAACAGAAAAAAATTGACTAGCACTGATTTAGCATTTGAACAGAAAAGTCCTAATTTGTCTTTCTGGGCACAGTTTTCTCCGCGAGCGTGGTGATGAACGAGGTGGCTTAGTCCTGCCGCCTGTGAGTGGTTATTTCACGAGGCACTTCTGACATCTGGTAAAGTCAGTGTTGTCTAATCCAATGCTATAAAAGCCAAAGTGAGTCCACACTTGCTGGCGGAAGACATTTATAGCGGCTGTATTTTAATAATAATAATAAAAAAAGATACACAACAAGAGCGTATCGATAATCAATCGCTGTCATTTGTAGTAAATAAATATTTGCGACTAATGCCCACTAATGTGCTGCAGGCTTGCCAGGACTGTAACAAAGATGCTATTCCTCATCCAACAAACCGACGTAGCTTTGTTCGTTCTTCTTAAGCTGTTATTTTAAGGAACAACTACCGACAACAACTTATGGACTAAAAAGCCTCAGAGCTCATTTACTTGCAGAGTGGCTGCTTGATCCCGTAAGATGAGTTTCAGCTGAACTCTTCATCCGCCCTCATCCTGTTAGCTGTGGCAAGCTCAGGTCCTCTCAGCAGACACAACAAGACGCTCATTGTTTTGACACTTTTAACCCTAACATGTTGCAAAAGTTGTAGTGCGACTTCAATGGAAGCTTAATATTGATACTGCAATACTGTTACTTCTTTGGCACGTTGAATGTGTAATGTCATAGACATTTGAATGGGTGCAAGCAGTTGGGAGAAAGTCTGTGTTTTGCAAGTCTCAGGAAAGTCTCGAGTCTTTGATCCCAAGTCTCATTTCAAGACTTGCAAGTCATGATTCAGAAAGATCAAGTCAAGTCTCAAGTCACTGACAAATACAATGAATGCATTAGAATTGTTTTATTTTGAAAGGGGACCTATGAATGTTGTATTTTCGTGTTAAACGATGCCAAATTGTCAGATAATGAGGTTGCCACTTTTGGAAGTAAATTTTGGATGACTCTGCACGCTCGGTTTTACAGAGTACCGGGTTCTACTGGCATCAACGTGATCCAGACAAACAAAGACCTACGGATCCAAAAATCCTCAGGAACGGTCGGGAGTGTGACCGATCACAGCGGAGTGGGCGTACCTAGAGAGACCGTTTGAGTGGGAAGCAGGAAGTCAATTGAAATACAGTAAACCTCGGATATATCGGATTCAATTGTTCCCACTGGTTTTGTCCGATATAAGTGAAATCCGTTATATGCGTATACCGGAAAATGTCCGTTTTACGCATATATCGGATTTATATCCGGTATATGCGTAAATGGGATTTTATCCGTTATAAAAAGGCACTTCCTTGACTATGTTTCCAATGTACCTGGACGCGCAGGCAACGCTGCAAACGCTGCAAATGACGTCGTATAGCGGCCTGTCACCATTCGGCGAATTGGAGCGCCACGATGCGGCCATCCGATATATGCGAGGGAAATTTAATGGAAATGCATTGGAACGGGACTGGAGATTTTGTCCGAAATAGGCGAAATCCGTTATAAAAAATCCGATATATGCAATGAATTTTTATTAGAAATGCATTACAGAAAAATCGGTTCTTTTTTATCTGTCCGTTGTGAGCGAATTTCCGATATATCCGAGTCCGATATATCCGAGGTTTACTGTACTGCAGAAAGAGGTGCAGAATCTGGAAGATCTAGAAAGCTTCCTGTGCAGTCATCGTGTGTAGCTGCTTTTGTCGGAGTCCAATACAAAGCTCCGAAAATGAGCATAATCGGTCCCCTTTAAATAAAATAAGACCAGTGTGACGGGACTCAGGATGCAACCTGTGCATCTTTCTTCTTAAACCTGATTGGACGTTAATAGATGCATTCGATATGGAAGATTCTGTGGGGAAAATGTGTTGTCTTGCTGAGAACATGCAAACTCCACGCAGAGATGCTTAAGCGTAGATTCAAACCCACATATTCCCGATCTCCTGACTGTGTGGCCAACATGCTAACCACTCGAGTCGAGTCCAAAGTCATCAAAAGCTTCAAATCGCAAGACATAAACCAGTAACTGTAACTGGTCGTTTTAGCAGTTCATTAACATATCGTGGTGGTTGCGGTGAAGCGGTTTGGCTGTATACCTCAAGAAAACCGTAGACCGAACATCAGTAATCCGACCCTTACCTTGAGCCGACACGAGCATCACGATAGCAAAAAGGCAAAACGTTAGTCCCTTCATTGTCAGTGGGATACTTTTCCTATTGTGTTCACCATGAGGGCTGCAAAGGAGAGCAGGGGGGCGGACTTCAAATTGGATTAGTCAGTCATGCCTCTGCTTTCAGGATCAGCACTAATCACTAAGCGCTGTATACCTGAAAATTAGCATCGGCCTATCGCAACAAGAGACGATACACAATGGCGACAAGCAACGGCTTAGTTTGTTTACTTCAGTGTGTCACAGATTTGGTTTATTAGCTGTTTCGTTAGCGTGTCGTACAGTATGAATGGCACATATGAAGCTCATTTGCACTGTTGTCGTTGTTGTTCCGCAGGTGAATCGAAATGAACATTTTCAGCCTGCAACATCACTCTTACGGTTCATGGCTTCCAGAAGAGGAAAACTGCATGTGTCCTGAGTCAGCGCTCGGATAAGAGGCTTACATCCTACTGTCCGTCTGCTTAGATACACGGTACCACACACACATACACATACACATACGTATACTCCGTAGGTGAGGATTTGATTCAGTTATATTCACAATGCAGCATGAAAACTGCATTGCTTGGATTATATAACTACCGCACACACTCACACACTCACAAATAGTACATAAGAGAGCAAGAGCAGTTTTTTTTTTTATTTTTTATTTTTTTGTTGCTGAGTGCATAAAGGTACTGAAATTGTCCAGTCAGTGTATTCGACTGCCGCTAAACTTTATCAAAAGTGTTGATATGAATATTTCACACTAAATATCCTCCCAGGTAACACTGTTAAATGTTCACAGTACACAAGGCAATTTCATCCAAAAAGAAAACGTTATTATCCAACAAAATGTATGCCTGCGGTCATGGAAAAAATGATTTAGACCCTTGTTTTTTCAGTTTCTTGTTCATTTGAATGCCTGGCACAACTAAAGGTTGCTTTATTTGTTTATAAATATAATAATGACAACAAAAATAGCTCATGCGAGTTTATTCTTTTGATAGATATTCATGTAAGAACTTCAGTCATTTGGGTTATTGTCAAGAAAGCCGGGCTGCACGGTGGTCGAGTGGTTAGCGCGCAGAGTAGGAGTTTGCGTGTTCTCCCCGTGCATGCGTGGGTTTTCTCCGGGTACTCCGGTTTCCTCCCACATTCCAAAAACATGCTAGGTTAATTAGCAACTCCAAATTGTCCATAGGTATGAATGTGAGTGTGAATGGTTGTTTGTCTATATGTGCCCTGTGATTGGCTGGCCACCAGTCCATGAAAACGCCACATTGACAAGCATTCTGAAAGCAACTAAACCAGACTGTAACTTTGTGGAGCTTCAGAGACATGAATCATCCAGACAAGACGTGCGTGACTGAACGAGAAGCAGGAGGGCGCTTCGGAAAAAAAAACAAAAAAAAAACAAGAGCAACGGCGCACGTGACCCTGAGGTGACATCAGGAAGTGCCGGATGACGACACCGCGGTGGGATGAAATACAGAAAAACAGGTGGACTGGAGAGGAGGACAGAAGAGCTGAGTTGAGTGTTTTTGAGTGAGGAGGAGGAGGGGGACGGGGGGGGGGGGGGTGGCCTGTGACTTCATGCAGGGATTAACCAGAGCACCGCCAGGGGAACAGATGGGCTCACACACACACACACACACACACACACACAGGAGTATTTGTGCATGCATGTGAGCGCATTCATCGTCCATGCCTGGTCATAGACAGCTGGGATAGGCTCCAGCACCCCCCGCGACCCTCGTGAGGAAAAAGCGGTAAAAAAATGAATGAATGAATACACTGGGGTGGCACAGTGGTTGAGTGGTTAGCACGCAGGGTTCAATTCCACCCTCGGCCATCTCTGTGTGGAGTTTGCATGTTCTCCCCGTGCATGCGTGGGGTTTTCTCCGGGTACTCCGGTTTCCTCCCACATTCCAAAAACATGCTAGGTTAATTAGCGACTCCAAATTGTCCATAGGTATGAATGTGAGTGTGAATGGTTGTTTGTCTATATGTGCCCTGTGATTGGCTGGCTCCAGCACCCCTTGTGAGGAAAAGCGGTAGAAAATGAATGAATCAATAAAACCACAGATGCTGCTAAATAAACTCATATGAGCTATTTTTGTTATCATAATTATATACATCCAAATAAATGTACCTTTTGGTTGTAAAAGGCATTCAAATTGATCAATAAACTAAAGGAATATCATTTTTTCCATGACTGTATATGCAAAAAAAAAAAACCAGTGATGTCCATAATTCCATATTTCCTCAAATAGCGACCAGGGTGTGTGTTTATTGAGACCACAGAAAAGCAGTTTACGACCTTGTAAATCCTGTTCTAACATCATTACACCCCCCACCCCCCACCCCCCCAGACATGAACTAACACCCATATGGTCGCCTTTACATCTACACTATATATAATGTAGCAGACGTAATAAGAGTAAATAAGCCATTTAAGACAGAAATAAGACTCGTGCTTGTAAATGTGTTGCCTGGGGGTGGGGGGCGAACAGGAAGTGTTTTTATTATTGTGCCTGTTGTGAGATAATAAGTCTGGTGATTGTGTGTATTACTGACACCTAGTGACCAGTGTGGAATACTACATGCATCGTCTCAATGCCTTTATGTATTTTATTTAGTTTGGACATTTTTTATGATTGAAAATGCAGAATTTAGACCAAAAAATATGCATATTTTTGACTAATAATATTAGTATATTATAATATATTTGTTTATATATATATATATATATATTTAAAATAGTATTTATTTATAGTATATAAAATATTTAAAACAACATTATTTGTCTGGTTGAAGTAGCGTGAACTGATCACTTTCTTGAATGTTTCACACATATCTCGCCGAGAATGAGATGTGATTGCTTGTGTGTGTGCGTGTGCGCGTGTGTGTGTGTGCGTGCGCCATCTTTCTGAGCAACTCGTGTGAAGGAGGCTGGCAGCTTGTTTCAAGATGCACTCGCACCTTCGCCAACTTCCTGCTGCCGCAGAATCATAGCATCTCCACACAGCCTGCCCACACACACACACACACACAAAAAGACCTCGGTTGCGTGTTGGGGGGGGTGGAGAGATGCAAATGACTGTACACTTCAGCAGTGAGAAAACACACTCGGTGTAAAAGCCCTAAAGCCGCCATTAAAAGCCATCTCCTATGCAGCAATGGGAAGAAGCCAAAAGCGACACACCTGCTGGAGCTTTTGGAATAAAGTATATGATGGAGATGATGGCGGGATGAAAAGGTCAAGACGGTGGGAGAGCCAAGCTTTGCTGACTTCTGCTGCGTCAGGGAAAAACTCAATAGCCTCTTTGGAATTTATCCCCCCCCCCCTCTCTTTTAAATGCCATCCTTCTTTTCCGTCCCAGCGCTAATTGAAATTCTTTAACACCTCTCCTGACCGCACGGAAAGAAGAGGAAAAAAAGACGGTGAAGCAGCTGACATTGTGAATTTAAAGAAGAATGCAAAAAGCCACGGCTGGTATTTATAGCCTGAGCAGTAGGTGTGGAGTGAGAGGAGTGTGGCCTTAACGTGCCGTCTCTCCTTTAGACCGTTTCCTCCGATAAAGACCAGATGATACCACGCCTGCGATAAGATACGCGCTCATTTGGCAGCTAATCTGCCTCATCCTCTTAAAACGGAGCCTCTCCGAGCGAGCGTTAGCAGACCCCCCCCCCCCCGCCTGGAAGAGTCCATCCTACATCAAATCAGTTTAAGAAGACAGCTGGGATAGGCTCCAGCACCCACCCCCCGCGACACTCGTGAGGATAAGCGGTAGAAAAAGAATGAATGAATGAAGTTCTCCTCCTATTTTGTGTGGAAGTGGTAACTTTTTGGCTTCTTATTTTGTCCAGGGTGTACCCCGCCTCTTGGCCGAAGACAGCTGGGATAGGCTCCAGCACCCCCGCGACCCTCGTGAGGAAAAAGCGATAGAAAAAGAATGAATGAATGAAGTTCTCCTCCTATTTTGTGTGGAAGTGGTAACTTTTTGGCTTCTTATTTTGTCCAGGGTGTACCCCGCCTCTTGGCCGAAGACAGCTGGGATAGGCTCCAGCACCCACCCTCCGCGACCCTCGTGAGGATAAGCGGTAGAAAAAGAATGAATGAATGAAGTTCTCCTCCTATTTTGTGTGGAAGTGGTAACTTTTTAGCTTCTTATTTTGTCCAGGGTGTACCCCGCCTCTTGGCCGAAGACAGCTGGGATAGGCTCCAGCACCCACCCCCCGCGACCCTCGTGAGGATAAGCGGTAAAAAAGAATGAATGAATGAAGTTCTCCTCCTATTTTGTGTGGAAGTGGTAACTTTTTGGCTTCTTATTTTGTCCAGGGTGTACCCCGCCTCTTGGCCGAAGACAGCTGGGATAGGCTCCAGCACCCCCGCGACCCTCGTGAGGAAAAAGCGATAGAAAAAGAATGAATGAATGAAGTTCTCCTCCTATTTTGTGTGGAAGTGGTAACTTTTTAGCTTCTTATTTTGTCCAGGGTGCAAAATAGGGTGCACCCACCCCCGCGACCCTCGTGAGGATAATACACTGGGGTGGCACAGCGGTAGAAAAAGAATGAATGAATGAAGTTCTCCTCCTATTTTGTGTGGAAGTGGTAACTTTTTGGCTTCTTATTTTGTCTTTCCCCACCGTCGGCCATCTCTGTGTGAAGTTTGCATGTTCTCCCCGTGCATGCGTGGGTTTTCTCCGGGTACTCCGGTTTCCTCCCACGTCAGAGGTGTAACAGAGGCAGGGCGGGGGCTGTGTGAAAGGGAGTACCGGAAAGCCGGAACAGGGGTGTGAAGTTTCTAACATGGGGGCGTCCAGACTTTTTCCAGTGAGGGGGCTCACATAAACCAACACATGTAGGTATGCTAAGCTAAAATTAAAAACTAAAAGTGAAAAAGCCTATTATTAATGTGAACTTAGCTCTTTTTTTACAGTTTATGCTGTTTTTGTTTTGAGGTTTTTTACCCAAATATCTCAACTTTTTTCTTAAATAATTAATTAATAATAAAATAATTAATATTCTCTTGTAATATGATGACTTCATTCCCATAATATTTTGACTCCATTCACATATTTGAACACATTTTTTACAAAAATTACAACTTTATTTGTTTTGATTGTCATAATATTACAACAACTCAGTGCTATGGCAGTATTTGTCCTCATAATATTATGAATTGGGCCGCACGGTGGATGAGTGGTTAGCATGTAGGTCACATGTAGGAAATTAGGGAGACATGGGTTCGAATCTCCACTTGGCCTCGGGTTTTCTCCGGGTGCTCCGGTTTCCTCCCACATTCCAAAAACATGCTAGGTTAGCATTAGCGACTCCAAATTGTCCATAGGTATGAATGTGAGTGTGAATGGTTGTTTGTCTATATGTGCCCTGTGATTGGCTGTACCCCGCCTCTCGCCCTAAAACAGCTGGGATAGGCTCCAGCATACCCGCGAGGATAAGCGGTATTGAAAATACATGGATGGAATAATACAAATTTAGTCTTGTAAAATAAGATATTGTTAGTTAAGATAAGATTTTGTTAGTTTTTCATAATATTTTGACATCTTTCTTCAATATTTCAACTTTATGCTACTAGCATGATGCTATTTTTGATGTAATTATGACATATCGTAATGTAAATGTATGGTTTTAACAATTTTGTCAATTATTTTGGCCGTGTTATTGTTTAGTTTTTACTATTTTTAGAATGTAAAAACGGCCCTCAGGCCACACTTTGGACACACCTGCTATAACACACAATGCAATAATCAAATGCCTCACAAGTATTTCAATCATCACAGCAAAGAAGTCGTTTTTTGGAAGACAGATTTTGTCTTATGAAACGCAACAACAAACACAGCAGTGCCCCAATTTACTGGGTTCTGAAAGACACATAAATGCACCATCTCCCGGTATTACGTATTATTATTATTATTACACAATATTGCAACACCGGCAAATAAATGCCTGCTCTCTCCTGTTACGGCTCTGATGCGCCATTTTTCCAACACGGGATCTGACGCCACATTCTAAATTATGCGGCGTTCCAGCGTACACGGGGGGGTGGGGGTGTAGAGGCAGGATGACGGCTGTGTGAAATTGCGACGTTACAGACGTGTGAAAGACTCAGGCGTCTTCTCAGGACGGCGGATGTGTGAAAGGGGACAGCGGAAGAGGGTGCAAAGTTCAACACTCACTTCCCCCCATCCTGCGTTGAAAGCAGCTGTCCGCCGCGTGACGGGAATCGTACACATCGGCCATGTCGATGGGTGGACATGCAAACGGATATTAGCTTCTCTGTATGACGCAAGGGCGGCACGGCGGTCGAGTGGTTAGCGCACAGACCTCACAGCTAGGAGACCAGGGTTCAATTCCACCCTCGGCCATCTCTGTGTGGAGTTTGCATGTTCTCCCCGTGCATGCGTGGGTTTTCTCCGGGTACTCCGGTTTCCTCCCACATTCCAAAAACATGCTAGGTTAATTAGCCACTCCAAATTGTCCATAGGTATGAATGTGAGTGTGAATGGTTGTTTGTCTATATGTGCCCTGTGATTGGCTGGCCACCAGTCCAGGGTGTACCTCGTCTCTCGCCCTAAGAAAACAGCTGGGATAGGCTCCAGCACCCCCCGCGACCCTCGTGATGATAAGCGGTAGAAAATGAATGAATGAATGAGTTCTCCTCCTATTTTGTGTGGAAGTGGTAACTTTTTGGCTTCTTATTTTGTCTTTCCCCACCCTCGGAATGAATGAATGAATGTATGACACCAATTTTGCGGAATCTCTGTATGAGAGAGGATTTAGGTTCCGTCCCAGGAAACTGGAAAGTCAGAAAAATCAGCGCCCCCCCGCCTTGAGGAAGTGGAAGTGCATCGGCTCAAGGCGTGAAGTTGTCGGCCGGCAGTCTGGAAGCCTGAGGAGCACCTCCTCTTTAAGGTGTTGGAACATTTACAATTCAAACACCTCATGGGATCTTCCAGTTCTCCTTCAAGGTTCCGGCAGGAGTGCCGACGCCGTCCGTGTGTTACGGTTCTCACCATCCACGTAGGCGGAGGAGTGAGGAACCGGCAGGTCGCAGGACGAGAGTCTGGGACTTGGCTCCTGGTGGTGCAGAACTCTGGCCAGGAGAGTGGACCTCCCCTCGCTCTCTGCTGTGTTCTCGGTTTCGGTGCGAGGCGGCTGAGATGTTGCGTTGTCCTCGTGGTTGTGTCGCCCCAGACACAAAGGGAGGGGATATAGGGCCCAGTCTTGGTTGGAGAGGGGTGGTGTGAACCACCCCTGGTCCCCGTCTCTCCCCTCCCAATGTTCCTGACTACTGAAGCTGGCTCGGTCTTGCGAGTCATCCCAGCCGAGGTCCCCTTTAAGGTCCTCCAGGTCCTCCGAGGACTTCAACCTGTGGACCTCCCGATCCCGGTTCTCGTAGAGCAGCGTGGCGGCGCAGATGAAGATGAAGAGTCCCACGCCCATGACCACGGGCCCCGCCAGCTTCATCCTCTCCACGTGGCTGCCCACGCGCCCCCCGACGGGCTTGGGCACGGCGGACACATACCCCGCCACGGCCACGCTCATCCCCGCCAGCACCACGGCCACGCCCACCATGAGCCACACCCCCGGGGCCGAGCGCAGGTGCAGTCGGGTTCGGGCAGCGCCGCCTCTTCTCAGGCGGCACGCTGCCGGGAGGCAGGCGGGTGAGGAGCGGGAGGAGGCGGGGCTACTGACGGGGCTGCTGGCGGCCGTCATCCTTTGGCTTTCAACTGTGAGACAAAGTGTGGCACATTAGCGAGGAGGCGGGCGTGTGGGGGGGGGTGTGTGTGTGGGGGGGGGGGGGCGGACACATGAGCGTGCAAACAACAGGAAATAGCTGCCTTTTAATAGGACATGTGGCCGCCCTAATGAGACGGCGGTCCTCCGTGGGGCCGCGTAATGCATCCTCATACTTACAGCCAGGCACCCGAACCCTGGGTGACCGCACGGTTGGGCTTTTAGTGCCACGCCGTGTCAGACTCCGCCTTCCTTACACCATCTTTACATTGGCCTGTGGGGACAGCTATGATATATACAAGTCTGCCTAGCAACAAGCAGCCAATGGGAGCGGTGCTGTTTTACTGCGGTATCATTTTGGTCGCCGTTTGTTGGTTTGTGTGTTGGTTTTGTTACTTCGGATGTACGCAAAAACCACACAACCGATGACAATTAAATTAAATTAAACTTTGATCGGAAAGGTTGCCGACCCCTGATTTAATGTTTAATGAAAAATTGATCTATTTTCCTTTAGTGAGCGAGGAGGTAAAATAAAATAAAATAAATTAAAATATTGATAGGAAAGGTTGCCGACCCCTGATTTAATGTTTCATGAAAAAATTATGTATTAATTCATTCTTGGTTTGTGTGTTGTTTTTGTTACTTCGGACGTACGCAAAAACCACACAACCGATGACAATTAAATTAAATTAAATTAAATTTTGATCGGAAAGGTTGCCGACCCCTGATTTAATGTTTAATGAAAAATTGATCTATTTTCCTTTAGTGAGCGAGGAGGTAAAATAAAAAAATTCAATTAAATTAAAATATTGATAGGAAAGGTTGCCGACCCCTGATTTAACATTTAATGAAAAATGTATGTATTGATTCATTCTTGGTTTGTGTGTTGTTTTTGTTACTTCGGACGTACGCAAAAACGACACAACCGATGACTTTCCGCTCTCATTTTTTTTTAAATTTTGTGTTATCTTTCGGCTTTTATAGGGAAGCGTTTCAAGCCTCGCCGAGTACCCAAGGGGTCGGCAACCTTTCTTATTTTATTTTATTTTATTTTATAAAATTCAGATTCAGATCTTGCTAATATAGAATATAAATGTTCATAAATATCGAAATGTAAACTGTTTACATTTGTTGACAAACATGTTTACTTACTTACTGTTAAATACTTGAAGGGAGCCACAACAAAGAGGCTGAAGAGCCACATGCGGCTCTGGAGCCGTGGGTTGCTGACCCCTGCGTTAAAAATGAATGCCTACTGTTGACTAGCATAAACATATACAAATATAAGGTAGAAGATGCACTCAAAGACGTGACTACGCTGGTCAATAGGTGTCAGTAATGTTACACAATAGCCACTGCAGGAAGTACGCTGTCAAAAAAAAAAAAATATATATATATATCGTACATTTCAGCGTCATCTCCTCGTTTACTACAAAGTATAATTTTGTGTACAGTTCTGTGGACTTACGTTGCTATCTAGTACTGCTTCGGTCTTACCAGAGCGCCTGCTGCTGATTGCAGAAATCCACACGGCTTTCTGTCTTGTTTAAAAAGTACACAAGAGTGTCGCAGTTTTCCCGTTTGCGTCTTCCAGGATTTTGACCTCTTTTGTCATTGCAGTCGTTCCCAACTCATCCTTTAGCAGAACGTGTGTAAGGGGGTGGGGGGTAGGAGGGGGGGTTGTGTAAGGGCACAAAGTGCTTTTATCAAGGTAGAGCCGTGCTGCAGTGTAGTTTTACTTGCCTTGTTTTGCTCCTCAGCGCCAATCATCGTCCCGCTCCGGAAGCATCAGTTGGCTCAGTCGTCCACTTATCCGCTCCTCGTCATCTTTGGCTTGTAATGCTCAAAGGGAGACTTTCACCTTGTCCCCCCCACCACCACCACCACTCACACTCCACCACCGCCTCCTCTGACGTTTATCCTCCTGGTGTGCTGGTGTGCAGAGTGTGCCGCCGCAGTCATCCCACTGATACTAAACCTTTTTTTATTGTAGGAAGTAACAGTGTTGTTAGAAAAGTGCTGCAAAGCTGCTCTGCCTCCTCTCTCTCTCTCGCTCGCTCGCTCGCTCTGTGTGTGAGCGTGTTTGCGGAGGAGGGGTCGTGGGAATGAGGGGCAGTCTCACGGTGAGTCGTGTTATTCTTGGAGGTTGACATTCACGTTGATGTAATACTTTTTTTTTTTTTTGCTCACCCAAAAAAAAAGTGACACTAAAACCATAACAAGGCAAAAATAGATGCAACATGTGTTGTATATCTACTACATGAAGCTACAGCAGTGGTGTCCAAAGTGTGGCCCGAGGGCTATTTGTTTTTTTTTTTATTGTCCTGTGGCACATTGTGGTAGTAAAATGTTTTTGTTTTTTTCTTGGCTTTTTTAAATCAATCTTGATACAAATTTTAAAACTAGTCTCAAGGAGGGTTTTTAAGACCTTGAAAAGATCTCCTTTATTGAAGGTAATTGGTTCCAGACCCGACCATGATAAGTGACTTTCCACCAAGTAGTTTAGAGCAGTGAAAACCTTTTTTTTTAAACATTATTAGAGCCCTCTCGACATAAAATAACACCCCTATAGTCACCTTTATATGCATATTACACATTATAGTAGACATAATAAGAGAAAATAAGCTATTTTAGACATAAATAAAACTCACTGTGCCCTGTGATTGGCTGGCCACCAGTCCAGGGTGTACCCCTGGGATAGGCTCCAGCACCCCGTGTGACCCTCATGAGGATAAGCGGTAGAAAATGAATGAATGAATAAAACTCACAATGGTGTGAGATGAGTGGGTGGTGGACAGGAAGTGACGTGAGTTTTAGATTTTAGTTGGACTAGCTGGGTTATTATTATTATTATTATTGCGCCTGCTGTGAGATAAACCCTTCTAACCTGCAATAAAAGCCTGTTGCCCGGCGGTCAAATCTGGTCTCTGGTCTCACCGAACATTAAATTCCATAAATCCATTAAAACGCACATTTTCTTACTTAGCTTTCATATGCTGCCTGACATGTAGAATACTTTTCACTCGTAAACTAAACAGAATATGCATATGAGAAGGTCTTAGGTCAAGTGAGGACAAAAGTCAGTGTGCATCTTATTATTTCATTTATTTCATTCTCTCTCGGACACACACACACACACACACACACATTCCAAAACAGCCACAGCTTCCTCGGAGCCAAGGCCGCGGTACCATTAACCCTTAAATTAGAATACATAAATAAAAGCTGTTTGCATTATAAACACTCGCTGTTGTATACGCTCCAAAAAGTTGTCGTGACACTGACTTTTTTTTTTTGCAGCGTTTGCATAATAATAACTGTCATTAGGTAGCTGGATTCTATTTACATTGACAAGAAAAACAAAACAGATGCTTTTTTTTTTTTTTTTTACATTCGTGTGCCATGAAAATAGATGAAAATAAATAAAGCTTCTTCACTGACTGCACATTTCATTGACATAATTCTCTCGGGAAAAAAGAAAGAGCTGTCATTTAAAGAAAGTTTCTTCATTGACAATTAAAAAAAGGTCACGTTACTCTCATCCAAGTCACAGCTCTTGCTCCCTCTAGTGGATAAGAGAGGAAACTACATCCTGCCTCTTGGGAAAATACTTTTCCCCCGATTGTGGTAGAAGCTTAAAAACCTGTAAAAGCCACCTGCTTGGAGCTCGGAAAGCACCAGTTGATAAAAAAAGATGCAAAGTGTTTCCAGGCGAGTGAAGCCGAGTGTTTCTGTGTGTGGTCCGTCCAGGTGGGAGCGGAGTCGCCATGATGGAGCCGCTCGGGCCAGCTCTTCATTCTTCATCGGCATTCTTCAGCATGAGGATGGAGTTGTAGATCTTCAGGGCGGGGCCCAACTTGATGGCCAGGATCTTGACGATGTCTGATTGGGTGAGGAGCAGGAAGGCCTCGCCGTCTATTTGCTGGAGAGATACAAGAAAGGTTAAAGGTTATGAACCACGGCTAAAGATGTTCTAAACTGCAGTGATTACCTCGGTTTTAAATGTAGCAGCATGCTCTTTACAGCCCGGCAGCCCTTTGACGAAAGCGGCCACCTGATGGAAGAAAAACACGGCAGTGAGAAAGCGTTCCTCAGCAACCTCGCCGAGTGTTTTCGCTCTCGCCTCACCTCCTCAGAACTCCACGCTGCCACCCGCTTGGCCGTCAGCCCCAGGACCTCGGGCAGCAGCTGACAGTGTTTGTCCCAGCACAGCGCCATCCGGTGGTGAGGAGCCGCCGTGAGGCCCGGGGAGAACACAGACTCGTGGAGGGCCTGCTGGAGGGAGATGGAGTCTGCTGGGGAGGCTGTGAGGAGGAGCAGAAAGAACGTGCTATTTTTGATGTGAACCAGCCTTCACATGGAGAGGAGTCAGTTGAGGTGGCTCCGGGGCATCTAGTCCGGATGCCTCCTGGACGCCTCCCTGGTGAGGTGTTCCGGGCATGCCCAGCCGGGAAAAGGCCCCGGGGGGCAGACCTAGTAGGACACGCTGGAGGGATTATGCCTGGGAACACCTTGGAGCTGGAGGAGGTGGCCAGGGACCGGGAAGTCTGGGCTTCCCTGCTGAGACTGCTGCCCCCGCGACCCGGACCCGGATAAACGGAGGAAAATGGATGGATGTACACCAAGTACAGGCCAGTGTTTTGGTTCTACATATTAAACACTTGTTCGATCCCGGCCATTTTTCCAACATCACATCATTAAAGGTAAGACACTTTTTAATTCATAATTCATAATTCACGATGCCCTGTCCATGTTAGCTTCTTAGAAAGTCTATTATAGTTATTAAATATTTAACACACTGGAGTGTATAAGGTAATAATTCATGTATTTTTATGCAATATATAAAAAGTACTTGGTTAGAAATTACCTTTACTATCGCTGACCTCCTCTTTGACGTAGTGCATTTTCAGGTATTTGGGAAGTGGAGCGGTCCTGCAGGAACAACGTTGGAAGGTTCAAGGAAAACTTTATTTAAACTTTAGACTTTTGTTTTTTTTTTTACCGTTTCAGTCTGGTTCCATTTTGAGTCTGCTCACTGACGCCACCCGGTGGCTCCGGCTGGCCGCTGCGTCCCGAGATCTCCGCTTCCGCCTCCGCCGGTTTCCTAGCAACAGAGACAGCTGACCCGTCAGGCACGGAGCGCTGCTGTGGAAAAGCGAAGGCCGAGCGAGGAGGCGGACCTGCCGTGGGGGTTGTCGGCCACCTCAGGCGGATCAGGTGTCGATGCGGTCGGCGTCGCGGCGGTTGTGTTGGGTTCGGGGCGCCGCCCGCGGGGCGGGGGGCCGCCGAGCGTGAGGGGCGGCCGCTCGCCGCTGAGACGGTCTGGGAGCAGGCTCTCCTTGCTTAGGTTGACGTCGGAGTAGGGGCAGCTCACCTGGCTGCACAGAGCACACGTTATTAATATTACCAAGCTGGAGCCTATCCCGGGTGACTCACGTGTAGTGTGTCCCGTAGCGAGGTCCCCTTATGTGGCCGAGACCGTTGCATCCTGGGGTGGGACAGCCCTGTCCTGGGGGGCTCGCCACGTCATTGGAACCTGAAAGGACACACATGACGGATTCCGGGTTTTAAACGATCGGCGAGGAGCGCGACGCTCACCGTTTGGATGATGGAGAGGGTGTCCGGTTTTGTGGGACCAGCCTACAGGGTGCAGGTCTGGGCAGTCGGTCTCCACCCAGTAGTCGTACTCTGGACTCCACCCGTCAAAATGGATCTTAAAAAAAAAAGATGTAAGATGTAAGCAAGTGTGCGAGCGGCGGTGGCGGCGGCGTCACGTTTTGCACCTTGAGCCGGTGGTCGTCCGTGTCGGCGATGGTGGCAACCCGGATGAGCATGGGGTTCCTCTTATCCACGGCTTCCACCTTCATGCCCACTTGGAAGCCGTGCGGCGGGCGCTGACACAGAAGATACCCGTTATGCACCTTTTCTTCCCCCCGCCCCCCACGCTATGTACACGCGTGTTTGTGTGACACGTACCGGTTTGAAGGCCCGAGCGGGGGCGGCCTGTGTGCCCGTCTCCTCCAGGTATTTCTCCCAGGAGAAACTCTTGGGTTGCTTATATTCTGGTCAGAGCCAATGACGACATTGTCACCTCAGCTGATTCAATGTCCAATGTGCTGCCAAGTGTTGAGTGCAAAAGAAGCATGCGGTCCGAAAAAAGGGATGCTCCGATCGGGATTTTATGCTGCCCATTTTGATCCAGGACTGAAATCGTCCCATGCCAATCACATGGATCAATTATACATTTGATTTAGGATGATCTATGATGAAGCCAGGACTATTCTAAAGTCTCCTAACTGCCAGCAGGCCCCAAAATTTATAATTAATAATTCATTCATTTTCTACCGCTTTTTCCTCACAAGGGTCGCCGGGGTGCTGGAGCCTATCCCAGCTTAATTAATAATTAATATAATAAAAAAAATAATTAATAGGGGAGCACGGCGGTCGAGTGGTTAGCGCGCAGACCTCACAGCTAGGAGACCAGGGTTCAATTCCTGTTCTCCCCGTGCATGCGTGGGTTTTCTCCGGGTACTCCGGTTTCCTCCCACATTCCAAAAAAAACATGCTAGGTTAATTAGCGACTCCAAATTGTCCATAGGTATGAATGTGAGTGTGAATGGTTGTTTGTCTATATGTGCCCTGGGATTGGCTGGCCACCAGTCCAGGGTGTACCCCGCCTCTCGCCCGAAGACAGCTGGGATAGGCTCCAGCATCCCCGCGACCCTTGTGAGGAAAAAGCAGTAGAAAATGAATGAATGAATGAAATAATTAATAAAGGGCATGGGACCCAGGAGACTTTGGATGGGGGGGGGGGGCACTTGGAGAACCACCTTGGAGAAAGGATGCTCATCTCATACTAATAATTGTGTTATTTTTTGGAATATTTTTCAGGTGACTGTCACGCACACGTCAGCATACCAAATGGCGTGTTAAAAGGAAAGCATTTTAACGTGCACCCCCCCCCAAGATAGTTTACATAGCACGTGTTGTCGGGTAAGTTCCACACAGCAGACATGGTTGCTCTTGTTTTGGTGCGCCTGCGCAGAGTGACAGTGAGTGGGAGGATGATACTGCTGCCCGAGACGTTAGTTCGAGCAAGGCACTACACCACACACCTGGATCACTGCGGGCTGCTGCCATAGCACCATGCATAGCGTATGCCCATCATGGGATTTTCCAAGGAAATCGTCTGATACTGATGGGTGGCCTGATCGATCGGAGCATCCCTACTATAAACACTCTTAACTTACTAAGAGTTAAATGAAACTAATTACCCTTGAAATCAGAGCATTGGGTACACCAAAGCAGTCTAATAGCATCCAACACAAGAGCTGCATCTAATTATCATACTGAAAGATGTTTCTCATATTTTGTAGCAAAATAAGGTAACCTTATTACAAACTGCTTTCAGTAGGACGCACCATTACAAACTTCTATAATAACAATAATAATAATAATAATAATAATAATAATAGATGCAGCTCTTGCATTGCGGACCAGCATTGCTATCTACGTAGAACATCTAGAACATCTACAACACTCGGACCCTAGAGAACAGCAAAGTAGTTTATACTGACCCACGTGTGTCCTGGTCTGTGTCTTACCAGCTGGAGTGGTCAGAGTCAGCTCGGCCTCCTCGCAGTAGCCTACTGGGTGGATGTACGGACTGCTGGCATCGCACCTGCGCACAGGTAACAACGTTCACGGAATCGGACATTAAGAAAAAGATGAATCGTAGAAACCGCAGTCTCCCGTCGTCACTGGAATTAGCGGCGGGGCAAAAAAACATTGGGAGCTGTGGCCGTAGACAACCTTCCTGATGTACTTTGTAATAAATTAACTGTAAAGGATGGCACTAGCTGTTTAACGCTGAGTAGTGTTTGCCACAGGACTACTTCCTGGGTAAGGAAACGCCAAATACGCGGGAAAGATTCATGCTAGTGCCGAAACATATTTGCTCACCAGTAATCATACGTGTCGTCCCAGTTGTCAAAGTGAATGAGAAGTCTGTTGTCCACCACGGCCGCGATGGTCGCCACACATATCAGCGACGGGTTCTTCCTGTCCACCGCCTCCAGTTTCATGCCCGCTCGAAACCCGGACGGCGTCACGGACTAACAAGGAAATACATTAGTGTGGGTAGCGGCGGGATGAAAGGGAAACATGGACGGCGTTGTGGGACGCTTACTGTGTTGAGGCTCTTGAAGAGATGCTTGGGTGCCAGCTGGGCTCTGCAGTTCTTCACGTACATGCCCCAGTTAAACTCGCGATCCTTAAAGTCTACGAGAGTCAAGCGGGTGTAAGTAAAGGCCCCAGACGCTCATAGGCGATAAGGTATTTGCGTGCGACTACCTTTAGGCAACAATAACTTGTGTCCGTTCTTCTCACACCAGCCTGCAGGTTTCAAATCCCACGAGTCGGCATTGGCCCAGAAGTCGTAGCATTCTGGGTAGCCGTCAAAGTGGAGCCTCACTCGATACCCTTGGATCTGTTCGCAGAGAGATAGAGGCAAGTAAGGGCGACACGCGTCTCTCCACGTCCAACAAAAAGCTGGTCACCTCCGCAACGGTGAGCACGCAGAACAGCGACGGGTGACACGGGTCCAGCCCCTCCAGCTTCATCCCCATCTTGAAGCTGTTTCGGCTTTGAGGAAAAGACTGATGCTGCAGGACGACGAGCAGAAGTGGTTGTTGGCGGTGAAAATGAGGTCAGCGATTTGAGTAGTACCTCTTTGAACAGTTTGACCGGAGCAGCCACGGCCTTCTCCTCCTCCAGGTAAGCTGGCCAGCTCCATGCCCGCTTCTTATTCTGTGGGGCTGCGGCTGGTGGGCGGGGGCAGAGACATTAAATAGAAATTAAATGGCACTGGTAGATAAACACAATGGAGACTTGGCTGGTGGGAGATGGGTGCAGAGAGGGAAGGGTGCCCGTTATTTCAGAATAGAAGGATCTATTAGACGTGAGCATCTCTGCAATTAAGGCACTAACCAAATGAAAAAAAAGTCTAAATATGGAAACATTATATTCCCCACGCCACCAATCTTACCAAGTTTCGCCATCTTGGCTCCTCTCCTGCCTTTGGTCGTCCTGGTTTTCTCCTACGAAAGTAAAAAGGGAACATTTGTGATTGCCGTGTTCACACCAAGAGCGACGCAGCTTTTATAGCGTCGGTGGACGCTGGCCGCCCTGCCTCTTGTTCTTCTTGGTTGTCTTCCTCCTCGTCACCAGAATCCATATAGATCTTCCTCTTTTTACGCACACGTTTCCCCAGCGTCTCGCTTTCCACCACCTGACACTCCCTGGCCTCGCCTGGAGATGACCTGCGCAAAATAAATCGATATCTCGCTAAAAACACGCCCACTTTCGATTAAAAAAAATACATTTTGTTTACCTGCCACTGGAAGGCTGAGCACAAACGCTGCTACAGAACTTTCCCTGTAGGAGGGCATCCCGAGCAACTTGACCACCACACGCCTTGCACTGCGTAACCTCCTTGTCGGGAGCAACTTCCACACGTGGAGCAACCTCCGCTTTGGAAGCTTCTGTACTGGGGGGGTCCTCCAGAGACGCGACAGCAGGAGCAGGGGCTGCAAAAAAGAAGATAACGTTAGACTGAAACATGGATGTGCTGTATGTAGAGTAGTCAGTGTGCAGCTTATATATACGTAGCATAGCATAGATTTACTGTCAACACACAGCCGTTGTGCCAGTAGCACTCATAAAGCCCCAAACCATGCTTGACTGCCGGGATGACATCATTGCTAATTAGCATAACGGGCCATATGCATGCGCATGTTTTATGGAAAGTGCTTTCATGTCTGCGAAAAGTTTCCAGATTTGTTCTAGAGGCAATCTGGAGGGATCTAAATAGAGCAAGTCGCTAAGTTGGTAACACTCATCCTTCCTGCAACATCTTCTTATTCTCTGACAGAACCCGTCCGCGATAAATGGATTACTGCGATATAGGAATGTTAATATTCATGTTAATAAATGGAATATTGTCATAGTTTGAGCATTAATAAACTATGTGACATTATTAGAGCACTGTAGACATGCAATAACATGCTTACAACACATTACGCGACTATTATGCTGCAGGGACTCGAGACAGATACTGGCAGGAAAGCTAGCAAGCTAAATAGTTAGCCTTGAATTTATTTCTTCTAAACTTAAGAAGCCAAAAACATACCACTTCCACACAGAATGGGAGGAGAACTTTTTCACTCTATTTATTCGGACTTGCTATGTTGACTACATGCAATGTGTATGTATGTGTATGTATGTATGAAGCCAAAATTATACCACTTCCACACAGAATGGGAGAACTTTTTCACTCTATTAAGTCGGACTTGCTATGCTGACTACATGCAATGTGTATGTATGAAGCCAAAAACATACCACTTCCACACAGAATGGGAGGATAATTTTTTCACTCTATTAAGTCGGACTTACTATGCTGACTACATGCAATGTGTATGTATGTATGAAGCCAAAAACATACCACTTCCACACAGAATGGGATGAGAACTTTTTCACTCTATTAAGTCGGACTTACTATGCTGACTACATGCTATGTGAATGTATGTATGAAGCCAAAAACATACCACTTCCACACAGAATGGGAGGAGAACTTTTTCACGCTATTAAGTCAGACATGCTATGCTACACTACATGCAGTGTGTATGTAATGTAAGGTAATGTCATTACCTCCGTCTAGTGATATTACCAGAATACTACATATCACTTGTATTTCAGTATGTTTTGTCAAATACTAGACCAAAGTCTACCACAAAACATCATTTATTCATTCATTCACTTCTGAAAAACTCATCTACGGTCCATAGTTGTTATGACAAGCTACATTCAGAGTCATTGCCCATCATAATGTGTTCACGAGCGAGTACCTGTTCCCGGCGGTGCTGCTGACTGACTCTTATTGGCTGGTACTGCTGCCGTTTTGCCCTGTGATTGGCCCTCTGGCGGAGGGGTGGGACTGTGAGACGGTGCCGGATCCAAAGTCCCACTTTTAAGCTCCGGCTCCTGCCCTTTGACCTCTATGTCTGTCACAATCTCAAGAGTGCCAAACTCTGTCATACGGAACTAAGGGACACAAAATGCATTTAGATTAGAACCAGTTCCGGTAGCAGCAACACTGTACGCTAGCATATAAGACGGTAATAGCAATAGCTGAAAAACACACAGGGTAAAAATAGGAACATATCTGTGCGTACACTGGGCAAGAATTAATGGTGGAAACGTCACTGATTGCAAAATACATATAAGAGAGATCAGACACAAAAAAGATGGACATGTTGCAATGAGAGTTGACTTCCTGTACCCTGATGTCACTTCCTGGCAAAGTGGCAATGCCATCCTTCCAGTCCAGAGCACCCATCATGTCAAACTCTGTGCCCTTCGAGGGGCCGTCACTCGGCGGAGTGTCAGCCATTCCCAATTGTCAGGAATCCTACACCTGCAAAAAAAAAAAATACTGCAAAAGTACTGCAATATTTGGTATCAGAAAAAGACTAAATAATCGTGTAAGTGGTGTAGTATTTGATTGTAGACTTGGTAAGGTATGTTACGCGTCCAGGGTTGTCGCTTCCTGCACTTGTAAACAGCAATACGCAACATCACCGCTAGATGGCGACGGTGTGCCGCCTTTGCAGGATACACCATGCACTTCGATTTCACACAAAACACTCAGTAATAACACTCTTTTGCAGGCCAACCAGCGGATAAATGTGCTCGCAAACGACCCCGTTAGCATGGACCTCCATCCGGTTCACTGGCAAACAGAAGAAAAGCTCCCCCAACTTAAAGTTAATCACATAAATTCATCTTTTCCTTGTTTTAACAGTATCTCCGAAAGACGTCCGTTTGCCTCCACGTAAACAAGCGTTGGGTTTATTTGTTTGCCACTTTCAGCAAGAACGCAGTCCCCCGCAGCGACCGCATCAACTTAAAACCGTTTTGCCCCCATTTATACTGCGATATAACGTTTTAGTCCTGACGCAGGCTCAACACTGGAATAAGATGATGTTTCTGTTTGTTTGATGGCGTCAACCCGGGGAAAAGTGACAAACGACCCGAGCCGGTGTATGTGCGGGGGTTAAGTTTGACTTTGTAGACGACGGCTCCGTTGTTTTAATTCCAGCCGTAAATAAAGTGTACGTAAAGAGAGAGCGCCCATGATTAGCATTCGGTCTTGTACAAAATGGCGGCGCGTGGGGAAGAGGCCACCAACACGTTGAAACTTATGTCAATTACTCAAGTTACGCCTCGAAACAAAGCACACACAATGAAGCCAGGTGTCGAGCAGGGACTGACGTTTGCCGTGTAATTTCCTGACTAGTTGTTTTCCCCCGCCGTGGTTATTTTCTTCACTTTCCCCCCCCTCCCTTGTCACGGAATGTCAGCCCGGGTTGGCTAGCTAGCGCTGACACAAAGCTAACTGTCAGCTAGCTCCGCTCCGTTCTAACTCAAGCGGCGGCGGCTAAGCGGCTAGCATAGCATTGTGATTGGATGCAGCCAGCTAAGGGCGAGCTGTAATAAATAAGTTTACCGGTTAATAACAACAGGAAAAGACGTCCCGCGACTCTCTAATATTTAACACGTCGCCATTAAGACTGACAGTGACACCGAGCAACTGTTATTGTCTTCGGCATTGTTGCGTGATTAAATTCTTCTGGAGAAACTTGAAAAAAAAAACGATTTATTCTCACCGTTCACAATAAATCGGAGTGGAAAAGAATAACGCAAAACAAGAGACGCCCTTCTCGGCAAAACAGCGACGCTTCAAACTTGCAATAAATCACCATTCCCGACGCGATGTGTTGTTTTTTTAAAAATGTGGAACTCACCTCGTTTCTCTTTTAACTCTTATTTAGAGCTGCTGGGGGAGAGGAGGCTGCGCATGCGCGGAAGATGCGCTGCCTTGACAAGTTTGGCTCTCTGTGTAAAAAAAAAAAAAAGTTTACAATCGGCGATCGGTAGTGCATGACAATCAATCATAACAAGTCACTTTAGCACCGACGATGTTGCACACAAGCAACCGGCTTGGGTGGAGCTGTGCGCGCATTGTCTGTGTTTAACGCCAAGGAGCGACGATAAAACCCGTCCCCCCCAAAAAAGACGACGGTTTGCTTGCATTTGTAATGAACACAATCACCTCATGTTAATTTCTGTCAAGTTATCCAACAGCAGTGTGCTTATTACATGGCGGAATACTTAAGTAGCAGGCGCCTTACGCAATGCATGTGTATGCAAATCAACGCGCGTTCTAATCATCATTTATGGACACACAGCTTGAGCATTTTGGCTCTATCTGACGTCCCGCCGCCACCAAACTGTCCTCATATAACCTGCAGATTCCTGTGCCGTTGTTTTAAGGCTGCGTGTCACGTTTTAGCTCGAAGCACCGCAGCGAGTAGTTGAACATGCGCAAAAAAAAAAAACACACACACACTGTAGTGTTCATTTTGCGGATTTGTGGGAGAAAATGAGAACGAAATGAGAAAGAAGAAGTCATTTTAGCGAACAAAGGCAGTGCCAGCTTTCCGGGGGTGAAGTGCAGAAGAGGAGAAGCGGTGTAGTGTCGTGTGTTGGCCGCTAGATGGCAGTAAATGACCGCGTTTTATGAGGAGGAAGCCTCAAAATACTACTGTTACTAGTACTGTGTATTCTAACTATAGTAGAAAAGTAGTTTTAAAAGATGTCTCTGTTAAGGTGGACGTTTTTTTACCCCGAGTTTTTTTTTTTACATCTTACAATGTAGTAAAAATAATACATGGCAATCAATGTGCCAATCATATCAACGTATGATAATAATAATAATAATAATAAGCACACACTTATTGAAATGGAAATGTTGTGTTTTTCTGATTAAAATAGTGTCAATACAAAAAGTCCATATATAATATTCTTACAGCAGGGAAACTGGTACGTATTTGACTTTCCGGATTGTCATGCCGTGTTTTGGCCGCTAGATGGCAGTAGTCGAGAGTCTCTTTTTTTTATGTATGAGGCTGAAGAAGGATGATGAAGGGGCGGATTAACCGGGTTGCGCAAGCCGCAGCCACACGCATTATTTAGGGACACGAAGAAACCATGACATGGCTTTCAGAAGCAAAGCGGTCGACTCCAAGGTAAGACACTCAAATGTCGACACCACAGACCCCGGCTGGGTTTCTTCATGCGTGTGCCGTGGCACGATGACGTCATGTAAACATGTAAAAGGCGGCGGTGCACTCAAAACACCTGCTTGGAAAAGCTGCATTCACTGGACACAACATTAGGTACACCCTCTGGTTTATACTCGCAGGGTGAAAATATTATTATTGCTTTAAGACAGTAAAAACTACAATCATAAATAATTTTTATATACTACAAAACATACAGTATACTACATATATACTGTATATTCAGCTGATGTCCTTTTAAAAGATTGACTCCGTTAAAGTGGAAAAAATAGAAATATGTAAGATTTTCACGCTGACTATTTTTTTGGGGGGGTTCTCCACCCCCCCCTACAGACCGTACTCTGCAACCTGCTGCTGTGTTTGCTCATCTTCTACTCTCTCTTCTACATGATCGCAAGCGTTTGCTTCGGTGCCTTCAGGTATGGTTTTATCCATGTTATTGTTATGAAATACACACTCATTTGGCTTGACTGTATACTGTAGTATATACTGTAGTATATGTATATTTCAGGTTGGATGACTTCGATGGACTGATACCGTTTGACTTTAAGACCACACCTGAGGACTCCACTTCCAAATATTTGGGTGAGTACACTTTGGGAAGCCCACATGATCCAAAAAGACCTATCTTTTTTCACGGATAGACAAACAACCATTCACACTCACATTCATACCTATGGACAATTTGGAGTCGCTAATTAACCTAGCATGTTTTTGGAATGTGGGAGGAAACCGGAGCACCCGGAGAAAACGCACGCATGCACGGGGAGAACGTGCAAACTCCACACAGAGATGACCGAGGGTGGAATTGAACCCTGGTGTCCTACCTGTGAGGTCTGCTCGCTAACCACTTACCCGCTGTGCCGAAATTTGGGTACATTTTTGTTAAAATTTTTGGAGAAAATTTTTTTGGTAGCAAAATGTCAAAAAAAAATGTTGTATTTTGGGGGTGAAGTCATGTTTTTGTGGAAAAAAAAGAAAAATAAACACATTTTTGTTTTGAATTTTTTTTTAAATTTTTTGTTAAAATTCATATTGTTTGGTTAAAAAAATTCCTAATTTTTTTTTGATAGTTTATAAATATATTATGATATTCCAGTACACCACTTTGTGTTTTTACAAGTTATGTTAATCAACATAACAGCTTTTTAAAATCATATTCTGCCATTTTGCTGTATTTCTCCAATTTTTCTACATATTTTTTTGTTGTTGTTGTTGTCGCTACATTGTGCTCTGAGTTACAAACGTTCCCCGGGCCGCACTTTGGACAACCCCGCTGCCCGAAACTGCTTTTTCTGAGAGGAACATGACAGGCTGGAGGGCCCACATTCTTGCATTCTTTGGATCCATCATCAGACTCTCCCGATGAAGACAATGATAGAATATGACAAAGATGGTGGAAGTGTAAAAGCGCTATATATAATATAATTATATAATATTTGTACCTGTATGTTTTATCTCCTTCCGACTGTCTCAGTCAACATCCTGTCTCTGGAGCTCACATACTTCAGCAGCAGCCTGCTGTTTGCCGCCGTGGTCAAGAGGCGAGTGTGGGACTATGCCGTCACAGTCACGGTCCTGCACGTCTTCATTACAAGCATCGGTGAGTACGTGAAAACACGCCAGCACCCGGACACTTCATTAGGTGTTTGGCTTTAGGCAGACATGACGCGAGTGTTTACCGTGTTTATTGTATGTTGCAGTCATGCTGGAGTTTCCGCTGGCGTGGCAGTGGTGGCTGGCCTTAGGTGAGGCAAACGACGAACCGTTACTCTCCGTTTACTTTGATCCTGTCATGTAGATCTCTGCCATTTTCACACTTTGAACTGTAAAATATGCCTTTCATCGTTACTAAACACATTTTAAATTGAGTTTCATACATTAAGAAATCATTAAAGTCAATTATAGCCTGTTTATGACTTCCCAAATACCTTTTTTTTTGACATTATTAGAGCCCCGTAGACATGAAATAACACCCCTATAGCCATCTTTACACTGTTATTCTTTGTTTACGCCACATTGCGCAACACTAATACACATGGTACGGGATCACCGCAGAAACATAAGAGACGGACGACGCTCGCAGCTAGTAGCAAGCTAGCGAGCTAGCTAATTAGCCTCAAATTTATTGGTTCCCAAACTTAAGAAGGATTTTCAAACGGAGCGGGGAGGAAGGAAAATGCCAAAAACGTGATGGGGGGAGAACCTTGTTTCACTCCATCATGATGAACATGCAGTGTTAAGGTAAAGTAATGTAAGGTAACGGTTCAATGTAACAGTGTGAAATAAGGTTAGAATACTACTTTTTAGTATTTTTATTAATATTTTTTTATACCACAATGGAGCAGTGTTGAACAGGGACTTAGCAAAGGCCGACTGTACATTATCATTGATTATTATCATCAAAGCGGCAATGTAGTGTTTCCACTGTATTTGTCATACACTGCGTTATTATTGTTATTTCACAGGTAGCGGCTTGTTTCTGATGATCTGCAACGGTCAGCTGATTGCTTACTTCACCTGCCCAGGGGACCAAAGCTATGTTGCTTTTACCGTCTATTAAACGGGATAGTGTTGTCATGTGCAAAAGTCTTGGGCCGCTATTAGATGTTTAAGTTGTTTAAGCAGTGTTGTAACAACCCAAATCATCCCCAGGGATATACCGATATACCATAGAGTGTAAAACAGCAGGACTTGTTACCGGACTCCTGGGTCCACCTCGCTCCTCATCCATATGTGACGCCAACCTTCCACGGCGTCAACATCATTTTTCCTGCCGCTTTTTATTTGTCACGCTACGTTCAATGTCAATGGTGGCCTGAGACTTGCTGACGTTTCTATATGTTTGAGTTATGATGCACAACTTAAAGTATTTGTTACTGTATCTTTAAAAGCTACGAATGTAACACCTGAATGTTGGGAATGTTGCAATATTTATTCATTTGAAATAAAACTAAACATTCCATCAATCAAACACCTTCTATTTTTATTTAGGGCTGTCAAATGATTAAAGACTCGTCATGGTTTCCAATTAATTAATCATGATTAATTAGTATGTCTGAAATATGGTAATTTTTACAGCGTTTTATTGAAAGAAATACAAATGACAGGGCAGGGTTATACGCTGTATATTTGTATGCATTCAATGATTTAAATAAAGTTGAATGAAAACGCATATAAATAAAAACGCAATGAATGAAATAAATGAGCCGTTGACGCGCTATTTTTGACAGCCCTAATTTTCCTATTCCATTCTGAAAAGTGTACACAGACAATATAATGCAATGTACACAATGTATCCAGGTATATTATATGACATTATATTATAGTTCATATACTGTACATTTTGATTTATGACGTAGAAAAATAAATATTTTGTCCAATGAGAGTACCTGGCCATGCTATGAAATGACTCCTGTTGCCGTGCACTCCTTCATGTAAGAGAACCCCACAAAGACTTGGCTAGCCCCGCCTTCTTGGCTCCTGTCAATCACGGAGGCGGGCAAAGGCTGCAGCGTGAACTCGGGGTCAATGTAGCTGACGTCAGAAGGACTGGTCTGCCAAAAAAGAGGCGGGACACACGTTGAAGAGCGTAATCATGTCACGTGAAGCACTCGTGAAGTCTTACCACGTCAGGGACAAACGGGGGTGTGACCTTCCTCGTCAGGAGGTCGTCCCAGTGGATGGATGCAAAGAACGGATGCTCCTGCAGCTCCACCTGGTTGACGTTTGATGTTTAATATACATGATCTAAACAACGTTTACGGTTCTGTACTGTTGTCTTACAATGTCACGTCTCTCTCCCAAGCGTTTTGACACGTTCCTCTCCAGTAAGCCCTCCAGCAGCGAACAGGCCGCCTCGGATACGCCGCTGAGCGCGGGAAGAGGCGCGTGGAGTATCTTCTCAAACATCTCCGCTTTGCTGTGGCTGTAAAATGGAGGCTGAGGGACCAAACGGGGTCAAAAATAAGACGCCGAAGAGAGGTGAGATGATGTGCCACCGACTCACCACTCCGTACAGCATCTCGAAAAGCACACTTCCGAGTCCCCACCAGTCCACTGCCGGACTGTACGTGTGACCCCGCAGGACCTCAGGAGCGAGATACTCAGGAGTGCCGCAGAAGGTGTGCATGATTCCGCCCACGGCCACGCCTTCTTTGCAGAGTCCAAAGTCAGTCAGCCTCACGTGACCCTCGTTGTCCAGCAAAATGTTCTCTGGTTTCAGGTCTCTGAAACAAAAACAACGTACGTGTTGCTTCCCCTCCTGACATTACAGGGGTGTCCCAAAGGGCAGCCCGGGGGCTATTCATGGCACATTGTAGCGTAAAACCCGAAATGTAATATTCATTCAAAAATCCTCCGCATATATAACACATAGAAATGAAGATTTGTATGATGGCGACCAGTCCAGGGTGCACCCCACCTCTCGCCGCAGTCAGCTGGGATAGGCTCCAGCATAACCGTGACCCTAATGAGAATAAGCGGCATAGAAAATAGATATATAGAAAATTTGTATTTCTAGAAATCTCTTACTTTCTATGCCGCTTATCTTCAATATGGTTGCAATGGTATGCTGGAGCCTATCCCAGCTCACTTTGCGCAAGAAGCGGGGTACACCCTAGACTGATCATTGTGATGAATAATCTAGAATATTACTATGTAATGTATCAATATAATTCTAATAGTTTTAATAATAGCATACCCGCACTGCGATTGAGTGGTTAGCGCGCAGGCCACACGGCTAGAGACCAGAGTTCAATTCCAGGTAACGCTGACTGTGTTTACCTGTAGACAATGTCTAAGGAGTGGAGGTAGCCAAGCGCCATGGCCATCTCCGCAGCGTAAAAAGCGGCCCTGCTTTCAGGAAACGAACCTTCTTTCTGAAGATGGTAGAACAGCTAAACGCAAACAAAACAAACGGTTACAGCGGCTTAGCGGTGTTATAGTAGCATGGCTGGATGTAGTTGTTTACCTCGCCTCCATTAACGTAGTCCAATACAAAGTAGAGCATGTTTGGGGTCTGGAAAGAGAAGTGGAGTCCCACCAAGAAGGGATGCTGTAGTCCTTTAAGTAGAACGCTCCTCTCCACCATCACATGCTGCTGCTGCAAATGCAGTACAATACAGTCAGATGCAAGAGACCGGTACTGGAACCGGTGCTGGAGGGTCTACATTGTATCCTGGTTTGAGAAGTCTAGACCGAATCATTTCTTAATAGCGATCATGATGATTACAGCTGGATTCATAACATCAGCAATTTAAATCAACTCTACCAATTATTGTGCCGGAAGCTAAGGAACACACTTAAGTCGGTCCCGTTTATGTCGACAGCCCGTTTGTGTCAACCAACGCATCAAGTCCCGGTCCACCATGTTTTTTTACGACTCAAAAATGCTCACTTAAGTCATCAGCAACAAACATCAAATTTGACATCCAAAGGGGTCATTTCGATGAAAAAAGGGTCCGTTTATGTTGACATTTTTTTTATATCGTTTTGTATCGTTAACGTCATCAACCGCACTACTAAATATGCCTTAATTAGTCCCACAAAGGGATGTTTTAGCTTTACAGCAGCAAAAATACAAGAGTGTATAAATTGCAAAATCAAGGTATACAAAGTCAAGGTTTATTGCACAGTTTATTGCACGCTTATTCTACACGATTTCTGCGATGTATCTCCCCCTTCACACACTTAGCATGTATCATTCCATCGCTAGTGGAGCTAATTAGTGCAGTCAGTGTGTTTTAAAACACTGACTTCCTGTTCAGTGCAAAGCAGGGGTTGTTACGATATACTCAACTGATGAGACGAGACGATACACAATCATGGGTTCATGAAAACGAGACGAGATTTTAACATTATTTTTAAGAAAATGACAACGTCTAGGATTGGATAAACAGACTTTTTCCATTTAACCGAGTCACCAAACAATGCAGGCGTATTTTGAAATATTTTACATGCATGACCTGTGGGAACTTTTTTTTGGAACTTCACGGAAGCTTTATTGTTATTAACACATACAACAAAAATAGCGCAGCTATTCCGTCGACGAGTCTACGTAAACCTCTGACCGCCAATTACCTCTTTTCTTTTAACAATGGTGTGTTTGTGTAACGCTTTTATGGCGTAATAGCCTCCATGTTGTCGGTGTCTGGCCAGCAGGACCTGCATGAATCGAGGGATGACGTTAACACATAACAAAAAGAAGACATAATACCCCAAAATAAAATACCCTACCTTTCCAAAACTTCCTTTGCCAATAACCTTGAGGTAGTCAAAGTCCGATGGCGTCATCCTGGAACAGTAATTAATTATTAATTAATTAAAAGTTTTTAAAAACACCACTTTTTCTGTGTTTCATTTGTTTCTAATATTTCTAATAACATTTCTAATTTATTTCTAATTTTAATTTCTATTTTTAATTTCTATTTTTAATTTCTATTTTAAATTCTAATTTTAATTTCTAATTTAATTTCTAATTTTAATTTCAATTTCTAATTTCAATTTTCATTTATTTATTTATTTATTTATTTCAATTTATTATCTTAATATTAGAACTTTATTCTCCTAATATTTTGTATTTATTCTTGGAAAATGACTGCTCTTTTTCCCATTTTTGCTGTTTTTGTTTTATTGTTTAATTGTCTAATTATAAAGTGCTGAGGGTCAATGAAAAGGGACTCTAGACATAAATGGCCCCCAGGCCGCACTTTGGTTAGCCATAAGTCCACAAATATTTGGGTAGGTTTGATTTTAAGAACTTTATACAGCACCACAATGGTTTTGAAATATAATAATAATAATAATATAATCATGATAAAACTCTACAAATGTCAGATGACTTGCAGGCCAACCAAAGCGTATGACATCACATGTCAAACACGTTATAGGCGTGTTATAAGCGTGTACAGTGTGGCTGCTAATGGAAGATACTCACAGGGAAGGTTGAGACTGTACTGAACTCTGAGAAGACAGAAAAGACGCAAAAGGTCAAGAGGGCAGGCTTCCTCTCATTTCCTGTCGATGCTAAGTCATCTTTAAAAAAAGCAACAGCAACAAACATTACACCTTGTACTCACCACAGCGTCTCCGTCCTCCATCTTTGATTTGCGCCGAAGACGCAGGATGTTTTGAGTATCCAGGCTTGAAGGAAGAAAACAGTATATTTAGGGTTGAGATGTTTTCTTATGATGTACAATCCCTTTTCATGCTTACTTACTGTTGATAGAGCGGTTGACAGGAGGCCATTTTGTGTAATATGTTGCTGAAAACGGTTTTCTTCCTCTTTAGAAGACCTGGAAGACAGACAGAAGGAGGTTTACCCCTAATATATGATATCAACATCTACATGATTTGTTTAGTATCTGGGTTACTCCTTGGGATTGGCAATGCCACAAATTTTGGTAATGATCCAAGTCAATACATGGCCAAAATTACTGATACTGATATAGATAGTCTCGACTGAACATTTAGTACTGAACATTCATACTGAGTTTATAAATAAAACATCAATACAACAACATGAACATTGTTACTGTATAAACAAATGAAAAATTAAAACTATGAAAATAGAAGAGAACTGACAATATCGATACCAGCCAACACTGATACGACCTATAATCGACATTGGAATCGATCCGCTCGCCCATAGTTAACTGCTGCCACATGTTTATAAAACACTTATTTCCAAAACGTTAATGTTATTAAATTAGCGCTGTATTAAAAAAATATATAATTTCACAGATGGTCAGTTGTTAATTTTTCAATAATTCTGAAAGTTTGCACCATTTTTTACAGTTTCTTCTAATGGCGGTTAACCAATTGCTAATATTTTTAGCTAGCTATTTGTGGAAAAAAGGCGCAGGCGAACCTATAACGTTTAGACTGCTGAGTGACTCCTATACAAGCTTTAATAAGGAATGTATTATGTTACTTTCCTAAATGTAGCATCAAATTAATAGGAAATATAAAAAAATACAGTATATTCAAACATTATACACGACGTGTTCGAATCACTCACGAGCGCTACATCCTGCTAGCTAAAAGTAGAGTAGCCTCCTTACCTGAGAAAAATGACACAAGCCGACTCATTCTGGCGTAGGTCATCGCTCCGTCGTGACTAACATTCATGTGGATGAATGAATGAGCAGCTATTTTGGAGTCAATTATCGCCGGCGTTGGAGGAGGAAGAAGTTTGTAGTGTAAACAATCACAGTTCGCTTCCCCAAATTACTCTGCCTTCACTTGACAGACCACAACTCAAATGACTACCGCTGGTGCGTTCAAGGAGCCTCGGTCATTTTGCTCTTCCAGAGAAAAAAAAGGAAAACTGTTGCATTTAAGAACAGGGGTGAGTGGCCACGTTTAGATTGAAAAACAATGACATTTACAACACAAATTATTGGTTTGATAGCTATTAAAAACTTAATTGAAACAAGTCTACCTACTAACTCCTAGTTTGATACCTTTTGTGGTTTTTATAGGTCATAATTCCAATATAATCGGCACCCGAACGCATCATGCTATTTTGCAGTTGTTCCTTAAAAACAGCAGAGTGCCCCTTGTTACACAGTATAAAGGATTTTGACTTTTTTGTAATAGGGTCATAAAAACAGCAGAGTGCTCCTGTCTTATAGAGGATCTTTGACTTGCATTTTTTTTGCAGTCGATCCTTAAAAACAGCAGAGTGCTCCGGTCATACAGAGGAGCTTTGACTAGCGTTTTTGTTTTGCAGTCGATCCTTAAAAACAGCAGAGTGCTCCGGTCGTATAGAGGAGCTTTGACTGGCGTTCATTTTTTTTTTGCAGTTGGTCCTTAACAACAGCAGCATGCTCCTGTCATTTAGAGGATCTTTGACTAGTATTTCTTTGCAGTCAATCTTAAAAAACAGCAGAGTGCTTCTGTCAGATAGAGGATCTTTGACTAGCATTATTTTTGTAGTCTGTCCTTAAAAACAGCAGAGTGCTCTGCTCGTATAAAGGATCTTTGATTAGCATTTTTTTTGCAGTTGGTCCTTTAGAACAGCAGCATGCTCCTGTCATTCAGATGATCTTTGACTTGTGTTTTTTTCAGTCAGTTTTTAAAAACAGCAGATTGCTCCTGTCATATAGAGGATCTTCGACTAGTGTTTTTTTTTTGTTTGTTTTTTGCAGTCGGTCTTTAAAAACAGTAGAATGGTCCTGTCATATAGATGATTTTTGACTAGCTTTTTTTTTGAGTCGGTCCTTAAAAACAGCCCAGTGCTCCTGTCATTTGGAGGATCTTTGACTAGCGTTTTTTTTCCAATTGGTCCATGGGCCCCCAGTACAATTCAGTTGAATGACCTTACACTGGTGTGTCAAAGGTCTCATCGTGGCTAAAGTAACCCACTGACCTTGTCTATGTTTTTATTCATCTGGAATTCTTGAAGTCTGACACCAACCACACTGGTTTAGCTTACTTTCCTTTGAGAACAACGTTTGTTTATTAGTTTGGACTTTTTCCAGCCGTTCATCTTTGTGAATTTCCACACCTCATAAATGAGCTCCTAAAAGAAAGGAGATTCTGCCAATGCATTCTGAACAAAACGTCCATTGCGAACTAAATATATCAAATAGGTCATGGCAGCAACGAGCGAGTGACGACATTTGACAACTCCATATCGCTCGTCCTGTCTCAGGTGGCTGTCGCATGCTTGAGAATCCAAAGCACCTGTCAGCACCGTCACAGGGCCGCTTTGGGATTTACGGCCAAGTGAAAGCGCCGCTTGCTTATTTCATAGGCTTCACACACGTCTGGCATTTCTCTCGCAATGATTAAATCTTGTCTTTTTTAATGGTCTCATTGCATAATCAGAGATTTATGACAGCTTGTGGTCATATGGTGGATGAAAATAGAAAGACAGGATATTAGGTGTGATGCAGCAAGTGATAACATCTCGCTGACCCCCAGTTCTTGCACAGGAAGTGCACGTAAAGTGTAAATAATCAAACACGCCAAAGAAGCAGATAGAAAGGGACGTTGCTGTGAGTGACATGTGAAGAAATGTCCCGTGTCCAAAATGGAAAGAGTTGATATGGGTCATGTTGGTTGCTGGTACAGAAAGCCGATCCTCAGACGCTTCCTCGCTTGTCTGCATCGTGCCGAGAGTAAACCGGTCTTGGCTGGTCAACGCCGTGACCGTGACCACATCAGCATGAAAAGCGCTCCAGCAGGCAGGTGACATTGAAGGCGATTCCCACACGTGATGAGCACGAAGAACATTCTGGGTACATGGGGCGACCTTTGACCTCATGGTGCACTCCTGACGCCGATCTGTATTTAATGTCAATATTTCTTTGCTTTGTTGTTTTAGTCACACACCTTAAGATTTCTTTGTGTAATATTTATTTGTGTGTCGTCAATGCATGCCAAAGCAATTGTAATGTTTGACAGCTGCAGTATCCAAAATGTCCTTTAGATGGCGACAACAAACCAGAGGCAAAGTCTATTTAATCATCATTTAATCACTCCTGTATATTATTATTATTGTTGTGTATTATTTTTATGCCTGAAAATTCTTGTTTTTCTTTCCTTATTATAAAAGTATTATGAGTATATTGCTGATACAGAGTATAGCATTAAAATAACTCTCTTGCTTAACATGGTTAACTGTGCAATTATATATTTATAAGATAACATATTTTTTCTTTAATATTTTGACTCTCTGCTACTAAAATAACATTATTTTCCTCATAATATTATTCTCGTAAAATAGCAACTTTTTCTTGTTAGAATACGACTTTTTTGTCTTAATATTTAGATTTTTTTTCCCACTAATTTCAACTTTATTCTTGTAAATGTTCTATTTGCAATTATGACTTTATTCATACAAAATTGTTATTGTTTTTGTAATTATAACTTTTTACACAAAGGTATTTTTCAAAAAAATTGCAACTTGTTTAGTTTGTTTCTCGCAATATTTTGACTTAAAGAAGATTAATATTAATCGATTTAATATTTAAACTTTATGCTTCTAATATGATGTTATTTTTCCTCATAATATTACGACTTACTCTGTTAGGTTCCGACTTTGTTCCCTTAATATTTTGACTTTATTATTGTAAAATTACTGCTGATTTGTTATTTTTTTGGTGTTGTCGGGTTTTGTTTTGTTTTTTTCTTAATATTGGGCACCACTGTTCTAAATAAACAAAACCATTAGCGCTGTTTTCAATCTATGTATATTGCATTATTATTATAATAGTAGTCGTAGTGGTAGGTAGTTGATATTTTTCAATTCAATTTCAAGTTAATTTAGTTCATAATTCATAATTTGATATTGTGGTTATTGTGATGTTTATATAGTCGAGTCAATTTTATTGCTCTAGCACCGATTGATAACAAGTATTGGCAATACCGATTAACGTGGTATCGAATCTATGCCGAAATCTACAGTATCGCCCCACCTCTAGTTGTTGTCGGCGTGATAGTTTCCCCATTCTTTACGTGCGCGCCCCCGCGGAGCGTGGCTTCCAAGTTCGCGGGCGCGCAGCACGAAGGGGCGGGGCGGGACTGCGCGCAATCAGGGCAGCGCTTGATGAGAAGTGTCCCGGATATTTACCTTCCTCTACCTGGATCCTCGGACACGCTGCCCCTTCCCGAGGTGTCCTCGGCGGTCTCTCTCATGTGTGTGACTCGTCTCTGAAGCGGGACGACTGAGGTAGCCTTGACTCTTTTCTGTAACCAAAAAAAAAAAAGTTGTTTCGGTCATGGAGGAAAGTTTACCAGCGAGGCGTTTGTTCGTGTTTAGGGTGTTGCTGACTGAACTTGAGGCTGTCAACAGGTTCCTTGTTCGGCTCAAAGTACACAGAGTTCACTGTCGTTTATATTGACACGCTTATTACTTTTCCAAATAAGGCTTAGTTTGTTTTGTTTGTGTACACTAACTAGTTGTTTACTAGTCCCTTATCTACAATATCTCATTCCATGTCAACATATCACAAATAGATGTTTAAGCTAGCTTAAGCTAGCATGTACATGCTGATTATCCCCTTTCATAAGAACATGTACTTGTTAGTTGATTAGACGCCAAGCCTGTGAGAAGCTGTGGAAAACAAGCCATCAGATTAGTTTTTAATACATTCCAAGTGTGTTGCCGTGTCAAACATTAACTAAAAAAAAAAAAAAAAAAACAACACTGTGGGTCCCATGTTGAGTGGGATCTATGACTCTTTTACCTGGAATCCCAGACAGGAATGGATGCATTCAAGGACTATTTCTAATGCATGTGTATGATGTTTTTGTGTGCAGTAAAGGTGGGCGTGTTTTCAGCTCTAAAAAAATGTTTAACATTCTTATCATTCAGCCGCCAGTGCAGGGAAGCGGCGAGATGCGGAGCTAGTGGGACGGCGGGGACGTGTTGAGGCCCAGGCCTAACAATAAATACACTACACACACGTACGGAGTCACTCCTTCGCATTCATGCTGCATTACTCACTGGCAGGCCGTTCGCTTCATCCATTACTCAACGTGCAATGTCATCCTGAGGGAGGTGCTGTCAGACAACAGTGAGGAAACATCTCAGCCTGGCCTTGTGGATCATTTTGGTTATGTGTTTTTTTTTTCCAGGTCCCCTCACTCTGACGAGCTAAAGGGCCGCTGTGGTGGGGGGCAGTTACCGTGGTAACAGACATGCCCAAACCGGACCTGCTCTGCCTGATTCAGCTGCTGGACGGCACCATCGAGACCTTCAGAGTAAATGTATGACACACACACACACACACACACAAATAGTATTTCCTGTGTATGAGGAGATCGTATGTTCCCGCTATCTGTCACCGCGCTCTGCTAATGATCGTTGTGTCCGAGCGCCATTCTTGTTCCGCATTGATCCACGTCTCCTGTTCGTCAGCGACCTCGGTGTGTCAAGGACGAGCTAACCTCATACAGTAAAGTCACGCTTTAGTTCTTTATTTTTTTTTTTGCATGGTCAGCACATCAAGTCAAACGAAAGCCCGCCGGCGATTTAGACACAAGCAGGGCAAGAGCGGCGTTGCCCCCAGTCAGACGCCAACTGTGTAGCATCACTAGTTGAATATTAAATATGCAATATGGTGTGTCGACAAATTGTGTATTATGAAAGTCCTGTCCATCATTCAAGCCCATCATTCTCAAAAATGGACTCGTTAATCAGTAGCTGCACAGGGCACATATAGACAAACAACCATTCACACTCTATGGAAAATTTGGAGTCGCTAATTAACCTAGCATGTTTTTGGAATGTGGGAGGAAACCGGAGTACCCGGAGAAAACCCACGCATGCACGGGGAGAACATGCAAACTCCACACAGAGATGGCCGAGGGTGGGATTGAACTCGGGTTTCCTTACGCTAACCACTCGACCGCTGTGCAGCCTATAAGGAATCATTCATTCATCGCGAGGGGTGCTGGAGCCTATCCCAGCTGTCTTCGGGCGAGAGGCGGGACCTACACCCTGGACTGGTGGCCAGCCAATCACAGGGCACATATAGACAAACAACCATTCACACTCACATTCATACCTATGGACAATTTGGAGTGGCTAATTAACCTAGCATGTTTTTGGAATGTGGGAGGAAACCGGAGTACCCGGAGAAAACCCACGCATGCACGGGGAGAACATGCAAACTCCACACAGAGATGGCCGAGGGTGGGATCGAACTCGGGTCTCCTAGCTGTGAGGTCTGCGTGCTAACCACTTGTCCACCGTGCAGGTCGTCGGTCCAATGCACCATTAAGTGATACGCCATCTTTGTAAGGAGGAGTAAATGGATAGTATTCCATCTGTTAAATTTAGCTAAAAACAATAAATGACTTCATAAAGCCGCCATTTTGTAAAATGCCAATCTTTTGATCTTCTACAATACTGTAATGAGTTTAAATGAAAATACCACAAGTTGTGGGCTTTTCTCAACCATTTTAGGTGAGATTAAAAAAAATGAGATGGCCGAGGGTGGGATTGAACCACTTGACCGCCGTGCAGCCTCTAAGGAATGATATTACACAGAAATTCACTTATCACAGACGGGTCTGGAAGCAATAATCAGTGATAAACGAGGGACTGTATTCTTAGCCGGAGCAATCGACCACAGATCACGGGGTTCTTGAGCGGAGCGCTCTTAAAGTGCTTCCTGACTTTGTGGGTAATGCAAATCAGCTGTAAAATAATGCGCTTCGCACCACAGATGGCCTATAAAAATGATTAATGATCGGTCTGTCTAGATCAGGGGTGTCCAGACTCTTTTTCCACCGAGGGCCGCGTCCCAAAAAAAAAAAAAAAATGGAAGGATGTCGGGGGAGCAAACACTGCGGTCGGTAGTGTTGGCTGCGCCTTGGTGTCATTTGCGGTGTGTCCAATGTTTCAGAAGCAGGATGAAGGCGTAGTTCTCTTGGACCAAGTGTGTGACCACCTGGGTCTGCAAGAGAGACAGCTCTTCAGTCTGCAGATCAGAGAGTCCGGCACAGCCGTCCCCTCAATCACAGCCAACACACACTCGCCTGTGAGCATTAAAGCAGCCACTGTAACGTATCGCACATTCTCATTGCCTAACAACCACAGGGAGCGCTTACATAAATGTTTTTTTAAGCCCCTTGTAAGCCATTATGCTGAATGAATTTCTTTCTTTCAGAGATGGCTGGAGCCTGAGAAACCCTTGAAGAAGCAGATAAAAGGTATTCGAGTCCATATAATACATTGTTTTTGTTCAGAATGGCTCTCATTAATATTTCCATAATGGCGTTATCATTGACGTTTATGTGCAGGTCTCGCTTATCCCATTTATCTAAACTTCAGAGTGCGCTTCTTCATTTCCGACCCCAACTCTCTGCAGCACGAACAGACAAGGTACTCACTCCGATATTTTGTTTTCTTGCCCCTGTACAGTAAACCTCGGATATATCGGACTCGGATATATCGGAAATTCGCTCACAACGGACAGATAAAAAAGAACCGATTTTTCTGTAATGCATTTCCAATAAAAATTCATTGCATATATCGGATTTTTTATAACGGATTTCGCCTATTTCGGACAAAATCTCCAGTCCCGTTCCAATGCATTTCCATTAAATTTCCCTGGCATATATCGGATGGCCGCATCGTGGCGCTCCGATTCGCCGAATCGTGACAGGCCGCTATACGACGTCATTTGCAGCGTTTGCAGCGTTGCCTGCGCGTCCAGGTACATTGGAAACATAGTCAAGGAAGTGCCTTTTTAGAACGGATAAAATCTGATTTACGCATATACCGGATATAAATCCGATATATGCGTAAAACTGACATTTTCTGGTATACGCATATAACGGATTTCGCTTATATCGGACAAAACCAGTGGGAACAATTGAATCCGATATATCCGAGGTTTACTGTACTAATATTAGCGATGGTGGTATTCTCATAGCGCAATAGCAACCAACGCTAACTCCATCAACCACAACAGCATACAGAGCACGTTCTGTGTTGGCCACGAAGCTGACCTTATCTTTTTTGAGCAGGAATATGCAGAGAATGAGTTACAGGTTTGGGATGCTGAGTGGGGTAAGAAGGGAGGGGGAATCGTCTGAACAGACGGGAACCGAAAACGAGTCAGGTCCGCCTTGACTTTGGTGGTGAATGGTTGTTTGTCTATATGCGCCCTGTGATTGGCCGGCCACCAGTCCAGGGTGGACCCCAGCCTCTCGCCCCAAGACAGCTGGGATAGGCTCCAGCACCCCCGCGACCCTCGTGAGGAAAAAGCGGTCGAAAATGAATGAATGAATATTGCGCAACTGCAGGGTCTTGAGACACATGCTAACTCGCAAACTAGAGAGCTAGCGACCTAAACGGTAGCCTTCAAGTTATTTCCTTTAAACTTAAATAGCCAAAAACTTACCACTTCCACACGGATAGGGAGGATAACTATTAACAGTTATTTAACCTTTAACATGAACATTAATCAAACGTAATAATTTTTTTCTGGGTACATGATACCATACAGCATCCATATCAAACTTGCGCGGGCCGCACTAACATTAAACTTTCATATCAAGGTGGGGGCCTCGAACTAGTGTCCTGCGGGCCACATTTGGGCCGCGGGCCACGTGTTTGAGACCCCTGATCTAAATGGTCTCACAAAAAGCTCATTATTTCATCTTGTACGGATAAAAAAAACAACAACACATTTTCTCATGTTTGAGTGCTAAAGTGGCTATTGTTGTGTCTCTGCAGGCACCTTTACTTCCTCCAGATCAGGAGCGATGTTAAAGAGGGCAGGTGAGTGTGCACAACAAGCCTGAACACGGCCATCCGCCCCATACGTGTGTACTTTTTAATAGCTGTTACATTGTGTCACGCTGATTTGCAGGTTGCAGTGCCCGTTGAGTGCAGCTGTGGTGTTGGCCTCTTATGCTGTGCAGTGTGAGTCTCTGATTAATGACTTAATAATAACATCTGTGCTGATAATTACGCCTGTTGAATATGCTTTCTAGTTTGTGGGGGCACTCATTCAGTTCCCCTACGACAAAAAAAAAGTATTGGGACACTATAAAGTAAACATTTGAGTAATATGGAAGTGGGGTTTCTGCTTTGGGAAGACTTTCTGCATGATTTTTTTTTGTGTATTTGTGGGATTTGCTGTGTCCAGTGATCCGTGTAGAAGAGCATTTATGAGGTTGGGGGTTACGAATGTTGGACCTGAGAAAAAGGATTGGCTGACAATTTGTATTCTGGTTCATTCCAAAGAGTTTAAGGGGCTTTCTTCCACACGAAGAAGTCAACTACTTGACTTTGTAGACCTTGCTTTGTGCAATGCTCTAATTATCGGCGGTCAAGTGGTTAGCGCGCAGACCTCACAGCTAGGAGACCCGGGTTCAATTCCACCCTCGGCCATCTCTGCGTGGAGTTTGCATGTTCTCCCCGTGCATGCGTGGGTTTTCTCCGGGTACTCCGGTTTCCTCCCACATTCCAAAAACATGCTAGGTTAATTAACCACTCCAAATTGTCCATAGGTATGAATGTGAGTGTGAATGGTTGTTTGTCTATATGTGCCCTGTGATTGGCTGGCCACCAGTCCAGGGTGTACCCCGCCTCTCGCCCTAAGAAGACAGCTGGGATAGGCTCCAGCACCCCTTCCCCCGACCCTCGTCAGGATAATATTTTTAATGATATTTCTTTATTATTACTTGATTTTAGTAATAATGATCTGGAGTGCATGAGAAAGTCAAAAGGAACATTTCAAAAAATTTCACCACACCGTCATTTATTAAGGATACCGATGTTGTAATAGCGCTGAGGGGCAAACTGCTTTGCTAGCATTAATAGCACTGCTAAGTTCATTGACAACAATAAGGAAAGTATAAAACCGGAATTATGCACTAGCGCCACAACAACCAGCCTCCGAGTCTACTAGTGGCGCTTGATGTGCGCCTCCCAAAAAAGACACCCGGGTGGCGCTTCAGTCACCATTCATCAGAAGTTAAAAAGCTAGTCAAAAAGAAAAAAATAGTTATGTTTTGGTGAAGAATTGCACACAAAAAACTCGGCCAGAGAGCTAGAAATGCGTGAAGACACCATCAGAGTCGCAGCATTTTAAAGCGCATGCAGAGGTAGATACCGGATGCGGACTACACAGGCGTTAATTGGAGCATTTATAGTATATTAATACTGCGTCTCAAGACTTTTGTCCATATTTAGACTCATCTCGTATTGACTGCATCTCTCTGACCTTTTTAGCCGAGCTGGGGGATCACTGCCCATCCCAGCAAAGCGGTTACTTGTCAAAATGCCACTTCATCCCTGAGCAGGATGACGACTTCCTGTCCAAAGTGGAGGACCTGCATCCACAGCATAAGTAATGATTTTTGCATCGTGTCCATCCAGACATTTGCTGTGCTTTGAATTTCTCGCCATGTTTAGGGGTTTGAAGCAAAGTGAAGCGGAGTTGTGTTTCCTCAACACGGCGCGGACGTTGGAGCTGTACGGAGTGGAGCTGCACACCGCCCTGGTATCACGGAACCATTTATTTTATTATATTTATATTATTTTTTATTTTTTATTTTATTTATTTATTTATTTATTTTATTTTATTTTTTTTATTTTCTTTTTCTTCTCTTTCTTTTCTTTCTCTCTTCTATTCTTTTTTTTTTTTTGTCCTTCCATCCCAACTTCCTCTTTAAACGTCCTTCCGCGCTCATCGCTGTCCGTCTTTACAGGACACCAACAATGCCCCTCTAATGGTGGGCTTGGCATCGAGTGGTGTTGCAATATTCTGTAATATGATTTGCTCCAGTTTTTTCCCCTGGTGAGTGATGGCCGCGCTAATTGGATTGTTGTTTGACTCACCAAGGCCGCGGTGAATAACGTTAGGTATTCCCGCACAGGGCCAACATCATCAAGATTTCATTTAAGAGGAAACGCTTCCTTATACATCTCAAACGGAAACATGTAAGTATAACCACATAGCGATGTGATTATATGGCACACATAATGGAGAGATCATGTGACATCAACGCACGCTCTGCTGCAGGGGGAGACCCAAGACTGCGTGGTGTCGCTGGTCCTGCCCTGTCCAAAGAACTGTAAGAACCTGTGGCGCTCCAGCGTGGATCATCACTCCTTTTTCAGCTGCAACCGGAACGCCAGGAGCCCCAAGCACAACAACAGCACGGCTCATTCCTACAGGAAGTTGATAACTCATCACCTGGGCTTGGCCAACAGTAAAAATGAAAGGTGTGCGGTTGAAGACGTCGTTTTCTGGGTATAAGTACTGAAACTTTGGAATTTCCAGTGGTCCGGTGTGCCAACGCGTCGTAGGCGGGATGGTGTGGAACCCCGTCCTGCGGAGATCTATTTCATCCGAATATTTGGAGACCAAGAGCCTTCCGTCCAGATCGCCCCCCAACACCCCCAACTGGTACGGCATCTTTCCAAACCGTAGTTTGCGGTCTTTCATCTTCCCGCTGCGACAGGCGGAGTCCACGCGTTCGCCACGGCATCCGCAAAATCCGCCCATCGTCCATGGAGCTGAGCGGCGAGCTGAAAGACGTGTGTGAAGGGGAGGACGTCTTCTACACATACAGGACGTCCGTCAGCAGTAGCAAGGGCAGCGAGGGGGACGCTTCGCTGCATCAGTACGCATTTTATCTCTTTCCCTTCCATATTGTGGGACCTTTTAAAATAGAAATGTTATTTTTTTATTAATAGAAATTATGTTTTTTATTTGCTTAGTGATATTTTCCAGCATTAGCTTCCAATATTGCCTTGATATCATCCTGTAGAACCTTTTATCATTGCGTAGTGCTCTATTTCTTCCTGAAGATTATCATCTTGCAGTACCTTGATATTGTCTCGTAGTACCTTGGTATCATCTTATTTAACGATAACCGTTCATAATATCACTCCCAGACTCTCTGGACTGTAGAACCTTTTATCATTGCGTAGTGCTGTATTTCTTCCTGAAGATTATCATCTTGCAGTACCTTGATATTGTCTCGTAGTACCTTGGTATCATCTTATTTAACCATAACCGTTCATAATATCACTCCCAGACTCTCTGGACTGTAGAACCTTTTATCATTGCGTAGTGCTGTATTTCTTCCTGAAGATTATCATCTTGCAGTACCTTGATATTGTCTCGTAGTACCTTGGTATCATCTTATTTAACGATAACCGTTCATATCACTCCCAAACTCTCTGGACTGTAGAACCTTTTATCATTGCGTAGTGCTCTATTTCTTCCTGAAGAGCAGCGCCCAAGGCAGGATTATCATCTTGTAGTACCTTGATATTGTCTCGTAGTACCTTGGTATCATCTTATTTAACAGATAACCGTTCATTCTGCATAATATCACTCCCAGACTCTCTGGTCTGTATAACCACGGCATGGACGAGGTCTTACAAGCTGACGACAGCACAGCAGATGAGGATGGAGTCAGTAGCTTCGTGTACAACAAGGTCGGCCATCATAATCGTTCCTCGAGGACGCTGCGTCAGGTATACTCTATCCGTATTTATTGGTAATCGCGAGTGTTGATTGAACAGGCCCTGTGCGATGGCGACCTGCTGCTAATTCGCATTGCTCCCGATCACGAGGGCAAGTTTGGCTTCAATGTTAAAGTAAGTGTCACAAGTGTTAGCATGATAGCATGTCGTACGTCGCACCGTTCTTATTCCATGTGACTTTTCATAGGGTGGCGTGGATCAGAAGATGCCTCTATCCATATCTCAAGTTAAAGCCGACTCGCCGGTAAGAACTTATGGCAACAATCTGGTTAATATCATTTTGTCACATTAGATTCTACTTGGATTTTACTGCTATGTAGCTTTGAAATGTTTAATCGCGCAGACCTCACAGCTTGGAGACCCGAGTTCAATCCCACCCCCGGCCATCTCTGTGTGGAGTTTGCATGTTCTCCCCGTGCATGCGTGGGTTTTCTCCGGGTACTCCGGTTTCCTCCCACATTCCAAAAACATGCTAGGTTAATTAGCGACTCCAAATTGTCCATAGGTATGAATGTGAGTGTGAATGGTTGTTTGTCTATATGTGCCCTGTGATTGGCTGGCCACCAGTCCAGGGTGTAGACAGCTGGGATAGGCTCCAGCAGCCCCTGTGACCATAAGCGGTGAGGATAAGCGGTAGAAAATGAATGAATTGAAACGTTAGCATGAAATTTATGGGATTTATTAATTTTAAATTAAATTTATTAATGGGGAAAAAAAACAACAAAAAACTTGTGTACCACTTTATGAATACTTGAGAACGAAATTAGAAACTGGAGATAAGACAAGATTTAAGTGTGGTACTAGCTAAAAATATTTAATAATGAAGCTAACCCCATGGTCGTACATTGTTTTATTATTGATTTATAAAGCATGCATTTAGAAAGACATTTTTATTAGGGGACCCTTTTTGCAGGACTGTTAAAGCCTGCCTCTGCATGTCCTGTGCACCCCCCCCACCCCCCACCCCAATAAATGCACCAATAATTTATGTATAAATTCTGCAAGCTACAGCAACTGTTTTGAGGGCACACCACTGCATTGGAATCCAGGAAGTACAGCTTGTAAAGTTTTGATTAGGGAATATGGGAGTATATGAACGTCAAAAGTGTTATCCGTTCACACAGCTCCGCTTCCTACCAACCCCAGGGTTGCATCCATACATTTTCATTTACAGCAGGGGTCTCAAACACGCGGCCCGCAGGCCAAATGTGGCCCGCAGGACACTAGTTTGAGGCCCCCGCCTTGATATGAAAGTTTAATGTTAATGTTTGATATGGATGCTGTATGGTATCATGTACCCAGAAAAAAAATATTACGTTTGATTAATGTTCATGTTAAAGGTTAAATAACTGTTAATAGTTATCCTCCCTATCCGTGTGGAAGTGGTAAGTTTTTGGCTATTTAAGTTTAAAGGAAATAACTTGAAGGCTACCGTTTAGGTCGCTAGCTTTCTAGTTTGCGAGTTAGCATGTGTCTCAAGACCCTGCAGTTGCGCAATATGTTGTAAATAAAAAGAGTATAAATGTGACTATAGTCGTGTTTTGTCATGTCTACAGGGCTCTAATAATGCTTTGTTCATTTTAATATGAAAAAAATAATATGTTTTTATAGTTTTTATTATTTGCCGTATTATTATTATTATTATATTTATTTATTACTGATTGATTGATTTTCTTTATTCTTGATTTATTTATTTTTCATCTTATTTTGTGTAGAAAAATAAAAAGTAAGATATTTGAGAACAGTGGAATGTTTTATCAGAGCTTTTCTTGTAGAAAATTGGAACCAAAGCGAAGTTTTTAAAAAAAATTTAGTTTTTAATAAATGCGTTTTTTTTTTTTTTTTTTGAAAACCTGATGAGGCCCAGTCTCACCCAGACCCGAGCTCCAGTGGCCCCCAAGTAAATTAAGTTTGAGACCCCTGATGTACAGTGTATGATGGTCTCCTATGGGTGGATGGGTAGTTGCTGTTGAGTGACCCTGACTCATCTCCAGGCCGGCCGATGTGAGCCCAAACTGCTGGAGGGAGACCAGGTGGTTCTCATCAATGGTCGAGACATTTCTGAACACACACACGACCAGGTGGTCATGTTCATACGGGCCAGCAGAGAGTCGCACTCCCGAGAGCTGGCCCTGCTCATCAAACGCAAAGGTCTGCTCCTGGAAATGCAAATGGAGAGGAATGCGCCGAGGAGGCGGAGTGTCAAAACTCTGCGACCTTGAATGTCCTTGTTTATCCAGGTCCCGGCCGAGCGGCGGCTCTGCTCCAGCTGCCTCCCGCCCTCACCCTCGCCGGCCACTCCCAAGGAGACGGACCGCAGTCACCTGGCCAGAGGGTCACCACGTTGGACGAATCCATGCGACAGCTGGAGAGAGGGATTCAGTCCGGCACTCTGTGCTTCCACTTTGAGGTATTTGAGTGGAGTCTATCTCAACACTGCACACAAATGTCTTTAATTGTGTTCATTTTAAGCAGGATTTAGCCGGTCCCATTCAGTTACATTCGCTATCATAAAATGCTTTTCTTTAGGACAGATGTTGTCCCTAATCCTCACTGGTCCAGCACAAAGAGATACAGTGGAGCCACAAAAATTCTATTCTGTGATGCCGGTTGACTTCTACGTTTTTTTGGAATGCTGTCGGAATGAAAATTCCAGGTTTATTCCTGGATCTTCCAAGTGCTTTCAAAAAATTTGGAATGAATTCCGAGTGCATTCCAAATATTCGGGCTCATTCTTGTAGCCGGCCAAAATGTTTTGCTCATGTTAAGAGCTTTCCATGTGCATTTGAAAGGTATTCTAACTGAATTCTGACTGCACTCTAAATATTCTTACGGTATTCCAGCTTTCCAAACATTCTCAAACGGCAAGCCACTTCAAATACTGACAGTATTTCTCTAAATGTACCTCAAATGCATCTCAATTGCTGATGGAATATTCATTCATTCATTTTCTACCGCTTTTCCTCACGAGGGTCGCGGGGGTGCTGGAGCCTATCCCAGCTGTCTTTGAGGCGAGAGGCGGGGTACACCCTGGACTGGTGGCCAGCCAATCACAGGGCACATATAGACAAACAACCATTCACACTCACATTCATACCTATGGACAATTTGGAGTCGCTAATTAACCTAGCGGGCGGCACGGCGGTCGAGTGGTTAGCGCGCAGACCTCACAGCTAGGAGACCAGGGTTCAATTCCACCCTCTGCCATCTCTGTGTGGAGTTTGCATGTTCTCCCCGTGCATGCGTGGGTTTTCTCCGGGTACTCCGGTTTCCTCCCACATTCCAAAAACATGCTAGGTTAATTAGCCACTCCAAATTGTCCATAGGTATGAATGTGAGTGTGAATGGTTGTTTGTCTATATGTGCCCTGTGATTGGCTGGCCACCAGTCCAGGGTGTACCCCGCCTTTTGCCCGATGACAGCTGGGATAGGCTCCAGCACCCCCGCGACCCTCGTGAGGATAAAGCGGTAGAAAATGAATGAATGAATAATTAACCTAGCATGTTTTTGGAATGTGGGAGGAAACCGGAGTACCCGGAGAAAACCCACGCATGCACGGGGAGAAACATGCAAACTCCACACAGAGATGGCCGAGGGTGGAATTGAACCCTCATGCATGTCAACTGCCTTCCATTCTTGTCATTCCCAGAATCTATACAAGAGGAAGCCCGGCCTGTCCCTTTGCAGCGCTCGACTTCCAGAGAACATGGAGAAGAATCGCTACCGGGACATTTTACCATGTGAGCGCTTCCTCTTCCACCTTTGACCTTTTCCTAACCTTGCATCGCAGCTGATTGCCGCAGCGTTGATGTCCCACTCTGCTTGCAGATGACGCCACCAGAGTCACTCTCCAGGGCCAGGAGGACTACATCAACGCCAGCCACATCACGGTGTGCATTAAGCCGGTTAAGAACAGTTTCCCATCACCCGCATGTCGCCGACACTGCATATTTATTGTATGCGTGTTATTTGTGTGTTTCTCAGTTGGCGCCTCCGGTGTCTGGTGTGTGTTTACGTTACGTTGCAGCTCAGGGTCCATTGCCACACACCTGCAGTCACTTTTGGCAGACTGTTTGGGAGCAACAGTCTCACACCATCATCATGCTTACAACTCTGACCGAGAGGGGGCGGGTATGCATGCGACCACCAGTTCCTACGTACACATACGTACTTCAAAATAACATATATTTTTACATATTACACAAAGCCGAGACGTGAATGTTTGTTCAGATATCTTAGCATATATTGACCTATCTTGGACTGGTTTTGGCACCCGTATCCTTTTTATTTTTCATTCAACAGTTTGGACACCCTTGCCCTACACCCTTCACGCTGCGTGCAACACCCGTATTTGTTCAGGAATGACAAGAAGTAAACAGGAGAACACAAACAGATGGGAACACCTAATCGCTATTTCTGCGCTGTGCAATTATGATAATTCCAACTGCCACAGCATACAAGAATGTGACTAAATAACAACACATAATAATAATACTGCATAAACCATTTTTGTATACTAATTCGTACACACCCTGATGATAGAAAAATATATAAAAAGTTATTAATAGTAGTTGTAGTCATATTTGTATTAGTAATACATACTGTATATATTCACAAGTATAATGATAATACTGCATAACCCATTTTTGTATACTAATTTGTACACACCCTCATTGATTAAAAAAAAAAGTAGTTGTAAGATTTTTATTAACAATACATACTGTATATATTCACAAGTATAATGATAATAATAATACTGCATAATCCATTTTTGTATACTAATTTGTACACACCCTGATTGATAGAAAAAAATATATAATGTTATTAATAGTAGTTGTAGTCATATTTTTATTAGTAATACATACTGTATATATTCACAAGTATAATGATAATAATAATAATACTGCATAACCCATTTTTGTATACTAATTTGTACACACCCTGATTGATCGAAAAATATATATAAAGTTATTAATAGTAGTTGTAGTAATATTATTAGTAATACATACTGTATATATTCACAAGTATAATGATAATAATGATAATACTGCATAACCCATTTTTGTATACTAATTTGTACACACCCTGATTGATAGAAAAATATATAAAGTTATGAATAATAGTTGTAGTAATATTTTTATTAATAATACATACTGTATATTGCATCATCTTTATCTAACAATAAAAGAATAGAGAACAGGCTAAATAGATGTAAGATATGCTAACACAATGCTTATTCAGCTACACTAAAAATAAACATGAACACAAAAGGTGTCCAGTGTTTATGTAACATAAACACTTTTTTTTTTATTTATAAGTCGCTCTGGAGTATAAGTGGCAGGAACAGCCAACCTATGAAAAAAAAGTGCGACTTATAGTCCGGAAAATACGGTACATTATTCTCGAAATCTTACATTTATGGCCCTAATATTGTGGTGAAGGCAGATAGAATGGCCAAAACGTAGCTAAACAATAAACTGTTTTTATGATTTGCACTTGAAAACATTTAGTATTTCTGCTAAAAGTGACGAATGATGTATTTCACAGCGCCGTTCACAGTATTCATGCAACCGTATGGAGACGCGCGGCGATCAAGGTTTTCATCTCTGAATGAGCGCTCTTTATCACAGCTTGCCTGTTGCTTGGTAACCCCAAGCTCCCGTTAATTGATCCTTTTTCTGATCTTCGTCAAGTGCCGTGACATTTTCCTTTCTTGAGGCGTGCGTTCTCTCTCTCTCTCTCTCACACACACACACACACACACACACACACACACACGGACAATCACTTCACATCCTGCTCCTGATGAATCTCCTCTCCTCCCTTGTCTGCAAATGTACACCAGTTTGATTTCAAGAGCAAGGAAATGATATCCTGACGGATGACTCATATCTAAGGCAACGTTATTGTACGCTTATCGCTCCGCTGTGCTGCTTTTACCAGACCAAGTGCCACCAGTACTGGCCGCATCCGCCTGAGGTGAAGGATTACGGCCACATGCGGGTGAAGTGTCACTCGGAGGAGTGCAACCTGGCCTACGTGACGCGGCGGTTCACACTCACCCACACTAAGGTACAGCGCCGGTACACGACCCCCTTCACTTCATAATGACTGTTGGAGTCGCCGTTTGTGTGTGGTGTTCTACTACACATGATGTATTGGGCCTTTTAATTCTGAATTTACAGCGGAACCTGGATAAGATCCAGAAGCTCGGACTCCAACTGACACGGATGTTCATTCATTCATTCATTTTCTACCGCTTTTCCTCACGAGGGTCGCGGGGGGTGCTGGAGCCTATCCCAGCTGTCTTTGGGCGAGAGGCGGGGTACACCCTGGACTGGTGGCCAGCCAATCACAGGGCACATATAGACAAACAACCATTCACACTCACATTCATACCTATGGACAATTTGGAGTCGCTAATTAACCTAGCATGTTTTTGGAATGTGGGAGGAAACCGGAGTACCCGGAGAAAACCCACGCATGCACGGGGAGAACATGCAAACTCCACACAGAGATGGCCGAGGGTGGGAATTGAACCCTGGTCTCCTAGCTGTGAGGTCTGCGCGCTAACCACTAGACCGCCGTGCCGCCCAACACGGATGTTAACCAAATCAATTTTTCCCATAAGAAATAAACATTTTTTTATAGTTTTATACTTATAGCTTGACATGCAGGAAACAATTTTAAATGCATATAAGTACTAGACATTAACCAATGCGATACTGATTGGTAGTACTCAGGGAGTACCGATAACTGATATTTGGAGCCGGTAGTCATTTGCTATCCGTAAAACTGTAGGTAAAACAGCCCGTGTTGATGCAATTCCAATTAATAAGCTATAAAACACAACACGTTTTAAACACACTCATACAGCCACACTAGCATGTTCTGCTAAACTAAGCTAACCGAGCGAAAGGAGTTTTTTGGCCAACTTTTACTGGTGCAGAGAGGAGAGGCTTACCTGCATCAGAGCCAAAATAACCCAGTTTTAAATTGATCTCTTATTGGCTGTCAGAATTTTAAAAAGCTCATGTTAATATGTTTCAATACAAAATATGGATCAATCACTAATAAATACATAGAAATGGTAAGCTTTTACCCTCTTTAAAGGCGTGATTCTTGACATGGTTGTCCCCAAAGACACAATGTGGCATCGAGATCAACCACCACCACCTTCCTGTTTTGACATCATAAGTTGTTAGCGACTCCGGTTTCCTCCCACATTCCAAAAACATGCTAGGTTCCAAATTGTCCATAGGTATGAATGTGAGTGTGAGTGTGAGTGTAATCTAATCATAGAAATGTCAAGGTGACTATAGGGGTGTTATTTCATGTCTGGAGGGCTCTGACAATGTGAAAAAAATATATCTAGAATATCGTGAACAGGATTTGTGTGGGGGAAAAAAAGGTAACTTTACAAAAAAAATTGTTAATTAATTAGCCCAGTGGTTCGTGCGCAGGCCTCACAGCTAGGAGACCCGAGTTCAATTCCACCCTCGGCCATCTCTGTGTGGAGTTTGCATGTTCTCCCCGTGCATGCGTGGGTTTTCTCCGGGTACTCCGGTTTCCTCCCACATTCCAAAAACATGCTAGGTTAATTAGCCACTCCAAATTGTCCATAGGTATGAATGTGAGTGTGAATGGTTGTTTGTCTATATGTGCCCTGTGATTGGCTGGCTGGCCACCAGTCCAGGGTGTACCCCGCCTCTTCAATGAAGGTAAAAGTAACCTTAAATGTTCCCTTTAGCCCTTTCATTCCTTGTTTATAAGCATTTAGAATTTTTTTGTGCATGTACATATAAAACTATGAAGATTTGTTTTGTGTTAACATTTTTGAGCGTCAAAATGATAACATATTGTCCGCTAACCAGAGATTGCATGCAAACCGAGGCAAAATTGTGGTGTAAATGTTCAACGGCAACCAAAAAACATGATGCTAACCAAGGTTTGAAGGTGGAATATGATATTATTTTTAAGCGGTCTTCCACAACAATCTACATTACCTCCATTTTCACTTCCTATGAGTTTCATTCCCTTTGTGTAGTATCATTTTTACTACATATTGTGTGTACAGAAAACAGACTCTTAGTGTTTTTGTTCTTTTTCCTATTCTTGGTTGCTAGTTCGTACATTCAAGAGTTTTAAGTGCGTTTGCAGTTTGCAGTCCGCAGTGCTCGCCGCATGTCTCCATCTTAAACAGCTGTGCTCTTTATAACGTTGCCATGGTTACAGGTCGGGGTGTTGGCGGATGAATTTCACATTAAACTTGAGCTGAACTTTTGGGCGCAACACAGATTTATTGCACACCGACCAAGCAATCACAAAAAAAAACAAAAAAAAACACGCACACGGCTGCTTGTCCCCCCCCCCCCCCCATCAGTATAGTCATATGTTTGAAAGGGGTTGAATCAAAGTCAGAATTTCCCTGCATAACAATGCTTCTGCGATATTAACATAATCCCTCAGTGAGACGTACAGACGGTGACTCATGTTAAATGAAAACACCAGAAGGCCACCGTGCATTTTCTATTAATGCTCCGTAACGAGGGGGGGGGGAGGGGTATTCACTCCATTGCGTTCCTTCCAACACCTTCCACGGCCACGTGAGTAAGTCATGACTGTCAACGCCACGGCGATAGTTTGCTACCACGTTGGTGACATATGTCCCGTGGCAGAGCTCATCACCGCGGGACGTTACCGGCAGCCAACGTGGCGGTCATTTCCGCGTCGGGCTGGCGACTGTGTGCACAGCGAGGTTATCGATGTACGGGAGTAAACACGTATGTGTGTTTACATGGTGCACGCCGTCTTATCTGATCAGACTTTCCACATTACGGCCCTGAGCAAGGCACCTCGGCGTATCACCACCGAGCTCAGCCAGGCATGGACGATGAATGCGCTCACATGCCTGCACAAATACTCCTATGTGTGTGTGTGTGTGTGTGTGTGTGTGTGTGTGTGTGTGTGTGTGTGTGTGTGTGTGTGTGTGAGCCCATCTGTTCCCCTGGCGGTGCTCTGGTTAATCCCTGCATGAAGTCACAGGCCACCCCCCCCCCCTGTCCCCCTCCTCCTCCTCGCTCAAAAACACTCAACTCAGCTCTTCTGTCCTCCTCTCCAGTCCACCTGTTTTTCTGTATTTCATCCCACCGCGGTGTCGTCATCCGGCACTTCCTGATGTCACCTCAGGGTCACGTGCGCCGTTGCTCTTGTTTTTTTTTTGTTTTTTTTTTTCCAAAGCGCCCTCCTGCTTCTCGTTCAGTCACGCACGTCTTGTCTGGATGATTCATGTCTCTGAAGCTCCACAAAGTTACAGTCTGGTTTAGTTGCTTTCAGAATGCTTGTCAATGTGGCGTTTTCATGGACTGGTGGCCAGCCAATCACAGGGCACATATAGACAAACAACCATTCACACTCACATTCATACCTATGGACAATTTGGAGTGGCTAATTAACCTAGCATGTTTTTAGAATGTGGGAGGAAACCGGAGTACCCGGAGAAAACCCACGCATGCACGGGGAGAACATGCAAACTCCACACAGAGATGGCCGAGGGTGGGATTGAACTCGGGTCTCCTAGCTGTGAAGTCCCCTAACCACTTGACCACCGTGCAGGTGAATGAATGGGAAATTCCCATTTGAAAAACACCATTAAGTGATATGCCGTCTTTGTGAGGAGGACTCAGTGGATAGTATCACATCTGTTAAATTTCGCTAATAACAATAAATGACTTCATAAAGCTGCCATTTTGTAATATGCCAATCTTTTGCTCTTCCACAATGATGTAATGAGTTTAAATGAAAATACCATGGTTTTCTCAACCATTTTAGGTGAGATTTTAAAAAAAAGATTAATTAGATCAATTAATTTCACATTATGATTAATTAATCTCTAAAAACCAATTTTTATTTCTTGACAGCATTAATTATAGATAACTTTGTAGACGATATCTATCCCAGACAAATCCATCCGGAATTCTATGGAAATCCTGGTCTTCTCCAGAGTACAACTTCATGTTTAATTATGTAGCATAGGTTGTAGGATCATTACATATACTCAAATTATCTTCTTTTTTTTCCTGTGTCCGGTCAGCGGGGTGAGGATCGTGCAGTCACACACCTGCAGTACGTGGCGTGGCCCGACCACGGTGTACCCGAAGACCCTTCCGACTTCCTGCTGTTCGTCAGCTCGGTCAGGGAGAGGAGACGAGCTGAAGAGCCTCTCATGGTGCACTGCAGGTTAACACTCGTACTAATTGATACTCCGCTGCGAACCTGGCGCTGTTCATTCACGTTGAAATCTTCCCTGCTTTTCCAGCGCCGGGATTGGACGGACAGGTGTTCTGATCACCATGGAGACGGCTCTGACGCTGTTGGATAGGGGGCTTCCGGTGTTCCCGCTGGACGTTGTGAAAACACTGAGGGATCAGCGAGCCATGATGGTTCAGACTACGGTACTTTTGGAGCGAACGCGGGCCATTCTGACGCCATTTGTTTTATAGTGTGAAACAATTTATTCCATAGGAAAGCATGACAATAGAACGACTGAATATAAGTCGGAAATATGAGCAGATTTATTCTAATGATGAAATGATAAAATACATTTTAAAAGGGACGAGGAACTTGAAAGCAGCTTTTAGCGTACTGCTGCTACCATTATCACCCGTATTTTTGAAAGGCGATCCGCTCCACTGAGCTGCTTCTTGTTTATGTTTATACAGCATGCAAATGAATCGCTCCTGTGGAAAACATCCACAGTGGAAAAAGAAAAACACGTTGAATTAGACATCAATTCAGTCTTCGTTGTATTTCATTACCTCAAAATAATCATCTGAATTATTGCAATGGTACAGTGGCGTTTAAGAAGGGGAATAGTATCTTGGGAATTGCTGTGATTACGTAATCTATTGGGTTATCGTATTTTTGGACCAGCCTGGAAACGTCTTTAAGTTTAAGTTCATTTACATCATCAATGAAGATTTTCAGATGTTCCACAATAGTATTGGAAGTACAGTAAACCTCGGATATATCGGATTCAATTGTTCCCACTGGTTTTGTCTGATATAAGCGAAATTAGTTATATGCGTATACCGGAAAATGTCCGTTTTACGCATATATCGGATTTTATCCGTTATAAAAAGGCACTTCCTTGACTATGTTTCCAATGTACCTGGACGCGCAGGCAACGCTGCAAACGCTGCAAATGACGTCGTATAGCGGCCTGTCACCATTCGGCGAATCGGAGCGCCACGATGCGGCCATCCGATATATGCCAGGGAAATTTAATGGAAATGCATTGGAACGGGACTGGAGATTTTGTCCGAAATAGGCGAAATCCGTTATAAAAAATCCGATATATGCAATGAATTTTTATTGGAAATGCATTACAGAAAATTTGGTTCTTTTTTATCTGTCCGTTGTGAGCGAATTTCCGATATATCCGAGTCCAATATATCCGAGGTTTACTGTATGTTGTCCAAAATGTCACCTTAATGCTGGAATTTAGGAAGCCCGACTGGGAATACTGAGCAGTGTGTCTCCAAGAATATCTGTTTTTTAAGGTTTTGGTAGAACAATGGGCGGCACGGCGGTCTAGTGGTTAGCGCGCAGACCTCACAGCTAGGAGACCAGGGTTCAATTCCACCCTCGGCCATCTCTGTGTGGAGTTTGCATGTTCTCCCCGTGCATGCGTGGGTTTTTTTTCCGGGTACTCCGGTTTCCTCCCACATTCCAAAATCATGCTAGGTTAATTAGCGACTCCAAATTGTCCATAGGTATGAATGTGAGTGTGAATGGTTGTTTGTCTATATGTGCCCTGTGATTGGCTGGCCACCAGTCCAGGGTGTACCCCGCCTCTCGCCCAAAGACAGCTGGGATAGGCTCCAGCAGCCCCCGCGACCCTCGTGAGAAAAAGCGGTAGAAAATGAATGAATGAACATGTTTAGAGCCCTCCAGACATGAAATAACACCCCTATAGTCACCTTTACATGTGTATTAGCCACTATAGTAGATATAATCAGAGAAAATAAGACATATTAGACATAAATAAGAAGGTAGAACAATGGTTATTTTGGTTATTATCAAGGAAACCATGGAGGTTGCTAAATTTTAGCTCTAAAATTCGCCTGCTGTGTTTTCCTGTATCTTACGTCTCCTTTTGTCTGTTCCAGTGTCAGTACCAGTTTGTTTGTGAGGCTATCCTGCGAGTCTACAAGGAGAAGCAAGTGGGATCTCCGGCCTCGTAGATCCAAAATCAGAAACAGCACCAGAGGAAATTGAGCCTCATAACTTCCACTCAAGTGACTCCCACCGAGGGGGCTGACAAGCACCGCAAGAGATTAACCTCTGTCGTGCCTGCGGGGCCCGCTTGCACAGTCTGGATGAGAATGATGCAGCGTCCAAAGCACAGCTGGATGTGAGCTATGTAGCCGAGATCAAATAGGACACTTTGAATCTTTACACTCGTCTGCCTTATTAGATTCCGCAATAAGCTTGTACAGGACAGGAGACGTAAAACAAGGACGCTGCTAAGCTCGGAGCTCAACTTGTTCAAAGAGGGCAGTGGGATACTTCCAATATAACGTGTGGATTAAAGTGTGTGTTTTAGTAGAGCCTGGCTGGAGATCACTACAGAAGATACTGTGTGGGGTACTGTGGTGTTGCTGACACTGTTGTGGAGCAGCACCCACTTTCCACTTAAATTATTCTCATAATAAAAAAATGATTTGTATGTTTTTGTCTGTTTTTAGACCAAGTTAAAAGGTTCAAAATAATCAGCTTCCACTACTTGGATGCCCAGTGGGATACATTGGGGTGATCTACAATCAGTGTCTATCTTTTTAAATACATTTTTAACATTATTAGAACCATTTGGACATGAAATAATACCCATATAGTCACTTTGCATTTATATTTTTTTTATTTAGAACACATTGCTCAACACTTATGCTGATGGAACTTAGCTAGCAAGCTAGCGAGTTAGCAAGCTAGCGAGTTAGCGAGCTAGCCTCTGATTTGGCTCTTCTAAACTTCCATCCACCCACCCGTTTTCTCTGCCGCCTGTCCTCATTACAGTCGCGATGTCTTCTAAACCTAAGAAACCCAAAACGTACGAGGAGGAATGAGAGAAGAACCTGTTTTCATGATTTGTGTCATTACTGCCGCCTGTTGACCAGAATACTACATATCATCCATATAGTCACTTTGCATTTATATTTTTTTATTTAGAACACATTGCTCAACACTTATGTTGATGGAACTTGAGACGCAAGCTAGCGAGTTAGCAAGCTAGCGAGTTAGCAAGCTAGCCTCTAATTTCGCGCCATCCACCCGTTTTCTCTGCCGCCTGTCCTCATTACAGTCGCGATGTCTTCTAAACCTAAGAAGCCCAAAACGTACGAGGAGGAATGAGAGAAGAACCTGTTTTCATGATTTGTGTCATTACTGCCGCCTGTTGACCAGAATACTACATATCATCCATATAGTCACTTTGCATTTATATTTTTTTTATTTAGAACACATTGCTCAACACTTATGTTGATGGGACTTGAGACGCAAGCTAGCGAGTTAGCAAGCTAGCGAATTAGCAAGCTAACGAGTTCGCAAGCTAGCCAGTTCGCAAGCTAGCGAGTTAGCAAGATCCATCCACCCGTTTTCTCTGTCGCTTGTCCTCATTACAGTCAAGATGTCTTCTAAACCTAAGAAGCCAAAAACGTACGAGGAGGAATGAGAGAAGAACCACGCCGTGATAACGGTAATGTCGCCATCTTTTGTGTCATTACTGCCGCCTATTGACCAGAATACTACATATCACTTGGATTTCAATGTGTTTTGACTAATAATAGACCAACAGTGATCATTATTAATTATTGAATTCATGAATAGAAAACAAAAGGGAGTGATAATGGAACTATTTGACCTTCAGTCAAGTTCCTCGGAAGTTCTTGGCCAAAGTATGAAGAAGAAGCCATAAGGCGCCATATTGAACAGCAGTAGTCCGTTGCGTGGGTTTGTGTTTATTTTACACACAAGCGGGCTTGCAGCATGATTTCATGTTCAATTTGACAACAATAGAAATCTTAAAAGGATACAGAATACTATGTAGTATTATGTATCATAATTACGAATTAAATAAGTAATGATAATAAAAACGTCAAAACGTACCATTTAAAAAATAATTAAAAAAATAATTATGTATTTATTTGATAAATTCTGTATTATATTTATTGGTATTAATAAGGAAAGACGTGAAAATGCTATTAAGCCCCTCTAGTAACACCTTGACCTTAATGTCCTCCCAGACTTGCAGCAGGTGTCCAATAGAGGGCGCCTCTTCTCCTGCATCCACACACACACACACAGTCAGCAGGAACAGAAGTTTGAAGTGTTTTGACGCAGGCGCAGATCAGGCTGTTTGTCCAGTTTCGCTGGTTGACTTTTACCTTTCAGCTCGGAACCGACTTTCACATTCTCATGCGGGGCTTTTAAAGCTTATCGACCCGCTGGCAGGGGTTCCAGTACCGGTCCAGATGCCGTGTAAGACTTTCCTCCACCCTCCCCGGAGCGGGTGACTCAGGGGTCCCCACTGCGGAGCGTCCAAGGCGGGATCGTAGTGTCGGTGCGGCAGGCAGGCAGGCGGGCACTCAGGCAGGCAGGCAGGCGAGCAGGTGCACCCGGCCGGGAGAAGGAGGAGGAGGAGGGCGGCCCACGGAGAGCAAATCAACTGGTTGGCTTCCTCTGTTAGCATGCTGGTCGAGTCCCAGCGTCCAGCCTGAACCGCCACAAGTCTTCGCCCGCCGACCGACTCACTCCTTGCTCCGGGGAAGCAGGCAGGACGCCTCCCCCTCCCTTCCAGCTTCCAGCGAAAGGAAAAAATGATGGGCTTTTTGCGCCGGACGTTCAGCCGCCGCTCAAGAAGCCGCTTTCAGGCGAGAGAGAGGGACGAGCGGGACGGTAAAGGAGGCGGAGGGGCGGCCGGTGGGAACCCTCTGCTCATGGCGCACCAGCAGCAGGTAGTCCACGCACCGGCTGTGGTCACCGGGGGAGCGGCGGTTCATATCCCGGCGGGTGGGACGGCGAAGACGACTATCACCTGCCGGGTGTTGCTGCTGGACGGCTCGGATGTCAGCGTGGATTTGCCTGTAAGTAGCTAATGATTGTGAGTGTGAGATGGAGATTCCGTCTGGTAACTTTACATCACTTTGTGGATTGATAGGTATCATACCAAATCATACTGTATATCACCTTTATGTGGAAAGCACAGAAAGTTGAAAACACCAGTGAATGTTTGGTTAACCTGTGAAGCCCCATGGAGGCCATGTTTATTGAAAATGAAGCTTGGTATCCAAGTCAATGTTTGCCTTGATGGTTGAATGGTAATGGTGCTTTTCCACCAACAAGACACGTTGACGCTGTTAGCGCATTTTCCTACTGATGACGCAGCATCAGGAGCAACTGGGGGTTCAGGATGTTATCTACCGTACCATTTTGGTTACTACAAAAAGTGTGCATACTGCAGCTATTCATTCATTCATTCATTTTCTACCGCTTTTTCCTCACGAGGGTCGCAGGCGTTTGCTGGAGCCTATCCCAGCTGTCTTCGCGCGAGAGGCGGGGTGCACCCTGGACTGGTCGCCGGCCAAATCACAGGGCACATATAGACAAACAACCATTCACACTCACATTCATACCTATGGACAATTTAGAGTCGCTAATTAACCTAGCATGTTTTTGGAATGTGGGAGGAAACCGGAGTACCCGGAGAAAACATGCAAAATCCACACAGAGATGGCCGAGTGTGGAATTGAACCCTGGTCTCCTAGCTGTGAGGTCTGTGCGCTAACCACTCGACCGCCATACTGCAGCTATTCTACTCCATCTATTTTCTACCGCTTATCCTCACGAGGGTCACGGGCATGCTGGAGCCTATCCCAGTTGTCTTTGCGCGAGAGGCGGGGTACACCCTGGACTGGTCGCCGGCCAATCACAGGGCACATATAGACAAACAACCATTCACACTCACATTCATACCTATGGACAATTTGGAGTCGCTAATTAACCTAGCACGCACGGATGCAAATTCCACACAGAGATGCCCGAAGGTGGGATCGAACTAGGGTCTCTAGCTATGTGACCTTCACGCTAACCACTTGAACACCGTGCAGCGTAAATGGAAAAAAAAGATGGAATTGATATTATTCGAGCTAAGGATGCTAACATGTATTCTGTAGTCAATAACAGTACGACACACGTCCACAGAAACGGACTCTTTTTCACTTTTTCATAGAAATGAGTCCCTTTGGGTGGCAGATCTTATATCGAAAAAGGCGGTCGACCATGTACGTCGATGTCGACTTAAGCGGGTACTTTATAGTACTAAGAAAAACATGGCGGCAGAAGTTGTGAACCATTGCTTTAAAAGCTTTATAAACTAGGATTGCAGCATACCTTTACACCCCAAATTTGTATTTAATGCATATTTCACGTATATATTCCCACTTAAGTGTAATAAAATGAAATATCTCATGTTTTTCCGTACCACAACACGAGCCTGCGTACCGCTAGCGTTACCAGCGTTGCTTTCAAAGAGCCAAACAAGGCGTGTGTTTTCCTGCCAAGGTGCACCAAAGAGGCGTGGTTATGTCTACTGTACGCTCTGCCAGCTCACCGCATCACTTCCCTGTTTTGGCTTTAGGGAAATGAAGCCATACGATTCCAAGCGAGTCCAAGCCCTTCTCCTCGCTTGCTTTGCCCTCAGAACTCCCCTTGTCTTCCCTCCTTGTGCCATCTTAATCTTCTTGCTCACACTCTCTCCTCCTCCTCCTCCTCCATCCTTTCTCAATTCCCCGAGTCCCTGATCTGATTTGATGTCACAGACACACACAAGTGGGGTGGATGATGAGCGAGTGTGTGGGTATGCGTGCGTAAGTGGCTTTTTGTAAGATGTTTTTTTTGAAGGTTGTGTGTGCATCAGCTCATGCTTCTCCGGTGTGTATATGTATGTGTGTCCAGCTGGGACTCCCAGCAGCGGGAAACAACACCAGCACGGACGTTCCGCTAAGGTATCGCGGCACCGACAAATAATGCAAAGTGACACATGGCTCATCAGAGCGGTGGCGGCTTAGTCACAGATGTGTTGCAACAAGTTTGCTCATGTCTTCATATTTCCCCCAAGGCTCCGACGCAGGTGAGACAGCCCAGGCGGTAAAAGCTTATTAGCCGTTCACCATGTGGGACTAGGTCATTTGTGTCCCGCTATTGCCGCTTCGTGGTCACAAATAGGATCCGGGTCATGACTTCAATCAGAATACGTGCTTGCGGAATGAGCAAGGATGTTTTTTTTTTTTTTTTTTTTTTTTTCCCCCCACTCTCCCTCCCCTCATGTCCCCAATCCTTTAATGCCTCTGATTTCCTCACACACTCACCAGGAAGTTTGGACTGGTTATCAGGATCCAAAGTACAGGGTTGTCATCTTTTTTTTTTTTTTTTTTCTTTTTTAAACGCACACCCACCCACTTTACTGTCTAAAGTGGAGCTGGTTCAGTTCCGGTTGCAGACAATGAAGCCCACATGAAGACTGACTCCTGTGTTACAATGGAACCTGTTTACGTTGGGATAGTTGGGGATTTTGTTGACATGAACTTGGATCAGCACTGTACTACATCTACCCCCCTTTCCCCACTTGGTCCCATGAGTCCAGCTCTGGTTGGAATTCCGTCAGCTCAAAGTGAAGAGATTGACTTCTCGGAAACAAACAATATGCGTTCAAAAGAGTAATACATTTGCATCACATGATGACGTGATGAAAAGGCACACATAAACAAGATAAACGCCGAAGAAGATGTTCCTGTTGCACAGAGAACAGACTCTGTTTGTGTACAAAAAGTCAAGTTTTCACGGTTTTGCGCCAGAGACCCGTTACAGTCATATAAGCTAGCACAGAGGTCTCCTGCAGTTGCCCAGAGTCAGGACTAAACCTAAAACAAGATGAGGCTGCGTTTCGGTTTTATGCTGCCAAAATCTGGAACGGTCTTCCAGAAGATGTGAGACAATCCTCAACATTGGCAAATGTTCAAATCCCGGCTAAAAAACAGTTCCAAAACTATCTTACCGACACTTTCAATTTTTACTTGTATGTTTTATAGAAGGATTTCATGGAATTTTATTTTATGTGATGATTTTCAAATTTTTTCATGGAGGCGTGATTTGGCAGCCACGTTTCTGTCCGTCTATCCAAGGGCAGCTGTGACTCCAGATGTAGTTTACCACCTACCGAGGCTGAGGAGTGAATGAAAGGCGCTACATAAATCTAATCCATTATTTATTATCTGTGAAACAGAATCTAAACCCTTCTATACTCCATTCACAAGTGCAGTTTTATTAAAAAAGAAAATATATATCTATATATAAAACATGTCCCGAGTTTAATTATAAAATATTAGCAAAATTGAATTTGATCTTTTCCTGTTTAAATGTATGTATGTTTTATAGAAGGATTTCATTGAATTGTATTTTATGTGATGATTTTCAAATGATTTCATGTGCTGCCCACTGGTGTTCGAAGGCGTGATACGGCAGCCACGTTTCTGTTCGTATACCCAAGAGCAGCTGTGGCTCCGGATGTAGTTTACCACCTACCGATGCTGAGGAGTGAACGAAAAGGCGCTACATAAATCTAATCCATTATTTATTATTATACACAAGGACTCACACTGCGCTATGGTTGGCATGACGGCCGACTCCGCCCGTTCTTCGCCTTCATTCCACGGCCCTTGGCTGGCGAGGCTGGCTATCATTCATCAGCTTGATTTGTCTTTATTACTGGCATGAATGTACTGTCGAGTGAGCGACGCCATGTTTTTGACTCGATAGATTGTTGTCAGTCTCGCTATTTGTTATCAAGACAAGACAATGATGAGTCTGATAAAAATAATAATAATTTTTTCAAAATGTATAATTGTTTTAGCTCACATTGTCAGCCATAAAAGCTGCGTGAGATTGAGTTTAGCTATAAAAGATCAGTATATTCAACACTCACTAAGCCCCTTTTTGGAAACAATTCACTTTTGTGTTTTTCCGTTGTAGAGCAAATGCAAAGGCCAGGACCTTTTTGACCAAATCATGTATCACATAGATCTGGTGGAGGCGGACTACTTTGGCCTACAATACATGGACTCTGACCAAGTTTCGGTGAGTCCTTCATTTAAAATACACAAGCTTGACTTTTTTTTGATGACATTTTCTTTCCCAACAGCACTGGCTGGATATGTCCAAGCAAATCAAGAAAGAGATCAAAGGTACGCTACATTTTTTTTTTTTTTTTTTTTAAGATGCCTGGGATGGCTTGTGTGCATGGCGGGACCAGGTGGTGCATTATCAAATGTTGACGTGGCGATTAGCATTTGGAGCTGCTGTACCCTTGTTTGCTCTGCTGTGTGAACATGGAGAAGCTGATGTGATACACGGGAAACAGGACATCCACTCACTGCTCACAGCCTGCACAGAGGGGACCTATTATGCTCATTTCGGCCCTTTTGTATTGAGTTGTGGACTCCTATAGAGCAGCTACACACAATAACCAGCACGGAAAGCTTTCTAGAACTTCCGGAATCTGCACCTGCTGTGACGTTACAGTGAAAAAAACTCGCTTCCAAATGTGCAAAACCTCATTATCCGAAACTTTGGCATCGTTCAACATTCCAACATCACTAGCCACGTTTACATGGACCCAAATATCCCAATTGCATTCGGTTTATTTGCTCAAACGGTATAACGTAATGTAACCTTTCTATACACCTCATTCCCAAAGAAAAGTGCCGATCCGAATGAACATATAATGAGATTCCCGGGGGGTGGAATATTCCTTTCCCCGATCCGATCGAGGTGTCTTGTACCCGCTCAAACGGAAAGTTTTTCTTCTTCTGTTGTTTATTGGCGGTTGGCAAGCAGTTTTAGTGTGCATTAGCGCCATCTGTGGAACAGAATGTAAACACTTCCATACTTTATTCACAATTCCAGTTTTATTAAAAAATAAAAAATATATATCTAATCATAAAATCATAAAATATTAGCAAGATTGAATTTGATCTTTTCCTGTTTAAATTCATCCCGGGTGCGTTCGAAAAACTGGCAATACGTTGGTTATTCCAACAAGTGAAAGAAAAACTCGGGGAAGCCGGTATCACGTGATGTTGATGTTGATGTTTACGTTTTTACTGGGCATGCCCCATTGACTATTCTGTTTGATTATAGCAGCGCATGTAGACTGAAATATTCCATGGATACCATTGTTTTCAGAAAAGTCATTCGGAAAGATTCCATTCGGAAAAAGGAAAAACTCATGTAAACGTGGCTATTTATAGGTAAGAAAAGTGGAAAAAACATCATACATCCCCTTTAAATATTCCTCTTTCCTTACATGAGAGTACAGCAGTATCTTGGCTGACATCACATGATACGCATGCGTTAATGACGCAAAAAAAATCTTGCAATTATTTTCCCCATTTTTGCACGTCGGAGCACATACGCCGGGATGTAACTCCTGATCACATATTTTTGTGAGGTGTCAAATTTGCAGGGCAGCGAATGAACTGAATTCCCCTTCTGGCTTTTCCTTCCCTCAGATGGTCCACCATTCCGACTGTTCTTCAGAGTGAAATTTTACTCCTCGGAGCCAAATAACCTGCGTGAGGAATTCACAAGGTAAGGGGAGAGAAAAAAAAAAAACACGTCTCTCTTCAGCGTGATGGCGATAATGATGAGGTCCAGAGGGAACGTGAGGCAAATGACGTTGTCGCCAAATGGACTTTGTAGAACAAGGAGCTTGTATTATGTCAGCAATATGGATGTTATTGGTCAATTTAAAATGTGCATATACACATTTATGTTATTTTTCACGTTCTATTTCTCACTGCAGGTATCTGTTTGTGCTGCAGCTTCGACAAGACATCCTGTCTGGCAAGTAAGTGGAGTGGACACGTAAGAGACACATTTTCACGTAAACCGAGGTGTTTGAAACACTGCCATCGGGGGGGTGGCCGTATGATGGGCTGAACGTTGGCGAGGGACAATGAGGGCGCCATCGTTCTCCACCGTACGGACCTGGCTCTAGGCCTCATATTTACAAACCGCTCAGGTCCAAACTAAGCACACTCGTCCCTCGTTAACCACGGTTAATTGGTTCAGCGATAATATGAATTTCCTCCAAGAAGGATTAAATGTTAATAAATGGAATATTGTTGTAGTCGTAGCATAGAAAGCCTGTTTATGATCTTTTAAATATGTTTTGTAACATGTTTAGAGCCCTCCAGACATGAAATAACACCCCTATAGTCACCTTAAGTATATAAGCCATGTAAGACGGAAAAAAAACGTGTGTGTGACATTAAATATGTGGAGGACAGGAAGTGACGTGGAACGTTCAGAGATGAGTTTTAGCTAGTGGTAATTATTATGTCATTATTATTGTGCCTTATTATTATTATCTCACTGGACAATTACTGACGGGCGGCACGGCGGTCTAGTGGTTAGCGCGCAGACCTCACAGCTAGGAAACCAGGGTTCAATTCCACCCTCGGCCATCTCTGTGTGGAGTTAGCATGTTCTCCCTGTGCATGCGTGGGTTTTCTCCGGGTACTCCGGTTTCCTCCCACATTCCAAAAACATGCTAGGTTAATTGGCGACTCCAAATTGTCCATAGGTATGAATGTGAGTGTGAATGGTTGTTTGTCTATATGTGCCCTGTGATTGGCTGGCCACCAGTCCAGGGTGTACCCCGCCTCTCGCCCGAAGACAGCTGGGATAGGCTCCAGCACCCCCGCGACCCTCGTGAGGAAAAGCGGTAGAATATGAATGAATGAATGAACATGTTTAGAGCCCTCCAGACATGAAATAACACCCCTATAGTCACATTTACACGCAGATTAGCCACTATAGTAGATATAATCAGATAAAATAAGACATATTAGACATAAATAAGATGATCTGGACTCACATGTTAACAGGTCCTTGTTTATTTCTGGACAGCGTACTGCAGTGGCTTTACACATGTATTACCCAATACAGTACACATAGTAAGAGTATATAAGCCATGTAAGACGGAAAAAAAACGTGTGTGTGACATTAAATGTGTGGAGGACAGGAAGTGACGTGGAACGTTTTAGCTAGTTGTAATTATTATGTCATTATTATTGTGCCTTATTATTATTATCTCACTGGACAATTACTGACACCCAGTGGCCAATGTAGGATAATACATTCACATGTTCGGATGCTTCTTCTGCGTTTGTATATAAACAGAGACTCCACTGTAATTTATGGGCGTAGGTTGTAAACCACGAAAGTCGTAAACGGAATGGATAGATCATCCCCAAAACAATGCGCTTCAAAGCTAAGTTCAAAGTTTCACGCCTATCAGCGGAATGATAACCAACCCCGCAGCCTGCGGGGTGGGGATCAAAGGTCAGGTGACACAAGTGTCACATACACAGACTGCATGCGAACACACACACACACACACACATAAGCAGCAGTATATTGGCCATCTCTGTGTTCCGGCTTTATCTGGGCCACACATCCCCTGAGTGCAGCTCTATTATAACACTCAAGATCAGGAGCTGAAGAGAGATGATTATTTTCGGAAGAGGGTTGCTCCTCTAGCCACACACACACACACACACACACACACACACACATACACACACACACACAGACAGGTAGATGATTGTATTTGACTTGGCCCGGTGTGTACGCAGCCATCCCACTGACAGCCGCTGATCACAGCAGCTCATCTTGCCCCCCTTTTTTTTTTCTTCTCTCCTCAGACTGAAATGTCCATACGATGTCTCAGTAGAGCTGGCTGCGTACTGTTTGCAAAGTAAGTGCTTTTTTTTTATACCTCCAACATGGTTCCTTTTAATGAAAGGAAAATATTATTATTATAGAAGCGGTGTTAGATTAGTAATATTTCCCCTTCGGCAAATCTCAAATGCCAAATCGTCCAGAAATAGCTTTTTTTAATTATTGTTATTCCCGAGACATGTAAATATTCACTGCCTATTAGTTTGAGTGTGTAACAACGTTAGGTAAACCTGCACACTACTAATGAGATCCAGTACCAGAGCTGTATTAAGTATGAACAAAAGCATGATTGATGCTATAACTATACTATAACTATAACTATACTCATCAATATATTTTTAAATATGTCATTATAAGGGACAATCAAACAAATGACCGTTATCGTTTGTAAAGTTATCATTTTCAGAGCATAAACTGCTCATCAATCGTGTCTCCAAGAGGGAGAATGAAGCGCACCGCTTGACTGCGACCAGCAGAGGCGCTGTTGCTTCCACCTATATGTCTATCTGTCCGTCTGTCCAATTAATATTTAAAGAAAAAAACAGCCTTTGTGTTGTAGGTGACAAAGTGTATTTGTACCTTTTACATTTTTGTTTTTTTTTCATTAAACTACGACTTTACTCCAAGAATGTTTAGACTTTTCTATATCGCTGGTGCTTATTATTATGCTGGAGTCTATCCCAGCTGTCGTCAGGCGAGTTACACCCTGGACTGGTTGTGTTTTGTTACCAATATTGCCAAAATTATTGCAAAAAATTATTGTGAAAAGTGTATTTTTGTTCCTCACAGTACTAACACGTTATGCTCATAAAGTATTTTGTCGTGCTGTTCCAATTTTTTTAATATTAGTATTATGACTTCATTCTGATATTTTTACTTTATTATCATCATTAAATTACTGCTGTTTTTTTTTTTTTTTCATTTTTCTTGCTGTTTTTGTTGTTTTCTCTTCCTGGTAAGACTTCACAATAAAGTACACAAAATGACTTGTTAATGGGGGACGAACCTACCTAACCCAAACCACCAATCATTTGTTCCTCATTAGTTCTTTATTATGCTAGGAGTCCACTGGGTCGGCGCCAGTTGGTGTCAAAGATTATGTGATTGGCACGTAGTGGCTCGCTGTGGCGCCGAATTAATGTTCGCTCGGCATGTTACCGTTATTCGTGGCAATCACATAATCTTTGGCGAGAAGTGGCACCAACTGGCACTAGCCCAGTGGACACCGAGTAGCATCATTGGCGCAACTTGGCTCGGGCCATTACATTCCAATAGGCGGATTGTTCGTGACATTTGGTTCCACTTGGTGGACACTTGGCACCGATTGCTGGATGCAAGTGGCGCGATGAAGATTTTAAACATTTTGAAATTTTCTTTCCCGACAAATTCAATTTTTGCCGCCGTTACGGGCCACCACGAGCCAGTTGGGAGGCAGTTTGAGCCACTGCACGCCACTAGGCACCTTATTGGCGACACAGCAAATTGAACTGGCGCCAAATGGCACCAACTGTGGACTCTGTGGACTACTTTATCGTAACGTGAGACCGTTTTCTTGCTTAATTGCAGGCGAGCTGGGCGACTGCGATCCCTTGGACCACTCCCCCGAGCTGGTGTCGGAATTCCGCTTCACTCCGAAACAAAGTGAAGCCATGGAGGCGGACATCTTCAGCAGGTGGCTGGACCTCAGGTGAGACGTGGACGTTTTCAGGCGACGAGCGAGTAGTCGCCGTCACGTCCTCCTCTTCCTCAGCCAGCCACTCTGCGGCCGGTCTGTGTGAAGGATTATGGGATTAATCCCAGGAGGGTCTTGATTGATTCGGGGCAGTATTTAACCCAGCGGCGGTCTGATCGCTCCCATCTGGGATTAGATTACGTATGCCATGCAAAGTGAGGACAACACCCATTAAGTAGATGCCGTCTCTTTGCAGGGGGAAGAGTCCCTCCCAAGCCGAGATCTCCTTCCTCAACAAATGCAAGTGGCTGGAGCTTTATGGAGTAGACATGCACTTTGTTAAGGTGTGCCATCCTCCATTCATCCAACCCAGGTGGGCAATGCCGAGCTTTAAATGTGCTAAATCTTCAGGGCAGAGACGGAGGTGATTACGCACTTGGTCTCACTCCCACGGGCATCCTGGTGTTTGAGGGCGCCAACAAAATCGGCCTCTTCTTTTGGTAAGATGTCACAAAAGCTCAGCTTTTTTTTTTTTGTGGGGTATCCCCAAAAACATCAGACCTCACAAAAAGTGTTGTTTTTTTTGTATCACTTTGCGCTCCCGCCTGTCCATTGTTACGCACATTTGCTTCACCGGTTTCACAGTGTTTACTGCTGGGATGGTGGAAGTAAACATGTCTGACTCCGAAACAAGTGATGACGACATTCCTTTCAGCACGAAGCCACCGGGATATCTTTATGAACCGGAATACACAGATTTCTTACACATCCGTAGGTTTCGCCTGAAGACAGCTGGGATAGGCTCCAGCACCTCCCTTGTGAGGATAAACGGCACAAAATGAATGAATGAACGGTATATAATAATAAAATAATATAAAATAATATATATATAATAATATATATAATAATATAATATGAAATAATCTATAAATAATAAATAATAAATAATAAATAAACCAAATATCAAATAAATAAATAATATATAATAATAAAACAATATAAAATAAAATATATATATTATAATATAATAATATATATAATATAAAATAATCTATAAATAATAAATAAAGTACGTACAATTTTTTAAAACCACTATAGGTCTCACATTGCAGTGATCACGATGTAAACGCTGAGAAACACGCATACACAACAATGGACAGGAAGTAGCCTGCGAGGTCAAACAACCAGCAAAATGAAATCATTAATTATATGCGGTCATTAAATATGTCATCTCACTAAAATGTTGACGTTGTATTTGACACGCAGGCCCAAAATCACACGTCTGGATTTCAAAAAGAGCCGACTCACTTTGGTGGTGGTGGAGGACGACGACCAGGTTGGTAGTCTACAACCAAACACGTTGGCTATATTATCCATTTCCATGTCCTCCATTTCCAAAGGGCCGCGAGCAGGAGCACACCTTCGTGTTCCAGCTGGCCAGCGCCAAGAGCTGCAAACACGTGTGGAAGTGCGCCGTGGAGAGCCACGCCTTCTTCCGGCTACGGCAGCCAACCACGGGCAAGACGGGCCGCAGCGACTTCACGCGACTGGGCTCCCGCTTCAGATTCAGGTAGAGCTCAAATCACAGGTAGCGAGAGCCCAAGCGTAGCGGCCATTTTGTCCTCTGAAGTTTGCCGTTTGCCGTTATCTCCTTTATCAGAAATGAAACGGAATCAAACAAAACAAGCGACACTAGTAATGCTTTTAAATCCTCAACGTGCTCATCAAAAGTATACGCGGGTCCCGGCCCCAACATACGAGCGGTGATGTGTGCTTCGTATCTATGGTGATGTCGTATCTATGGTTACATGGATGTGTTCCTATGGCGACTGAGATATGTCCTTCATATTGTTTTCTTTCTCGCTTTTTTTTTTCTTTTTTAACCAAAGCAAGTATTCACACCTGAGGGACACATCCTCTTATTTTCCACAAGGGCTCCACGGAGCGCACGGCTTGCTGCCTTGCAAAGGCAGGCAGCAGGATTTGTACCGACGTGTATAAATCAGTAACATAGAACAAGGCAGGGGTGTCCAAACTTGATATGTTTCATTTTGGAAAAATAGAAAAGGTTCAACCATTACATTATTTTAATATTTAATATTATTACATGGCCTAGTGGTTAGCGCGCAGGCCACACAGCTAGGAGACCGGAGTTCGATTCCACCCTCGGGCATCTCTGTGTGGAGTTTGCATGTTCTCCCCGTGCATGCGTGGGATTTCTCCGGGTACTCCGGTTTCCTCCCACATTCCAAAAACATTCATTCATTCATTCGGAGGGTGCTGGAGCCTATCCCAGCTGTCTTCGGGCGAGAGGCGGGGTACACCCTGCACTGGTCGCCAGCCATTCCAAAAACATGCTAGGTTAATTGCCGTCTCCAAATTGTCCGTACGTTTCGCTTGAAGACAGCTGGGATAGGCTCCAGCACCCCCGCGACCCTTGTGAGGATAAGCGGCAGAAAATGAATGAATGAATGAATAAATGAACGGTGGACGAGTGGTCGGCGCGCAGGCCACACAGCGAGGAGACGTACCACGGGCCAGTAAAAAAACAAGCTGTCGGCTCCAAATGACCCCTGGGCCGCATGTTGGACACCCCTGGAACCAGGGATCAAAATGTCTCAACTTTATGTGAAAACAGCAAAAATGGCCAGTGTGAAGTCTGCAACGTATCTTTAGTCATACGTGAGCTGCGGCTGTCGTCATAACAATAACACGGAAAATACTTCCTGATTCCTTGATTCCTTGATTCCTTGATTCCTTTCCCTTGTCCCTGGCAGTGGTAAAACGGAGTACCAGGCCACTCACAGCAGCCGACTGAGGCGAGCCAGCACGTTCGAGAGAAGGCCGAGCAAACGCTACCCCTCCCGCACGCAGTCGCTGGGCAAAGGTGAGTCTTATCAGACCACGCCGTGTACGACCGGAGAGTCGACCAGATGCGCCATCGCTCACCGTCGGCCCCCTTCACGCCTGCCGAGGCACAACATTGCGTCAGAACATTGTCGAGCTTGCAGTGTAATAATGACGTCACACGCTTGCATTTAAGGCATCACATTACATCGAAATCAGCGAAAGCATGTCGCATTCAGGGACTTGGCTCCCCGCGGACGCTACCTTACCTCCTCTTTCTGCTCTGCATCCAATGGGGATAATTCTAATTATATTTATATTTAATTATATATAATTCTAACAGTCCGCATTGAATTATTAGTCTAATTTCATCTGTTAAAGTGTCGTACTACCAGCTGTATGTTCTCATGTCCCTTTTTTCAGGAGCACTTCAAACATCCGACCACATCAAATTATTTAATTTAATTTAATTTAATTTAATTTAATTTAATTTAATTTAATTTAATTTAATTTAATTTAATTTAATTTAATTTAATTCAATTTAATTTTTCCCTGAATAAGACATGTTACCATGTTCTCATGTTGCCAGCTTGTATGTTAAAAATTTAAATACTTAGAACGCAACTGAGGGGCCGGATTCAAACGCTTGGTGGGCCGCATGTGGCCCCTGGGCCGTAGTTTGCCCACCCTTGATATAGAACATAGTAACTCCATAATAATAATAGGAAGTAATCTAAAAAAACATGAATAAGTAACAAAGAGTATATAGTAATATAATAGTAAAATAATAATAATAAATATAATTAAACCTTACTGCAATAGGCCACACAGTCAGGAGATCGGGAAAACCTGGGTTCGATTCTCGACTTGGGCATCTCTGTGTGGAGTTTGCATTCCGGTTTCCTCCCACATTCCAAAAACATGCTAGGTTAATTAGCGACTCCAAATTGTCCGTAGGTATGAATGTGAGTGTGAATGGTTGTTTGTCTATATGTGCCCTGTGATTGGCTGGCTGGCCACCAGTCCATAGGCTCCAGCATGCCCCCCACCACCCTAATGAGGATAAGCGGCATGGAAAATGGATGGATGGATGGAATTATACATTTTGTCAGGTGATGAAGGTCTTTCCTTCCTCCTGCTGTCAGACTCCAATAATCCTGTACAATAATCGTGCAATTAACCGTGCAATAAACCTGCTCGATCTACATATGTTGATATGTTATGGCAATATGTGATGTATTTTAATGAGTTGGGGAGTAACCACATTTGTCTGCAACCCCCGCCTGAAGTAATTATTGAACAATTTGGCTGTAAGAAATCATTTTTCCATTCTTACGCAACTGGTAATTGAGCTTGTTAGCGTCAAGAAAGTGCTTTACATTCCCCGGGTTTAAAGTGTCACCTTTCCATACTGTCAAAAAACACCTGCTGTCACTCTCCCTTTAATCCCTTCCCTTTGAGCAGGCGCCGCGCCTGCGCCCTCACGGCTATTCAACACCGCCTCGACCGCAGTTGAAAGGTCACATGGTTTACGTGTTTTCTCTGCTTCCCAGTTGCTGCCATCTCCCCAGTGAAGCCGGCTCACATCAGGTAAGCACGCGAGGATACGCTTTTTTATTTGTGATATTTGGGTCATGGCGCCGTGTTTGTTCCTTCTTCTTCGCCCGCTGCGTCGTTGCCCCACGCTTACGACTCGCTGGTGCACCCTGCAGAGCACAGGAAGTACTGCAGGGACGTTCCGCTGACTGGTTTCATTATTAGTTAGACTCATGAAACTGTTTGAATGCTTGAACCTGATGAACTCTGCCTAACAACAAATAGTGGGGGGGAGGGGGGGTTGGTCATGTGATTCATACCAAAGAAAAAGGGTTACTTTTGTTTTAGTGTTTGTTCCCAGCCATTTGTGTATGAATAACATTGTGTATTACTCTACTTTCTATTTCTACTTCATGTTTTTATCTTCAGTACTTGTAATTTTATTTACTATAAGGAAGTGGCACATGCGCAGGCCTCACAGCTAGGAGACCCGAGTTCGATCCCACCCTTCTGCCATCTCTGTGCGGAGTTTGCATGTTCTCCCCGTGCATGCGTGGGTTTTTGGACCCACATTCCAAAAAGATGCTAGGTTAATTGGCCACTCCAAATTGTCCATAGGTATGAATGTGAGTGTGAATGGTTGTTTGTCTATATGTGCCCTGTGATTGGCTGGCCACCAGTCCAGGGTGTACCCCGCCTCTCGCCCGAAGACAGCTGGGATAGGCTCCAGCACCCCCCGCGACCCTCGTGAGGAAAAGCGGTAGAAAATGAATGAATGTTTTTATCTTTAGTACATGCAGTTTTGTTTACTATAAGGAAGTAGCACAACTGCTACTGTTTGTTATAAAGTACATTTTTACTCGTCGAAAGATGCGTGCTGGGGATACCGGCGACAAGACCGTGATACTTAATATCTTGATACTCGTGTGTCATCCCCAAGTCAAAGACACCAACTGAACTGCACTTTAACTCCATATCGGATCAAGCTATGAACTGTACAGTGCTGCCATACGAAGCATTGAACCTCATTGATTGTCGTCTTTCTTTTTCCCGCCCTCGCGCCAGCCCTGATCCCAGCCTGCACGCAGTGAGTGACCTCCGATGACCTTCTTAAAAACACACACACGCACACACACACACGCCGTCACAGCACGCGTGGCGGCTCTGTGACATTTAATTTTCTCCAATCCTCTCCAGTACCAGCACAACATCCCGATGGCGGGTCACGAGGCGTGGCACCCGGCGGCCCACACGGCGGCCCACACCTCCTTCACGCCCTCCATTTACCTGCATCCCTCCGGGCACACGGCGCCGCACAGGTAGGACGGTGGGACCGGCGTAGCGACGAGGGCATGACGTGACCACATATTTAGTCGCTTAATCACACTGCAGGGCAGGTTTCTATTTTTAGAATGCTATCTTTTCCTTTCATCTCACTTTCATGTCGCTCATACACCTCGTGTGTGTGTGTGTGTGTGTGTTTGTGTGTGTGCTCGCCTGTGTGTGTGTTCAGACCTTCTGTCAGGGCCTCGTCCAGCCCCGTGTCCAGTCACCCTCCCATCCCAGAGAGAACCACCAGCATCCTCACTGGACCCATCAGTGTCGTTCACAGGGACAAGGTCATGACTGCACTTTGACCCCTATTTGACTGTTGACCCAGACTCTTTTTTTGACCCCCCACCTAATCTCCCCATCCCTCCCCATCATCATCATTCTCATCACATTGTTTGTTGTTCTATAAGAAGACAAACTAGAATGTAACAGGATGCTTGAATAGTGGCTGGGTTTGCTTGTGCAAGGTCAGGAGCTTTAAATGTCCGTAGTAGGCGAGAACCTGCTTTGCGGTGCCTTCACTTGTCACTTTTTCTCTCAGATTAGAGGCACCGATGAAGTGATAGATGTGCTTAGAACGGTAATTTTTCAAGAGGTTAAAAGGGTGCAATCCTGCATGCTGCTTTCGGGACGCTGCTGCTGCTGCTGCTGCTTTATTTTCGTACGTGACGTCATGGATGACATTTATCTATTTGTTTACATATAATGTGGTTTGGCCGTGATAGTGGGATAAGATCTGTTGAAATCACATTGTGCCTTAATTCATTTATTCATCCATTCATGGGTTTTTGCCATATTGCTTGTTTAAAAAAAAAATAAACAAATGTGAATGAATGCAACCTACAGCATTTAGAAGTTCCGTTTTTTTTTAATGGTCTTATATTGGTGTGTATTGCTGGAGATGAAGGTATGGACTTCTCCACAACCCTTATTTGTTTGTTCATCTCCAATTATGATGGTTTTTACTGGGACTTCTACTTCTAGCAGTGAATACAGTGGAACCTTGGTTAGCGTGATTAATTCATTCCAGAAGATCAGACTCTAACCAAAACGGATGCTAACCGAATCCATGTATATTAATACATTTAAGGTTACTTTTACCTTCATTGAAGTCGTTATTCATGACGTGACTGTCCCCAAAGACACGATGTGGCAGCCAGATCAACCACCGCCACCTTCTTGTTTTGACATCATGAGTTGTTTCTTCAATTCAGTAGTTGTCGCCTCAGTACTGCGACCCAAAATGGAGCCAAAGAAACACTATTGAATTCCAAAAATAACTCATGACTAAACAGGAAGATGGCGTCCGTGTGGTGCCTTTTCGTTAATATCATTAATATGCATTTACAATTGTTTTATACATATAAAATTATAATTATAAACCGCTGATGATGTCATAGACGGGTGATACAATTTCCAGTTTTGGTTGTCAGTTTGTTTGCTAGCTCACGCAGTGTATCAATAACACGACACGACAAATTACACCCGTAAATTGTTGATGCTAACTGGGACGGATGCTAACCAAGGTAACAATATATGTTGATTTTGGGGGGGAAGGGAAATACATTAAAATTACAGTTTCCATGCGTGAATGTTTTCGCAAAATGGCCATTATTATGTTTTTATTAGGGCTGTCAAGTTTAATGGAAGCTTCTTTTAACGGTGCTGGGGGTTTTTTGACACGTGTTCGATTCCTGTCTGACACTTGAACACACCGTAGTTTGATTGAATCTGGAACAAATATTGAGCAGAAATTGAGAACTCTCATCAAATCTAAAATGAAATGTAATGTAACTTATTTCGATCTGTGATTAATTGTGATTAATCATGATTAAATATTTTAATCAATTGACAGCCCTAGTTTATGTAGACTAGAAGTTTGGTTAATTAATGAATCCCTATCGATTCTCTTGAACCGCCATGGAAAATGTCCAACTTAATTCTACAAAGTGAGTACGACAGCTTGAGAAAAATACAGAAAAAAAGTATTTTAATCTTGTTGAATTAACAATGTTATGATTTCATGGTTGTATTGTTGTATTTTTTTTATTATGTCCTGTGTCGTCCTCCTCAGCTTCCCTCTGAGCGGTCCCGCCTCGGACCATCAGCTAAACACGGAACAGAACGAGACGTCATATTCCGCCAAGGTCCATCGCCGCCATCGCCGCCACACACACAGCCAGGACACGCTTTGCCACACGCACAATAAAATCAGTGAGTGCACTTTCACCTGCAAATATTAAGTATATCTCAAGTATGCGGTGCGTTTAGGTACAAACAGAAACAATACCACTCCTATAGCATAGCATGGCGTTGCGGTTTAAATACACGGTACGGTATATTGCCAATATACAAGGCATATTGTTTTACCGTACGTGACCGTATTTCCCAGCCTTTAGTGAAACAAAACACACTCGCTGCTGACAACAATTCTGTATGATTTATAAAGTGCGCCGCTAACCATAGAACCATGAATACAACAACAGTGACTTAGAAAAGTGTCTGTAGTGCTGTACATATCGAACAGGTACATAGTGGTAAACAATTGGAGTACGCCAAATGAGATACAATGAGGTCGTCGATGTTATTATTATTATTATTATTATTATTATTCATTCATTTTCTACCGCTTTTTCCTCACGAGGGTAGCGGGGGGTGCTGGAGCCTATCCCAGCTGTCTTCAACAACCATTCACACTCACATTCATACCTATGGACAATTTGGAGTGGCTAATTAACCTAGCATGTTTTTGGAATGTGGGAGGAAACCGGAGTACCCGGAGAAAACCCACGCATGCACGGGGAGAACATGCAAACTCCACACAGAGATGGCCGAGGGTGGAATTGAACCCTTGTCTCCTAGCTGTGAGGTCTGCGCGCTAACCACTCGACCGCCGTGCCGCCCATTATTATTATTATTATTATTATTATTTGTAGCCATTTTTCTTTTTATTTTAGAATGTCGAGCGTCGCCCTGCCCGGGAAAAGACTTGGAGATGTCTCCGTCTCTCCGAAAGGCCGTGGAGTCAGACAGCGAGTGTCCTCCGTGGCCTTCACTGCTCCTCAACATGGACACCAGGGTCAGATAGACTTCCTGGAAGTGATTTTTTTTTCTCCCCCTTTTCTGCTCACAAGATGATCAATTTCCCGCCTGCTCTCACTTGTCCTTCCGCAGCGAGAAGAGAAGCAGCTGTCGGAAAAGTCTCTCCATCCTCCCTCCGCCGCCTCCCCCTCTCCGGCTCTGCATCCTGACCACCTTAAGTGTAACATTTTCAAAGCTCAGATGGAGGCTGCTTTCAGGGTGGGTACCAGAGAAGATCTCCATTTCATGCTGCGTGTGGGAACGCTTTCATGTGCGTCCTTTTTGCACACAGAAGGAAGGTTCATCGAGTCCACGAGGGAAGAACTCCAACACTCCTCTCAAGGACAGGCCAGTTCTGTTCATCTTTTCTTCCTTCAACGCCAACAAAAGTTCAATCAGGGTTTTATCAGCATATTGCAGAAGCTTACATAATAGGCATAAAATGCATGATAGCTAGCATACTTCAACACGTTTATGAACCAACGTAAGGCAGGGATGGCCGACGTTCATGACTTGGAGGCTCCTGTCAGCACATACATTACATTACTAGTTACTGAGGAGATAATCAGTACAGTAGTTACTGTGGAACTAATCCATAGAGTGGTTACTGGGGAACCACGGCATATAAATCTAGTTACTGAGGAACTAATGTATAGAGGAGTTACTAAGGAACTAAGGCATATACATTTAGAGTAGTTACTGAGGAACTAATAAGGGATTAATGTGTAGAGTAGTTACTGAGGCACATACATTTGGAGTAGTTACTGAGGAACTAATGAGTAGAGTAGTCACTGAGGAACTAACGAGTAGAGTAGTCACTGAGGAACTAACGAGTAGAGTAGCTAATAGGGAACTCATGAGTAGAGTAGTTACTCGGTAACTAAGGCACATTCATTTAGAGTGGTTGCTGTGGAACTGATGAAGAATTAATGACCAGTTACTGACAAACTAATGAAGAACTAATGCATAGAGTAGTCACTGAGGAACTAAGGCGCATGCATTTAGAGTGGTTACTGACTAAGTAATGAGGAGCTAATGTGTAGAGTAGTTACCGATGAAGTAATGAGGAACTAATGCATAGAGTAGTTACTAGGGAACTAAGGCTCATGTATTTAGAGTAGTTACTGAAGAACTAATGATGAATTAATGAGTCGAGTAGTCACTCAGGAACTATTTAGAGTGGTTACTGAAGAAGTAATGATGAACTAATGTGTAGAGTAGTTACAGATGAACTGATGAGAAACAAATGCGTAGAGTAGTTAATGGGGAACTAAGGCTCATGTATTTGGAGTAGTTACTAATGAGGAATTAATGAGTAGAGTAGTTACTGAGGAACTAATGGGGAATTAATGAGTAGAGTAGTTACTGAGGAACTAATGGGGAACTAATGAGTAGAGTAGTTACTGAGGAACTAATGAGGAATTAATGAGTAGAGTAGTTACTGAGGAACTAATGAGGAACTAATGAGTAGAGTAGTTACTGAGGAACTAATGAGAAATTAATGAGTAGAGTAGTTACTGAGGAACTAATGAGTAGAGTAGTTACTGAGGAACTAATGAGAAATTAATGAGTAGAGTAGTTACTGAGGAACTAATGAGTAGAGTAGTTACTGAGGAACTAATGAGAAATTAATGAGTAGAGTAGTTACTGAGGAACTAATGAGTAGAGTAGTTACTGAGGAACTAATGAGGAATTAATGAGTAGAGTAGTTACTGAGGAACTAATGAGGAATTAATGAGTAGAGTAGTTACTGAGGAACTAATGAGGAATTAATGAGTAGAGTAGTTACTGAGGAACTAATGAGGAACTAATGAGTAGAGTAGTTACTGAGGAACTAATGAGGAATTAATGAGTAGAGTAGTTACTGTGGAACTAATGAAGAATTAATGAGCAGTTACCGACAAACTAATGAAGAACCAATGCGTAGAGTAGTTACTGAGGAATCTCAGGTGTCGACGACTAAAATGTCAGTATGGTCTCCAGGTATCACAACTCCTCCCAAGACTCGCTGGCGTCCATCTTGCCTGCAGACCAAGCGTCCCTCAGACCAGACGTGGCATCCAGCGCCAGCACCAACCGCAGGAAACGTCTCGTCAGACAGTTCAGCTTGTGAGTTCATCGCCGCCGTCGTGCCCTCGGTCTGCACTGCGGGCCTTTTATTCGCCGGGAATCTCGAATCTCGAATCCTGCGAAAGGCTCGAGCGTTTTTCTCTCTCCTTGTCGGGTAGTAACCACGAAGATGAAGACAATCTCCCTGAAGCGCTGGCGGCCATTTCCTGTGAGAGCACGGCCAAGTCGGGCTCCAGCAGCTCCCTGGACAAACAAGTCCAGCCGTCCATTTACCCGCAGGTACCACGCCCACTCATGTCACCCACGGGGGCCGTCATGGGGGGAATGGATTCATGCTGTGTGGGATTGTGTGTGTGTGCATCAGGTGGACAATGTGCCAACATTGACGGGGGGTGGTCCGTGCTGTGTCTCTCCTTTGCCTTCCCCCCACTGCTCCCCTTCTTGCTACTGTAGCCCCCTCCCGCACCTGGTCCCTTACCTTGCCGCCCACCACGACAGGTAACGCACCTTATGTATCTTCTTTACATGTACAACAATGGACACACTTCTACTGGAACCAATCCATCACGTCCTGCTTAAAGGGGGCGTCTGCTAGTGGTGGGCGGATCGATACAAATATCGATCATCACGATCCCAACGTCAGTATCAATACTGATAGAGCAGCGTTTGATTAACCGTGACCCAGCAACGACCGCCCACCATTAGATGCCAGCCAGGCAGGCAAGGCAAAGCCCAGACTAACCACAGAGAGAGCAGGAGGTTGGCAGAAAGAATGAAAATGAAAATGAATAGAGTAGTTACTGAGAAACTAATGGGAAACTAATGAGTAGAGTAGTTACTGAGGAACTACTGAGTAGAGTAGCCACTGAGGAACCAATGAGGAACTAATGAATAGAGTAGTTACTAAGAAACTAATGGGAAACTAATGAGTAGAGTAGTTACTGAGGAACTACTGAGTAGAGTAGCCACTGAGGAACCAATGAGGAACTAATGAATAGAGTAGTTACTGGGAAACTAATGGGAAACTAATGAGTAGAGTAGTTACTGAGAAACTAAGGCACGTTCATTTAGAGTAGTTACTGTGGAACTGATGAATAATTAATGGGCAGTTACTGACAAACTAATGAAGAACCAATGAATAGAGTAGTTACTAAGAAACTAATGGGAAACTAATGAGTAGAGTAGTTACCGAGAAACTAAGGCATTTTCATTTAGAGTAGTTACTGTGGAACTGATGAATAATTAATGGGCAGTTACTGACAAACTAATGAAGAACTAATGAGTAGAGTAGTGACTGAGGAACTAAGGCACATGCATTTAGAGTGGTTACTGAAGAAGTAATGAACTGATGTGTAGAGTAGTTACCGAGGAACTAATTCGTAGAGTAGTTACTGGGGAACTAAAGCACATGCATTTAGAGTAGTTACTGAAGAACTAATGAGGAATTAATGAGTAGAGTAGTAATACTATAATATATATACATATATATATATATCAACACTTATAATGTCCGCCCACTAATCCAGTATATAGTATACAGTATATGGTGCATACTGTATTACAAATACAAAGATGATAGTACTATTATGTCTGTTGACATTCTTCTTGTGGACTAAATCTAATATTTTGTGTGTGTGTGTGTGTGTGTGTGTGTGCGTGTGCGTGTGCGTGTGCGTGTGCAGTAGCGGCGAGGAAATGTGCGTGGACAGAGAGAAGATACTACGAGCCCTCCTCATGACCGAGCTCTGAGACCACGACCTCCGACCCCAAAGGCTTTGGCCGCAGTCAACATTTGTGAATATTTATTTAATATTTGCATATAATATTTGCTTAAGTGTTCCTTTCTATTCATCCAATGGAAAGTATAGATACGGCAGGGGTGGAGCCCAGGGCTTATTATGACCATAAATATGGTTATTAACGAGCTACACGATATCATTAGATGATATTAGTAGATGGTTTGATTGACATTATCGACCAACATGGGATGGAGTTTAACGTCTGTTATGTTAGTTTAGTTTAGTATTCATTAAAGGCTTGGACACCCCTGTTGGTGCATGCATGATATTAGGCAGTATCCTGTACTTTATAGTGTACATATACACTATATGTATATACAGTACTGTATGTATATACGGTATATTATTTTGAACGACTTGAATGTATTTGACGTGAAACATCTTTTACCAGAGAGCTTGTCCCTCCTCACGCAGTGACGGAGGTTCAGTTGCACCGCATGGACAAAAGTCATGGGACACCTGACCGTGACAGGAAGTAGTCGGTATTGAACAGCAGGATGCAGGTTTTGTTGTGTTTATTTATTTATATGTCTATTTCTACTTCATGCCTTCATGACACATTGCTTTACAAGGAAATGTATTTCTAGCTTTTCTTGTACACAAGATGAATACTTGCAATCCAAAGGAATTCGAGAGGCGTTTTACACCGTTGACTAAGACGCACTTTGGGTCACAGCCTCTCTCTCGCTCTCTTTCTCTTTCTCTCTCTCCATTTTTTTTTTCTTGTATCATTTCATGCAGGCTGTTTTAAGGGTTTCAAAGACGCTCATTCACTTCACTGTCGTGTTTCTTTGTTCTTTTTCAGGAAGTTCAGCACATTTTTAATGAGGAAATTATATTCTGCCCATAAAGGTATTGTAAAAGTTTTGTTGATGCTGTATTTATTTATTTATTTATTTATGTATTTATCGTTGCTGAAGTTTTTTTTTAAAGTAACGGACTGTATTACAATGGATTTATTGGAATAATGAATAGTAACAGTGACATTTATGTTTAAAAAAATAACATGTTTTCTATTGATTGGTTATTATTTAATGTATTTATTTATTTTTACTACACTTATATTTAGGGCAAAATAATGTATGTAAACAAAAATTACACATTTAAACATTGATTGATTTAATATTATTTAATTATTTTTATACACTTTTTTTAAGGGCAAAATAAATAATAGTAACAGTGAAATTGATGCTAAAAAATAGCAGATTTTCCATTGATTATTATTAATTTTTTAATTATTAATTAATTTGGAGCAAAATAAAAAATAGCATCAGTGAAATTTATGTTAAGAAAACTAAAAAAAATATTTTATACAAATTTTTGGTATTAATTAAAATGTTATGATTTATATAACTATAACATGTCTATACTATAAATATTACAGTTAATTTGTATTCTAATGTATGTATGTAATTTGTATTATAATGAAAAATACTTAATCATTATTAATTATTATCAACCCAAAGGGTGACCCAGGTGAGTATAAGCGACGTAGATAATGACTGAGTGATTATTGTTATTATTTTTGGGAGGAAAATCCTTCTTCTAAAAGCTGCCTTCTAAAATAGTCCACTAGAGGGAGACACATTGTCTCCGTTTGGCAGCTGGTATTATCTTGTCGCATAACACAAGCTGACATGGACACGGGACATGTGGCACCACGTGACAGACACGCACCAACATCTTCTACTTCCTTCAGCAGCGTGATATCAAAATAAAAGCAATATTTATATTCTACTTAACGCAGGTCTAATTTGTAGTCCCTCGTTAAAGTACACTTGATGTTTGAGGGACACACTATCAGGTGTGTGTGTGTGTGTGTGTGTGTGTGTGCACTGACTGACACGGGAATGTGGATCAGCCTCGCCCTGCATGCTTCTAAGTGTGTGTGTGTGTGTGTGTGTGTGTGTGTGTGTGTGTGTGTGTGTGTGTGCGTGCGCAGCTTCCCCTCCCTGTGAGAGAATGCTGGCATTATAAAAAAAAAAAAATCACCAAACCAGGACTCACCTGTCAGGTAAAACAATACGCTAATTGCTGTCTTCTCGCTGTTAGATAATCATCAAAGGCAATCCAGCATTTTGGGGAGCTTACTTGTGGCTCCAAATTGAACCGAGGGCCTCGTTACAACCATGTGACTTCAACCAGCCAATCAGAGAAGACAGGTGAGATTCCTAAATCCAATTTTATAGTTTTTTTTATTGTGGATTATAAATGAACTGGAATTAATATTTCATATTATTCATATATGATGGTTGAAACATATTTTACTATATGTACGTATATTATTATGTTATATTACATAATCATAATAGGTAATATAATATTGAATTGATATATATTTTATTTTACAATGACTTTACAACAAGGTACACAATTTGATAGTAATTAATGAGGAACTACCTAACATCACTGCTCATTAGTTCCTCAGTAACTACTCCAAATATGTGTCTTAGTTCCTCAGTAACTACTCAAAACATGTGTCTCAGTTCCTCGGTAACTACTCAAAATGTGTGTGCCTTAGTTCCCCAGTAACCACTCTACTCATAGGTTCATCAGTAACTACTCAAAATGTATGTGCCTTAGTTCGTCAGCCACTACTCTACTAATCAGTTCCTCAGTAACCACTCTAAATATATGTGTCTTAGTTCCCTGGTAACTACTCAAAATGTGCGTGCCTTACTTCCTCAGTAGCTACTCTACTCATTAGTTCCTCAGTAACCACTCTAAATATGTTTCGTAGTTCCTCAGTAACTACTCATTAGTTCCTCATTAGTTCTTGTTAGTTCATCAGTAACTACTCTACTCATTAGTTCCTCAGTAACTACTCTAAATTCGTGGACCTTAGTTTCTCAGCCACTATCCCACTCATTAGTTCCTCACGAACTACTGAAAATGCATGCGCCTTAGTTCCAGAGTAACTACTCTACTCATAAGTTCCTCAGTAACTACTCTAGATTTCTGTACCATAGTTTCTCAGGTACGTCTCCACTCCTTAGTGCATCAGTTCCCCAGTAACTATTCTAGATTTCTGTACCTTTGTCCTTAGTTCCTCAATAACTACTCTAGATTTCTGTACCTTTGTCATTAGCTTTTCTGTATAACTACTGTATTTTTGTGTACTTTATGAGAAAAAGTCATGAATTGAAACTAAACTTTATTATGTTTTAGTTTTTAAAAGAACATTCAAGTTATTCAAACAACAAGTAAGGACTAGTCGCAGTAGTAAGAATGGTAAAAAATGAAGCTGTGTAATAACAAAATAATAGAAAAATAATAATAATAACTGAGTCATGTTGATAAAAACCTGGTCTACGTTGTGAAGTGGAGTGTTTTTTTCCCTGACTTGATGAAGCGTTCCAGTGGCGTGGAAGCGCCTGCGGTGAATGTTTAAAAGGGATCAAGTAGGGTGGGGTGGCCAAGATTGAATTACACAACGCCAAATCTTCCCTGGGGGGGGTCTGACATGTTTTTTTTTTTGTGTGTGTCTGCTTTCCTCCTTTCTTCTGTTCTCGCCATTCTCCCTTTCTCCTCTCACATAATGTGTGTGTGTTTGTAATCACTGTGGGCCGTGTGAGGGGGTTCCCACTTGAGCCTGCAGCCACCCGAGTGTTTACACACACACACACACACACACACACATCGTTAAGTATCTTAATAGTTCTGCAATTGTCATAATAGATTTATTGAGTTAGTTTTGAGCAGGGGTTTATAGTCACAAATCTACGATATTGATTATTACAGGAGGGACCACTTTGGCCTGCACGCGGCCTCAATGTTGACAAACAAAGGTACACAATTCTAACATAAAGGACATATACAGTATATACTGTATATTCAGAAGTATCGATTAGCAGTGCATTGGTATTTGGCATTATGTAAACATTTTTACTATACTAACTTCTTCATGCACTAAAGCGTCCAATACAATCATGTACAGTATGTGGAAAAAAAAACACACATCAAACACGTTGGCCATTCAAATCAATACATAGAAGTACGAGGGCCACACTAAAAAGATCAAATAATAATACTACTGGAATAAAGTTGAAATATTATTATGCGATATATTTATAATATAGATATATTATGATGAGAAATTTGTTGTAATAATTGGAATATTAAGAGCAAAAAGATGTGGTGTCCGAATATTTTTGAGGGAAAATACTTTAATAGGCGACATGATCAAATATGACCTATTATGCTCATTTCCTGCCCTTTGTATTGACCTGTGGACTCCTATAGAGCAGCTACACGCAATAACCAAACAGAAAGGGTCTGTTTTAATTTATTCCACCCACAGCCCGCCTCTGGGCATGCCCACTCCAATGTGATTGGTCCCACTCAGCTTGTACTTGGGCACGCCCACATAAGGAAAAAGTTGTAATTTAGTATTTAGCATAATATTAAGGGGGGAGAGAATAGTAAGAATAACGTTGTAATATTACAGAAATTAATTTAAATTTCAATATATAAAGTCATAACAAAGCTATATTAATACAATAATTAAAAAGTCATATTGGACCAAAATTGTTATAATATTACAAGAAAAATTCTGCCAGAATTTTACGAGGGGGCAAAAGAGAGCGAATAAAGTTGTCATATTCAAGATTCAACATTTCACAAAAGTAAAGTTGGCAATTTTATGAAAAAAAAATCTGCACTGTTACGAGAAAAAAGTTGAATAAAATTTTAATATTACAGAAAAAAGTTATAATAAAAAATGGGAAAAATAAAGCTATTTTCGGTGAATAAAATTGGAATATTACAAGAAAAAGTTGTTATAATATTACGAGATAAGCAGGTGTAAATTGAAGAGAATAAGTTTGTAATATTCCATGAAAAAATAATTCTATTTATATCTAAAAAAAAAAAAAATTGCAATATTTACATGAATAAATATTATGAAGGATACGCGGATAAGGCGAGAACAATGCGTCATTTGTGTAACAATAAAATCGTAATATTGGCAAAAAGGCATTGTATTTTTACAAAAATAGCTGGGATGTCATGATTTAAAAAAAGTTGTGAATATAATGATATTATTGATATAATATACTATTACATAACTTCCCCCCCAAGTTATTTAAATACAATATTTGTTGTCTTTTCACTGTGGCCCCAATAGTCCCATGTATAAACACACACACACACACACACACACTTTCTCTCTTCACGGAGAAGCTTGAACATTTCTCTCTCGTTCCACAACGACATTCTTTACCACTTTGGTTGGTTGTGAAATATATAATAGTGACGCTCATAATCCTAATAATAATAATAATAATAATAATGTAACACATGGCTATAAAGCTTTCCAGAAGAAAGACACTGTGCAATAAAATGGTATCAAATATGATGGCGGCTGTTCTTGAACATATAAATAAGAGTACGTTTTAAAAAGGCTAACAATACGTGGGATTCGGACCGGGCGTGGCTCTCTAGAGCAGACTCAGGTCCAGGTACTGTCCCGCGGGCTTGGTCACCAGGCCGGGGAGGGACACCAGAGGCGGGTCGCCCCCGCCCGATTGGCCAATCAGGCTGCTGCTGAGGAGGGAAACCGGCTCCACGGGAGTCTGGACGTTTGGGACAGATGGGGGAGGGTGCAGGAGGACAGTGTTTAGTCATAGTGGAAAAGTGTGATGATAACCATAGAACCGGCAATGGCAATAAATGATCAAACTCAGTACATTTCGTCGTCATATTTTGCTTTTTCTTTAGCTTTTCATGTGTTTTTTGCGATGATGTTACCACAAAAGGACACTGTTGATGGTAAAGCGGAAATGTGATAACAACCATAGAACTGCTAATGGAATTAAATTGCAACATTGAAAGCAGTCCGCTACACGTGCCGTGTCCGTCCTGGCTGCTGAGTACAATATGGCGGTTGGAGTTCAAACGCCCTGAACCAAAATTTGCAGTGAAAAGTCGCACCAAAAAATTCTGATTTCAAACCATCTCGTGAGGCATTTAAGGATCAACGCTTTTTCTTGAGCTTTTGAAAGGGCAATGTCTGTGTCCTGGCTGCTCGGTACAATAGCAGATGGACTAACCCGGAGTCTACCATAGCACCCGTTGGATGATTATGTTTTGAACTGTAATAACTTTATTGTCCGTGCCGTGAAAAGAGACAACAAAATGAGGGCAGCAGCTCTGTCGGCTAAGAGCATAAAATCCGCCAGTCTGGGGGGGCGGGGGGGCATGGACATCCTTTCAAGTGCCCTGCCCCGAAATAAAAAACTGTCAAAGTGGAGTCGAACGCATGCACGTGCCCCAGGCTGCGCACGAGAGCGTGGCCCCGGGGCGTGCTGCGGAGTTGGGTGAGGGGGGGGAGGGACTGACGGAGACAAGAACGACCCTAAAAGGACTCTGACGTGGAGCTCCGCCCTCATGTTGGATGTATGATTTGTGTGTCATCCGCCCCCCTTCCATGTCAACTGGGGCCCTTGAGCGCAAGTCGAAGCAAGCACAAGTGTGGGGCGGTCACACGGCAGGGAGAGAAGACAGGATAAACTCGTTTGAGAGCACCCCAGGCAAACGGCAGCGCGTCTGACAATACACGCCCTCCGCATCGGAAGACTTGTGTTCCAACACTTGGACCCCATGGAGGCGTGTGTTAGGTAGTTCCTCATAGCGCACGCACCCACCCACCCGCGCACGTCTCACCTGATATCCCTGCATTGCATTGATGAGGTCTTTGCTGTTGTAGGTCAGACCCGGCATGCGCATCAACCCCCCAGGTGTGGAGAGGGCGGAGGGGGAGGGGAAGAAACCTACAGTGGTGGGAGAGCCAGGTGGGCTGGTGGGAGAAAGGAAAAGAGAAGCTGTCATGGTGGGAAACCTTCAGTGGAATGCTGGTTAGTTAGCAACATGGAATATTCCATATGGAATATTCAAGCTTCTAATACCATAAAGTTCACTTATTTTTTACTTTATTTTCTACAACCTCCCTTTTCATTCATTCATTCATTCATTCATTCATTCATTCATTCATTCATTCATTCATTCATTCATTTTCTACCGCTTTTCCTCATGAGGGTCGCGGGGGTAGGTTGCCTATCCCAGCTGTCTTGGGAGGGTTGCTGGAGCCTATCCCAGCTGTCTTGGGAGGGTTGCTGGAGCCTATCCCAGCTGTCTTGGGGGGGTTGCTGGAGCCTATCCCAGCCGTCTTGGGGCGAGAGGCGGGGTACACCCTGGACTGGTGGCCAGCCAGCCAATCACAGGGCACATATAGACAAACAACCATTCACACTCACATTCATACCTATGGACAATTTGGAGTCGCTAATTAACCTAGCATGTTTTTGGAATGTGGGAGGAAACCGGAGTACCCGGAGAAAACCCACGCATGCACGGGGAGAACATGCAAACTCCACACAGAGATGGCCGAGGGTGGAATTGAACCCTGGTCTCCTAGCTGTGAGGTCTGCGTGCTAACCACTCGTCCGCCGTTCAGTTCAGTTATTAACTACCTTTGTCCCGGAGGATACAACCCCCGAACACCCCCCCCCCCCCCCGCCCCCACCCTCGCTTTGATTGACTCAGCGACACTATCAGGTTCCCACGGAGGTTTGACAGGACGTAAAGCTTCGACCCTGACACTCCCTTTCCTTCGTGCGGCTGTAGCCGACCCCACGGTCCACACAGTCCACACGGTCCACACCTCGGTTGGTTAAAATAGATGCTGCGTGCACGTTTACCTGGGGTAATAGGCTGTGTAGTTCATGTAAAGCTGTGCCGACGAGGGGTAGTAGGCGTGACCCGGGTGTAGAGGACGAGGAGCTAGCAACACCTGACCGAGGGGAGGGTAGAGGGCTGCGGCGGCTGCGGCGGTGGCGGCGTCGGTGGGCAGGATGTGTGGAGTGGGCGTGAAGGAGTAGGACGGCGGTGATAGACCTAGAGGAGACCACAGAGACCAAAGACGTAGGTCAGGTGACGGCGATGAGGAAGGAGGCACTGTTTGCGAACAATGAGCACCATGACTTGTTGTTATGGTGCTCATTGTTTGCAATGTTTGTTTATTTCTAGGAGATCTTGGCGTTTCAATCTGTTTTTGGTTATGTTGTCATACACAACAGGAACTAAGTGGCATTTATTGCCAATCATGAAAGTCATGAAAGGACTTGACTTGACTTGACCCAGCATGACCTCATTTCTGCGTACTCACCATCATTACCACAGTCATATATGTTATATATATTTAGCCAATTGGGAATGAGTGTCAAAAAACAGCTTGTTGTGTATGATGTGAAGCTCCGCCCACCTTCCTTGAATTGATTAGGTAAACACAACAGGCACACACGCCTAAGACTAACTGGTCAAACTGGAGCCACGGTTTGGCTACGTTTATTCCAACTCCCACTCCTGTTTTAATGGACACCGTAAGAAGTGACAAAGACAGCATGAACTCCGATCCGATTCCTGACTGACAGATCCACGTGAGAAATGCATGCAAGGCTAGCCAAGTGAATCACGCTAATTCATCAAGCGGCACCACACCAAGACACACGGCAGCGGCGGATCTCCTGGTTAGACCAGTACGTCCGGTCTCCCGCAGTTCTAGATTGGTGGAAAAACCCAGCAACTTCTGCCCCCCGCGGCAGGAGCCCACCTACCCCGCAGGCCCCGAAGCGCCCCCAGCTCCCAGCAGCACTTACGTCTGGACTTACATGGCGGCGGGCTGAGCCCTGTCCCACTCCTGTTCCGGGTGTGTGTGTGTGTGTGCGTGTGTGAGAGCGAGCCTCCCATCAGCACTAGGCCCATCTCCTCGGCGCTGCAGGGGAACACCTCCACGTAGCGGCTGTTGGGCCCCCGCTGGCACGACATGATGTGCTTGTGGAGCTGCTGCGAGGCCGAGAGTGCTCTTTCCGCGGATGTCATCTGGATGAAGCAGTCGCCCGACGGACGACCCTGAAAACGCACGTTCTTCTTAAAAAATAACCCGGCGCCAGTCCAGCTGTGCTGGTTTGTGGGCGTACCTGCTGATTGAGGACCATGTGGACGCCTTGCGGTCGGATGTCCTGGGTGAACTCGCCCAGGAAGGATAGGATGTCCTCTATGCTCGCCGTGTAGGGCAACCCCCGCAGCCTCAGGCAGTCCCTCACGCTGACAGGAGGGGGCAGGAGCGACACGGTGGGCAACACTGACACCAAGGGGGCGGGGGCCACGGGGATTAGAGGGGCGGACGAGTAGCGGTTCAACACCTAGGACATGAGAAGTTACATTCATCACACATTAAACTGGAATGACACCCAGTAGAGCGCATACGTCTGCCAAGTATGGATGGGAATCACCGGGCGGCTCCTCATTAAGACATGATGCTAACGATATATATAACAATCGCACGTTAGCATAGTACATAACTCCACTGAGGTAAACTTCCTCTTGCTTGAGGAGGTGCCTTGCATTTTATATTTATACTCTGACTCACACATCACGATCCAACAAACGCCTACCTCACTCAGGGTGCCGTCCGTAATAACGCAACAATGCTGACACTAATACATGCAAAACAATGGGAGAATCCATAAAGACTGATATTGTTCAATGTTATAGTATATTCATGAATTCTTTAATTGGGAGTCATTTTTGCGTAATCTTTCTATGCATACTACTGTCTACTATCTACTACTACTACTACTATATTTCAGTATGTGGAATCACAACGATGAGCCAATTGAAGAAACAATACAAGCAGTTGATGTTTGCTAAATCCAAGGATGAAGAGTCTTGAACCAGTCATGATGTGCTATATATATCACTATATTGACACGCACTATGGTACACATTATTAGTCATTGGATGCTCATCCTTGTACTTCGGTACGTGGTAAAAATACAAATAAATAAAAAACTAAAATAAAGCAAAAATAATTAATTAACTAAAATAAATCATTAAAACAAAATAAAATAAATCACTTAAATTATATTAGGAAAGCAGGAAGTGAACAAATGTAACAGTTACTGATTGTAAAAGTACCAGATGGAGGGGTAGGATTTAATAAGCTTTGCTTCTTCCTACTCCTTTAGGACATGTGGAACTGGGAACTGATTATGGGATGCATTCAATTGTAATCTGATGCATGTTCAAATGAAATAAAACCATTACTAATGTTCAATCAGACTTTTCGTAGCTGGCTTGCTACCAAGAGGATATCAGTATGTTTGCATTTGTAGAGGCCACCAATAAAAGTGCACACACATCGACGAAGGTGCCGACATCCAGCAAATGTGTCGTAAAGTCGTATGCTTATCATCTCTCTGCATTGGAATATCCTTGTTTTCTTTATGCAGGCAATGAAGGAGTAAGAAATCCACAAAGAATGAACAGAGGACAAAGGCGTAGCTACTACAGTTACTCTGTGGAGGCACACTAAAAGTAAACAAACTGTAAGTACTTCTTCCCAGCAAATAACAAAGCAGTAAAAAAAAAAAAAAAGTCACACACCCGATGGTGCAGTTTCCAACTGTCCCATCATCAACGCCTTTTCAAAAGGATCAAAACAAACAAGCGACATACCTGTTGGACCTCCGCCGCCGTACTCTTGAATAGCTCTATATATCTTCTCCCCAGGATCTCCTTGTGTTTCCTGAGTGCACACTGTGCGTGTTCATCGCAGGCGAACAAGACAAAGGCGTCACCAGTGGGACGGCCGTCCGGGTAGCGTACGAATAGGATGCCTTCCTTCCCTCCGCTGACCGGACATGTGTCTTTCAGTGCGTCCGCAGGCGAGAAGAAGGCCAGCACCTGCTCGGGCGTGGCCGTGAAAGGAAGCCCTCGCATCCTCACTATGATCTGGTCCTCCCGGGACAGGAAAATGGCTACTTCGTTGGACGTACCTGGCACAATGGGTAAATACATAAATACAGGATATATTTATATCAGTATAAGACTACAAGTCATTCATTCATTTTCTACCGCTTTTCCTCACGAGGGTCGCGGGGGTGCTGGAGCCTATCCCAGCTGTCTTTGGGCGAGAGGCGGGGTACACCCTGGACTGGTGGCCAGCCAATCACAGGGCACATATAGACAAACAACCATTCACACTCACATTCATACCTATGGATAATTTGGAGTGACCAATTAACCTAGCATGTTTTTAGCATGTTTTAGCATGTTTTTGGAATGTGGGAGGAAACCGGAGTACCCGGAGAAAACCCATGCATGCACGGGGAGAACATGCAAACTCCACACAGAGATGGCCGAGGGTGGAATTGAATCCTGGTCTCCTAGCTGTGAGATCTGTGTGCTAACCACTCGACCGCCTCCAAAAACATGCTAGGTTAATTGGCGACTCCAAATTGTCCGTAGGTATGAATGTGAGTGTGAATGGTTGTTTGTCTATATGTGCCCTGTGATTGGCTGGCCACCAGTCCAGGGTGTACCCCGCCTCTCGCCCCAAGACGGCTGGGATAGGCTCCAGCAACCCTCCCAAGACAGCTGGGATAGGCTCCAGCAACCCTCCCAAGACAGCTGGGATAGGCTCCAGCAAACCCCCAAGACAGCTGGGATAGGCTCCAGCACCCCCCGCGACCCTCGTGAGGAAAAAGCGGTAGAAAAAGAATGAGAATGTTGTCTATGGCAGGGCTCTTCTGAGACAGTGTGTCAAAAAAAAGGAAACGTGATCTTGAAATTGGACATCAAAAACGCTGAACCAACACAAGGCCACAAACGCCAAGCGACCATCATAAAGGATGAAGACGGTATTCTTGAACATGTGAAAGGATCTTTTTATCGTGCAACTTTAAAAGTCCTCTGTGTGTTCTGTGTACGGTGCCAGTGACTTAGGTGTTGATTTAGGTAAGCATGATTATTATTATTAGGTATAATTTAATAATCAAGGAAATGTAGTCAAATGGCGATCCTGAATAACCACTAAAAGTCAAATTGCGATGGGACACGGCATGGACATGTGTTCATCACACTGTATTACATAAGCGATTGTTAACCTCACCTCCTGCTATCTTCAGGAAGTCCTCTCCTGTTGCTTTGTAAACCTGCAATCAAAAGGGAGTCGTTTTAGAACGACACGCAGCAGAGCGGCCTGCTTCAGGTGTGTGACCCATCCAGCGACGGGTTACCTCTATGTATCTGTTCCCCATATGATGCTTATGTCTTTGAAGCGCTAGATCTCGATGTTCTTCACTGATGAAACGAACGAGGGCCTCGCCGTTCCTCCTCCCCTGAGCATTGAGGCACAGCGCAGCCCCTCCTCTGTGAACGCAGCAGCAACACACAATCAGACTCATTTCGGCATGTAAGTTAGAACTCCTGGTGTTTATGGTCATGCACCGACTTGGCAATATTTAGTCCGCTGAAGAAGCGGGCGATGTCCTGGTCTGATGACTGCCAAGGCAAACCTCTGGCTCTGATTACTGTGTTGTCGTTGACTTTCTCCATTTTACTGCTGCAAACAAGCATGTCAGCGGAGTCAACTATAGGGAGACGATCAGGAATATCGGACTGGAACATACAGGACTTACCAAGTACCCGTCTCAAACTTCTCATTGACTCTTTCCGGGTTTGAGAATGTGTGACCTGGAATTAAGAACTGCCTTCAGACATCTGAGGTAAGACACTACACTCATAGTAGCTTATCGAGGCTAAGCCTAAAACAGAATAGACCTTCACTTGCACAGTATGATGACATCCAAACATTCTGCCTTTATAAAGCGCACATGTAATTGAGTATTGTTTTACATTTTATTCATTAATGTACTCCAATTTGGCAACCAAGGTTTTAAATGATACCATGAGAGAGGTGAGCGTATCTTTGATGTATGGACGAAGAGAACCTGAATCTAATCTTTTGATTGCAAAAGTCACTTTTATTGTAAATGTTGATCTGAAATAAGGGGAGAACAAAAATAGATATTTTTTTAATGGCAGTATCAATTACTTTGGGATTTACTGTATACGGTCATCCCTCGCAATATCGCTGTTGCAGTTTTTCCAGAAATGAATTAATTAATAAATGATCGTTATTTTGCGGTACACTACGATATGTTACTAGGCAAAACATATTGAAATACAAGCGATATGTAGTATTCCGGTCACTAGGTAGCAGTAATGACACAAAACATTGGGACATTAGCTTACATTACAAAAAAGATATCCTCATATTCAGTGTGGAAGTGGTACATTTTTAAATCTTACGTTTAGAAGAAATACATTTTGAGGCTAGCTGCTTACTACAATGAATAATAGAAGTGTTAAGGTGACTAAAGACATGATGTTAAAATATTTATTAAACCGATTTTCTATGCTCTAGCTCCAAAAATATTCATTTTTATTAACATTGAATCCTATATTGCGTAAATGCATTTATCACTGTGGATGTGGAACCAATTAACCGCTATAAATGAGTCTTCAATACCAAGTCGAGATGAGACAGGACGAGTCAAGTCCAAAGTCATAGGCTTGAAATCTCCAAATCCTTACAGGTCATAAGCAGTATTAGGTGTACCAAAAAATGCCATGATCTCATAATTTGTGAATGCAAATAAAGTTATCCTCGGCAGCATGTGGAAACATCCCAGTGTTAATCACTGCCAGTCTCCAGCAGTGTGGAGCTTGCAGAAATGGAATCCACACCCCCGTTGTTTGCTCTTAAATTTGACTGGACGTTAGATGCCGTTATAACGGTCTTGTTAGTTTAATACTTTGAATGGGGTCCCCTGTTTCCTTAACACACTCACTGAAAATCTCAAGTATTGTCAAGTCGTTAGACTAAAGTCCGAGTCAGGTCCCAAGTCATTGATGTCAAAGTTGGTTGCAGTCGAGTCCAAAGTCATCAAAATGGTGACTCGAATCTAAGTCGTGTGACTTTGAGTCCACGCCTCTGCAAAACAGCGCGATGAATGTGAAACCGCATACCAAATGAATTATTTAAAATGCTTTGGCTCCAAATGTGAATAGCTTTTGAATAATAAACAGCAGTCCCATGCATCATTTTCATAAAATCTTGCACCTTAATTAAGTCCCATTGTGTACAATGGGGTGTGGTACTCACATAATGGCTCAGAAAGCAGGGTAAGCACAATGTCGGCCATGGTCTGGACCTGTTGCACTGCCGCTTCTGGAGACAAAGTGGCCGATGGATCCATTGTACCCACTTCTACCGGTATACTTAAAGCTGAAGAGGGGGCTCCATCAAGGAAATGTTGTGAGAAGAAATAATGAGCGAGGTAATGGTTTCCGTGTTCCGGTGTGTGCTCGCCCTTGTTAGTTAAGCACACTTGAACTGCTCGGCAAGGCGCTGATCATTTGCATTTCAAAACTTCCATCATTTTCAGCACGGCGACAAACAACAGTGTGGGCTCATGACGCACACGTAAAGGATACACTCCGCCATGGCGTATACGTCCAAAGCCTTAAGGTTAGATGAGGGGAAGTGCGTCTTGAACTCTTTCCGAAGGTCAAAGAAGGAGTAGAAGCATTCTGGGATCAGGATGTTCTATACGAGGGAAACACATAATGCGGCGTCCTTGTTTCAGTTTATTTAAGTGTCTTCTAAACCGTGGCGTTTGAAGATGTGGGAAAATGTCGGCGGCAACATTGTGTGCTCAAGTGTGGTATGTGCATGGGTGTGTTCCCATCATCGAGTCTGCATGAGCAAATTCAAGCAGGAACACAGGCGTGTTTGCAAGCGAAAGGTTACTGCGGCAGTTCCAGCGCACATACTCCTCGGCTGTGGGGCGTTCACCCACCCAGCCCGCTTACCTTGCCGGTGGCCTCGGGGTGAACAACTTGACGGATATGGAGCTGCCCGTCTGTACATAAACACACTGACGTGCCCGCACCTGCGCTGTTCACTTCATTCGTGAGCTGGAGTTGGAACTGCAGAGACACGAGTTTGAAAAAGAAACACTTCATGAAAGCGAACAGGAACTGTTGATTGTACTTATTATTACCATATTTAAAGCACTTTCAAGGCTCTTGGCGTTAAAGACACAATCTGCTCCGGATCCATTTTCTTCTTCTTCTTCTTCTTGTTCTTCTTCTACTGCTTCTTCTACAAACTCCGTCACCACATTGTCCGGTTCTTTTGCCTCTGTGGAGTCTGACACTTCAGGCGTAATCAGAATCTCGTTCACCTTACCTAACTTTACGACAAAGCAAAAAAGAAAATGGGAAAACATGTCAATCAAAGATATAATTGGTAAATAGCTCTAATAGTCTATGTATTAACAATTATGTAGATGAAATGTTATAAATAATTATTTCAATGCCTCGTTAATAAAATAACTATCAATGAATAACTGCAATATAGACACATTTCATCACTTATCTCGCTATTAAGCCACCGTGCATCTAATGCACACAATAAATTGCAGTATAAACACTTTTAAAGAGCTTATTAGTAGAATATCAAACTTTAGGTTTCAACACACCAACTCATTCTGTGTACATTATACAATGTATAATGGCATAAATCATAATAAAAAATATATGGGTATTTATTGACATAAAGTGAGTAAAGGACAATAAGGTTATTTATCATCATTGGGTCAAATCTGTATGCAATTAATACATATGCTTATAATGGTTATAACTATGATTTAAACACATATACAAGCAATACAAGCACATTAGGCATCTTATATCATGCTAGCATCTGACTCTGTCTACTTAAGCCAAATTAGCGTCCTAGTTACATACTTGTTGGCTTTCATTTACAAGAGCAGTATTATCCAGGGAAATACGTTATTTACTAATAAAAAAAATGTCTACCTTTTTGTTATTTACATCCACCTGCTGCCACACCAGCCGCACTAGTTCCTTCTCGTCGGAACCCAGCAGCTCTCCACCGGCGCCAGATGTGGCGGCGCACAGCACCACCAGGTAGTCTACCTGCGCCGTCATTTGAGGACCGTCAAGGCACGTCTAAATACTACACCAAACTCAACCGGAGCAGCTGCGTCGAGGAACAAACAAACACCTGTGACACCTGGGCGCATAGGTGAGCTCGGTGGGTCCAGAGTTTGTCAGCGTGTCTCAGTGTTTTTCCTTACGTGAAGCCACCCTCAGCCACCATCGCGGAGTAATAATGGCTGAAGGTTGGCCGTTTTTGTAGTGGAGCTTCTACCTGTCGGGTCACGTGACTCCCTACCTGCCGCCTCCCCTCCCTCCTTCAGGCGGTGTGCAGGTTAGGACGTGGCACACGAAGGACACCAAATACTTTTAAAATGAATATAATTCATGTATATGTTTATGTAATTTTAAGTGAGCGAAAGGGGAGGGGGTTCTAATGCGTTTTTTTTTAAGTATATGCGTAACCTTAGTTCAACAAGTAGGCTATAAGCGTTTAAACGATTTATTTGAAATTTATTTTTTTATTTAAGTAAATCATGACAATTATAAAACTATTAATATATATCTATCATAAAACACACAAAATAATTATCCTAGCACATTTTTTAATTGATTTCGTGTACTCTTGTGACGGTTGTGCCCCGGAAGTAGTTAGTCACAGAAAGCGGAAGTTGACCCCGGGCCACTGGTAGCTGAAAGCAATGGCGGGGGATTCTTCAACGGAGCTTCTCTTTCTCGATACATTTAAACACCAGAGCGCAGAGGTGACGATATAGATGATTACACGTTGAATTAATATCTTTTGCTTTGAACCGTCGTATCGTTTCTGGTGTGGAGTTTTCGGAAAAGCAAGGCGCAAGCCCCAAGCTAACGTTAGCATTGTCTCCATGGGAATCGTGGTTATTTACATAATGAGCCAGATTGATTTATGTAGTAAAAGTAATTATTATTGCATGATATATATTGTCTCTTTCTGTTGTGTATTTCTAAATAGTTGACCTAATATACTTTTAAGTTGAATTTTGGCTTTGTTTACTTCTGAAACCAATAGCTCAAGTGTTAGCGCTGGCCTGTGTTTTGTTTTGATTATGGATAGTGCACTTATACACGTTTACCATAATATTTACCTTCTTTGTACAATTATTTTCAGTTTACCAATGTGGATGTGGTGCGCTTCCCCTGCGTGGTTGTCATCACAGAAGTCCGTGTCATTCCTCCCGGAATTAAAGCCCATAGCAACTTACCTGACAGCAGAGCATTTGGGTAAGTCATGTGGCTAGCCCATGGTAGCACAAGCACACACTATCGATGAGTGATCGTGTTTATGGATAAACACCTGGTACCTAACACCTTAAACTGCACAGGCATTAAGTAACATTCTTAGTTGTTGTCAAATTAAATAAAAGTGCACTTTGACGGTGTGCAGGGGGGTCTGAGGTTGGCATTAAACCAAATGCATTTGATTTCATACAGGTGTAAAAAGTATTTTTTAATGCTACTGACACGTGATGCAGTATTGAATGTTCAGCGGTATGATTGTTGCATGTACCTGGGAGGTGAGCCAACAGTGTACATTCCATTCTTCTTATATAATGTAGTGATGCTTGAGCCATCTTGTGCTGAGCAGTCAAGATTCGTACTCGATGATCATTGCACATCCCATTTTTTATTTTTGTCATCATTAGTACCCTTCAATTGTGGCGTCGCAAAAAATGCAGAAAGGCTAAAGAATAAGCAGAACATACTTATGTGCTTGTGTAATCCTGAAATTCTAGTCAATGTCAGTCGTGTAAATTAAAGAAATAGTTTTTTCAGTCATCAGAATATATTTTTGCAGGGTGCTGATTGGCGCAAGGTGTTCATCTGTTTAACCAAGCGTGTGTTCCTGTCTTTCTAGAAAGACATCTCCTCATGCCTTCCAGCTCGAGCTGTTCTTCAACAACGTCCCCAAACCGAACAGCCCCACCTTCCACAGACTTGGCAGGTGAGGATAACGTTATCTCTGCTCCACCCCCAAACCCCCCCAAACCCCTCCTTGTTTTGTTTCTGTATCCTTAGGAGGCTGTCCTTTTTTTTCCCATGTCTGTGTTTTCCTGGGCTGACCTGAAAAAAATGATGTCTGTCTGACCTGTAGAACCAGTCACGGTAGCATCTAAAGTCGCTTCTCAGTGGCTAGTGGGGTGTGTTAGTGCGCACCCACACATATTCTATCGTCATTGTTCCTACTTTGGTTAACTGGTCTCACCGGAAACTCAACCTGCCCACCCCCACCCTCATCCTACCCTTGCTGCAACCGATTGAGACAACACTCATCAGTGGTCCCAGCATGTAAACATTATAAGAACATCGGTTTATGCAGTAGCACCAGAGCATCAATAAGAGTGTCCATTAGAGTTATTGATAACTACCATTACATGACTGAATGTTTTAGATAAATACAAAATATTTTGATGTTTTTTGTGTTTTTATGAGGGCTGCCTTACTCTGGAAATGTGGTATGAGGGACACATTTTCACAGAATAAATAAATATTAATATGTAACTGTTTCAAATACATTTCATTCATATGACCCAACACAACATATTTTTGGTTTAAGCGAAATAGTGTATATACTGTGTATTTGTATAGACTGTTATTGATTGTTGTATTTTTATTTATTTTCCTACTCTCTCCCTACAGTCTGGAATATGATGAGAACAAGTCGATCGTTTTCAGACCCAATGGGAAGGTGAGCTGATAGTAGTTTGACCTATATCCTTTACAATTCAATGTGTGGGAACGCTAAAACCACTACAAGTGGTGCAACATTTTGTGTTATGACATGCCTCTATGAATTATTAATACTAATAGTTGTCTAGATAGAAAAACAACAAAAAGAGTACTACTTGCATGTGTGCAATGAAAGAATGCATAGGCGGAAGAACATATAGTCACATGTTGCTACACTGAGGAAGGACACCTTCACGTTTGAGGGTCACATATGGAGGCAACGTCTGCTCCAATTAGTTTTTTTTATGTTCCTGTCCTGTTTGGTTGCAGATCCAAACCAGACAGTGATGGAACTGCACAGAACAGACTGAATGTGGTGTAGAACTGGATTAGTGGCCCTATACATTGTCCTATACAGTGTCTATGTGGGAGGACCACTTCAGGTCCTGAGCGTCTGTGGTTCCCAGAAACCTGAAGGTGTCCACATTAGACACTGTACTATTGAGGAATATGAGAGTGGGGATTTCTTCTGAAATCCACCATCTACACAGTCTTTAGTCCAGAGTTCGGCTCTGGATGGTTCTGACAACAGCAGAGGAAATTTCGATCCTCAAAATAACATTTATTTTTAAAACTTGTTAACTCTTTTTTTAAAAATATTTGTGAAGATCAACACAGATGGCTTGGTGCTGCGTGGCTGGTACACCAGCCTGACCTTGGCTGTGTACGGGACAGCGGAGCGTTCGCATGGACAGGACCAAGGCTCATCCTCGCCGCCTCCTCCGCCACCCCCGCAACAACCTTGCGGGCCTAAAAGACTTGTCAAACAGGGTGGGCATCATTCCAAAGAAAGCCAATTGCTCATCGGTTGAGTAGGGCATCCCTTTTTACTTTGCTCAGTGTTTTTTTTTTGTTTTTTTGTCTTTGAAGAGTGGGAAAAAGACGACCAATATAATGGCAGTCCACCCAGACCAGCACCCCGAGGGCCTCGTACCCCGCCAGGGCCTCCACCCCCAGATGATGACGATGAGGAGCAGGTCCAAGTCCCGGGACTGAACAGTTAGTAACATAGTTTCCTTTTTTTTTTTCTCAAAAAAAAAAAATCTGTTTTTTAAGACGTTTGGGGCCCCCGGGCAGTTGCCTGTGTTTGCTATGTAATGCTAAGTGGGCCTCTGGGTGTGATATATGGCGTCTATTTGGATGGACAAGTGCAGGGCAAAAAGTGGCTAAAATTGTGTGTAGCAAGACAAGGTGTGGACTAGCATCTCATTAGCATAAAAGCTACAGACCCACAAAAGGTGGCCTTACTTAGAGCACTTTAAAACTGTATTAAGATTTTGGACAAAACAAAAACTAATTTGATTTTAAAAAAAATACTATCATATGGGATCTTTAAGCACTGTCACTTTTTATATGCATATGTAAGGGGTAATACTGGAAGTGACTTGTATGGAAGTTGTAAAGTTTTGCATAGGGGAGGGGCAAAGAAGGAGCGAGTTCACCACGCCTTGTCACTACTGTCACTACCAAAACGATAAAAAGAAAAAAAAAGTAACATAGTTTCCTTCTCTACTTGTAATAATACAGTAAACCTCGGATATATCGGATTCAATTGTTCCCACTGGTTTTGTCCGATATAAGCGAAATCCGTTATATGCGTATACCGGAAAATGTCCGTTTTACGCATATATGGGATTTATATCCGGTATATGCGTACATGGGATTTTATCCGTTATAAAAAGGCACTTCCTTGACTATGTTTCCAATGTACCTGGACGCGCAGGCAACGCTGCAAACGCTGCAAATGACGTCGTATAGCGGCCTGTCACGATTCGGCGAATCGGAGCGCCACGATGCGGCCATCCGATATATGCGAGGGAAATTTAATGGAAATGCATTGGAACGGGACTGGAGATTTTGTCCGAAATAGGCGAAATCCGTTATAAAAAATCCGATATATGCAATGAATTTTTATTGGAAATGCATTACAGAAAAATCGGTTCTTTTTTATCTGTCCGTTGTGAGCGAATTTCCGATATATCCGAGTCCGATATATCCGAGGTTTACTGTATTTGAAAATTCACGACTAATATGCGTATCATTTACACGTCTACTACCGTGCAGTGTCACTAAATGTCACGTTGACGTCAACAGTGGGCATGGTCAAAGAAGAGCCACGCGAGGGCCGCGAGGACTCCCTGGAGGCCGTGTCACCGGAAAGATCATTGGCCGCCGACGAAGCGTACTCCGACGCTGAGCGAGAAGAAGAAGGGGAGGAGGAAGAGGAGGAGCAAGAGGAGGAAGACGATGCGCGGACCGAGGGGAGCGCTCCGGAGGATGAAGAAGAAGAGGAGGACGATGAGGGTGAGGACGAGGAAATGGAGGAAGGTAGGGGAGTTGTTTGGTGGTGAGAGTAGGATAGTGCCCCAATCCCAAATGGAACCACGGCATCAAGAGCAGAGTCCATTTGAGATTGAGTGAAAATGACAGATTGTGTGCTGTGGCATGCTGCCTCCATCGACAGTGGACGCTAGCCTGGCCTCATCATAAGCTTATAAATAAAAGTGGACACCACGTCTTCACATGCTTATGCTGTCATCATCATTTCCTGCATGTCGAACTGACCCCGCATGCTTGGGAGTGACGGTGTCATTAGGTTTGTCTGTGAATGTATTACAGTAAACCTCGGATATATCGGATTCAATTGTTCCCACTGGTTTTGTCCGATATAAGCGAAATCCGTTATATGCGTATACCGGAAAATGTCCGTTTTACGCATATATCGGATTTATATCCGGTATATGCGTAAATGGGATTTTATCCGTTATAAAAAGGCACTTCCTTGACTATGTTTCCAATGTACCTGGACTGGGCAATGAAAAGAGACGTAAGGTAATGAGAATTGAACTTTATTGGACTCTGAGCATAACAAATAGTTAATTAAGCTAGGCCCTGTTACGCCCGTCAGGCCTACGTTATTTCCAATAGTGAGGTTAAGATCTCATTCACTGCTGTGCTAGTATTATTGACGTCACTCACTTTTATATTTGTCCTAAATCTGGAGCCAGGAGAAAGACAATAGCCAGTGACATCAACAAGATTAGCATAACGATGCGGCCATCCGATATATGCCAGGGAAATTTCATGGAAATGCATTGGAACGGGACTGGAGATTTTGTCCGAAATAGGTGAAATCCGTTATAAAAAATCCGATATATGCAATGAATTTTTATTGGAAATGCATTACAGAAAAATCGGTTCTTTTTTTATCTGTCCGTCGTGAGCGAATTTCCGATATATCCGAGTCCGATATATCCGAGGTTTACTATAGTAAACAAGGAAGGAAAATTTGCCACCAGCGTTCACGCTCTTCTTGTTTTACAAATAACTGAGCCTCGAGCCTGAGTCCCGTTTTATCTCTTACACCCTCCTAGGCGATGACGGCTATGAGCAGATTTCCAGTGACGAGGACGACCTGGATAATGGCACCTTTAAGTTGCCCTCCTTTGACATGGACTACACACCCGAGGACCTTGCGTCTGTTCCACCGGTCCAGTATGACCCCTACGAACGGGAACTCCGACCCCTCGTCTACTTCACCCCGCCATACAAAACACTATTCGATACCCAAGTGGAGAAGCCCAGTGTGGAGGAGCCCAAGGAGCCTACCAGTCCAGAGGGAGCAGCACTTGGAGAGGACACAGAGGCGGTGGCACAGCTTAAAGAGCTGCTAGGGAGCATCGGCGAAGACAGAGATGTCCGCTGGGTCACGGCTCTGGAAGAAGCGTCGGGACTCCTGGCCAAGGGCTTGGCGTGCCTCATTAAAGAGCACGTGGACCTTTTAGCCCAGTGGGCTCTCCAAGCGCTAAGTATGGAGATTGCGCTAACGCAACCAATTGCTCTGAACCTCAGACAACTGAAAGCTGGCGCCAAGCTAGCGTCTTACCTAGCAGAGAGTCCACAGGGCTTGACGGCGCTGCTGCATGACGGGGCCCTCGGCGTGCTGCTGGACCTGCTCCACAGGGACCATGTTTCTTCTACATTAAAGCTGAGCCTCATCAGGGCACTCGATGCACTTATTAGCTCTCCTGTCGGTGTAGAAGCTTTTCTCAACCCCGGCGAATCAGAGAAGAGTGGCTATCAGGTTAGCGCCAATGGAGTTGCTGTTTTATGTTTAGCCTTTTTTGAAGCCCTGAAGTACACGTGCATCATTGTTATGTTCTTCACAGCGTTTAGTCCAGCTCTTCCTGCGTGATGAAACAGTGAGGGTCATAACGGCTGGCAATGCCGTTCTTCAGAAGAGCCACACCTTTGAGGTGCTGCTTGACCTCCAGCGCACGGCAGCAGCGTGGAGTGAACCACAGCCGGTACACACTCATCGAAATACAGTAAACCTCGGATATATCGGACTCGGATATATCGGAAATTCGCTCACAACGGACAGATAAAAAAGAACCGATTTTTCTGTAATGCATTTCCAATAAAAATTCATTGCATATATCGGATTTTTTATAACGGATTTCGCCTATTTCGGACAAAATCTCCAGTCCCGTTCCAATGCATTTCCATGAAATTTCCCTCGCATATATCGGATGGCCGCATCGTGGCGCTCCGATTCGCCGAATGGTGACAGGCCGCTATACGACGTCATTTGCAGCGTTTGCAGCGTTGCCTGCGCGTCCAGGTACATTGGAAACATAGTCAAGGAAGTGCCTTTTTATAACGGATAAAATCCGATTCACGCATATACCGGATATAAATCCGATATATGCGTAAAACGGACATTTTCCGGTATACGCATATAACGGATTTCGCTTATATCGGACAAAACCAGTGGGAACAATTGAATCCGATATATCCGAGGTTTACTGTACACACACACACACACATCCCTGTAACTTCAAAAATGGTGGCTATTTTGACTGTAATTACTTTCCAGGAGGAGATGGAGGATGCTGAAAGCGCCATGGAGGAAGAGCCGGCTCTGAGTTCCTCGTCCCCCGTTAGCGAGGCCGAGCTTGATCGGTTGGTGGGGGTTTTGGAGGAGTTGTATCAGCTGCTGGAGACGGCCCCTCACTGCATGGTGCAGCCCCCGGGCAAAGCCTTCCCGACGTCTGCCAGAATTACAGGACCCCAAGAGAGGGATGACCCATACCCAACTCTCTACAGGTACCCATTCACACACGGGACGCTTTTTTTTTTTTAATCCAGTTGTGCTGATTGATGATATCTCCAGGTACATGCATGCCTGCCGTTTCCTGGAGAGCACCTCCGTGGTGCTATCTGCGGCGGCAGCGGCTGGACACTTGGGCGTCACCCAAGCTGTGAGAGAGGTCCTCCGCTTCCTGTCACTCACACAATCGGGTCTGCTCTTCCTTCTCGCCCAACCCTCTCCCGCCAACTTACTTCTGCGGCTTCTTGCGTCCGTGGCTGAGACCGATGGGGAGGAGGTGACCTTTACGGGAGGAGAGGGTGGCCTCAACGGGCCCGGCTTCGGCGAAGAAGGCTTTGGCGCGTGGCTCATGCAGGCCCTGCACGCTCTCCAGGGGATCTCCGAGCTCATGAGCCATGTGACCTCAGGAGTGGACGGAGGAGTGGGCTTGGAGGAAGGTGACAACCCGGAGGTCCTGGCCATGCTGCATTCACTCTATCTGATGACTTTCACTGTGACCGGCCGCAGCGCTGTCGCTCACGTCTTCAGTTTGGACAACAACTTGTCCTGCCTGGTCGCTCTTCTGCAGCACTACAGCAAGGACGGACAAGGGTGAGGACATCATCTGCTTCTTTGTCTTTGTTGGCGAGAAAAACAACCAAGCGAGATTCCTCATGTCTGAGTATGTCTCACTGTTTTCTTTTAGCGAAGCCAAGACTCGCAAAGCAGTGACGTATAACTATGCGTGCATGCTGGTCTTGTTGGTGGTGCAAAGCTCAAATGAACTGCGGATGATGGAACAGCATGCTGCTACGTTGCTCACTATATCCAAAGCTGATGACACCAATGCTAAGCTACAGGGTAAATATGACTAATTTGGAATTCACATCACCTCATTGTATTTATTTTTGTAATTCTTTTCCACGCTGACTTTTATGTTGTTCCTCAGAGCTCAGTAAATGGTTGGAGCCTTTGGAGAAAGTGCGATTTGAGATCGGCAGCATTCCCACCGTCTTAGAATACATTAAGCAGGTATGGAATTTTCATTTCATTTTCTCAAGTGATTTTGCATGAATTCGGCAACATCATCTATTGATCACATGACTTAAAACCAAATCCCGCCCAAGGAAGGCATTCAACTGAATGATCTCATCTAATAACAACCCCCCTGTTGCCATCTACGTGTCTGATGTATCTCCCACTGGTATGCAGGGTTCCACTGACATGCCTGAACTGTTCAAACATATTCCCGCACTGCTCTGCATGTTTATGTCAAGACTGCATAAAAGTAATTGCGCTATATATCATTTTTTTTTATATGTGTTTTTTCCCCCTCATGGCTTCAGAACGTGGAGCATGTGTTGACTCCCGAGGGAACTGGATTGGTCACTGCTCTCAGGGTGATCTGCCACATCGCCTGCCCCCCGCCTGCTGTTGAGGGTAAATGATAAGAGTAGCTTGTGCAAAACTACAATTGTCAACATTATCAGGAAAAAGCCCAAATGACACAAACAAACTAAATTTATGCTGTACCATATTTGCTCAAGTAATGACTCCGCTCTCGTAATGACGCCCCCATAAATAATTTTCATAAAATCCAAAAATTGTATATACAGTAAATCTCGGATATATCGGATTCAATTGTTCCCACTGGTTTTGTCCGATATAAGTGAAATCCGTTATATGCGTATACCGGAAAATGTCCGTTTTACGCATATATCGGATTTATATCCGGTATATGCGTAAATGGGATTTTATCCGTTATAAAAAGGCACTTCCTTGACTATGTTTCCAATGTACCTGGACGCGCAGGCAACGCTGCAAATGACGTCGTATAGCGGCCTGTCACGATTCGGCGAATCGGAGCGCCACGATGCGGCCATCCGATATATGCGAGGGAAATTTCATGGAAATGCATTGGAACGGGACTGGAGATTTTGTCCGAAATAGGCGAAATCCGTTATAAAAAATCCGATATATGCAATGAATTTTTATTGGAAATGCATTACAGAAAAATCGGTTCTTTTTTATCTGTCCGTTGTGAGCGAATTTCCGATATATCCGAGTCCGATATATCCGAGGTTTACTGTATAACCTCCCAACAACAGTGCTCAGGTCATCTTCCACGTTTGCCCAGGTCAGCAAAAGGACCTAAAGTGGAGTCTTGCCGGGGTCCAGCTGTTCTCCGGCGAAGGTCTGGATACGTGCGTACGCGTCCTGCAGAAGCTATGTGGCGTCCTGCTGCAGCCGTGGCGCTTGCACGGAAACATGGGCCCCACGCCGCAGCGCTGCACCATCCTCAGCATTTGCGTCAGCACGCTGCGCTTGTTGCGCACCATGCTGACGGAGCTGCTCCGCGGAGGGGCGTTCCAGTTCAGGGACACCCGCGTGGCCAGCGTGTTGGTGACACTCCACATGATTGTTTGTTCCATCCCTGCATCCGGACGACTGGACGGAGAGGAAACCAGAGTGCAGGCTCTTATCGTTGATGTGCTGCTCACCTTCACTCAAGGTGTCAACGAGGAGGTCTGTGGAACTCCAAAGATTACTCAATCCAAGCTGTTCCTTTTAAAGATAATGTGACTCCATTTTATGTTTCTCACAGGTGACGCACACGGAGGAGACTCTGGCCAGTAACACTTGGTCTCTGATGTTGAAGGAGGTTTTAGTGTCGTTACTCAAGGCTCCTGAAGGGCTCTTCTCCGGTCTCACGTTATTGTCTGAGCTCTTGCCTTTACCGCTTCCGATGCAAAGCACTCAGGTACATCACCTCTTTCATGGCACTTGCAAAGTGCAACTTCCTGTTCATCATCATCTTACTGTACACATCCATGTCACTGCTTCCTGTAGGTGTTATCGGTACAAGACGTGGCAATAGCCTTAAACACAAGAAAGCTGTGGAGCATGCACATCCGGGCACAGTGGAAGGTGTTCTCCGAGGCCTTGAGATGCGTGTGCGCCACCAGTTGCCCTCCGCTTTTAGCCATTCTCAGGAGGGTGTGTGTTCAGCTGGCCGACCTCTCCTCACCCACTGCAACACTCATCATGAAGACCTTGCTGGAGATGCTGCTGGAGGAGCTTCAGCCGTGAGTGAAGGACACCCGTGCGCTTTCCGGTCACGTGTACGGGTTGCCGTGAATTGAACTAAATGGACTAAATGTGCTAAATGCTGCAGGGCGGAGGGGAAAGCGTCGTGCTGGGGCCAGGTCCTGCGCCTGCTTTCTTTGACGGACGCGCTGGCGTCGCAGAGAGCTTGCAAGAGTGCCATGTTGCATCTGCTGTCCGGATCAGTGTCCGGAGACGAGGATTTGGTGGATCTCTTCCCCTTGCTGCTGCCCCTACTGGTGCCCCCGTCTGACCACTCTTTACAGCAGCAGCAATGCAGTGAAATCATGGGAACAATATTACAGTCACTGTGTGACCAGGTAAGGGAATCAACCGTGGGGGGAAAAAAAAAATCTTCACAAGGAGAGGAGCCTCAAAAGGTGAAATGCTCTCTTCACTAGGATATTTCTCTGGTGATGTCGCAAGGAGGCGATGGCTGCGTGTCGGAGGTGGAACAGCTAGCCAATGCGCTCCCAGGACGAGAGATGATGTCATCAGTATGCAACGCCTTGATGGAGGTTTTGGCAAATGCGTACAGCAGCGTCCCTCTTCTCCTCACCTCTATCAGGACCCTGACGTTCCTCACAGAGCATGACTACGGACTTTACCATCTCAAAATGTAAATAGTTTTGGTTTAAACCCTTTTATTTAACTATTATTGCCTTTTCTAAAGCTTCTAACGTTTCAGAGCTCTGAAGAAACACAGTGCGGGTTTATATTCGCTCTTGAAGAGGTTAGTGATTCCGTTCAACAAGGACTCCGCAGATCTGCTGTCAGCTCTGATAGACTTCCTGCGGCAGATTGTCAACACAGACTCGGGGGTAAGTTCTGCCAAAATGTGGCCATTTGCTCTTATAAGTTGAAGTTTACTACCTCAAGTGTTTTCGTCCAGTGTAACGAGGAGGGCCAGGCATCTGCCGAAGAGTCGTCTTTTGCTCCTCCGCCACGGTTGCTGAGCGGATCCGAGATGAAAGCTCTCCTGCAATGGGAAAAGTCCGAGTCGCATCCTCTACCTACGTTGGAGAAGCAGATTACGGTACAACTGAGTGAAGGATTAATGACGTGTGTTGTTGTCTCACAAAGCCTTTCCGTGGCTCGAAGTAGGCGGTGGCCATAGCAACAAACAAAGCATCTATACCAGGGGTCTCAAACTCAATTTACCTGGGGGCCACTGGAGCTAGGGTCTGGGCAAGGCTGGGCCGCATCAGGTTTTCCAAAAAAAAAAACGCATTTATTAAAAACAGAAAAATATACAAACTTTTTCAGTGCTTTGGTTCCGATTTTCTACAATAAAATACATTTATTGTTTTATTGATTTTCTACAATAAAACATTCCACTGTTCTCAAATATCTTAATTTTTATTTTTCTGCACAAAATAAGATGAAAAATACATAAACAAATCAAGAATAAAGAAAATCAATCAATCAGTAATAAATATAATAATAATAATAATAATAATAATAAAACGGCAAATAATAAAAACTTAAGAAACCACATATAATTGGTGGGTAGACAAATTATTTTTTTCAGATTAAAATGAACAAAGCATTATTAGAGCCCTGTAGACATGACAAAACACAACTATAGTCACATTTATACTTTTTTTTATTTACAACATATTGCGCAACTGCAGGGTCTTGAGACACATGCTAACTCGCAAACTAGAGAGTTAGCCACCTAAACGGTAGCCTTCAAGTTATTTCCTTTAAACTTAAATAGCCAAAAACTTACCACTTCCACACGGATAGGGAGGATAACTATTAACAGTTATGTAACCTTTAACATGAACATTAATCAAACGTAATAATTTTTTTCCGGGTACATGATACCATACAGCATCCGTATCAAACATTAAACTTTCATAACACGTGGCCCGCGAGCCAAATGTGGCCTGCAGGACACTAGTTTGAGTCCCCTGATCTATACTGTATGTATATAGCATGTGGATATGTGTTTCCCATGCAGAAACTCTGTAAGGAAGATGATTCCCTGGAGACCATGTTAGAAAGCGTGACCGTCCTGAGGCAAACACTGGAGACTGCAGCAGATGAGCCACCGGCAGCCGATACGGAACCTACGCTCCCGGTGCCGGAAACTCTTGCCGCTCAGTTTAATCACCGGTAAAACCGCTGATGATGCCCCCCAGTCGAGGAACACGGAACTGAAACTAACCCAAACTATTCATGTCATTTCCTTTAGGACAGTGTTTATCCTCTCGGAGGCCCTTGATGATCAACTCAAGGCGCTGTGGTTCTCTCCCTTCCAAACGGATGACATAGAAAGTGAACTCGACATGGTGAGTGCCGGTGCTGCATATTGTCTTGCGCAACATCACTAGCCACGTATACATGGACGCAAATATTCTAATTGCATTCGGTTTATTTGTTCAAACTGAAAGAATGTAACCTTTGTATACACCTCATTCCCAAAGAAAAGTGCCAATCTGAGTGAATATATAATCGGATTCACAGGGGTGGAATATTCCTTTCCCCAATCCGATTGAGGTATCTTGTACCCGCTTTTGTGTGCATTAGCGCCATCTGTGGAACCGAATCTAAACCCTTCTATACGCCATTCACAAGTCCAGTTTTATTAAAAAAGAAAATATATATCTATATAAAACATGCCCCGAGTTTAATTATAAAATATTAGCAAGATTGAATTTGATCTTTTCCTGTTTAAATTTATCCCGGGTGCGTTCTTTCAGGGCATGCTCAGATATGACGTAACACGCAGCTCGAGACGTTCTTCGGTTTTAAAAATGGAGGCGAGCGATCGGCACTGGACTGCTGCGGAAAGTTTGTTTTGGATCCAAACTAAATTCAAGACCGGACGAAGGAAAAACTCGGGGAAAAACTCACGGAAGCCGGTATCACGTGATGTTGATGTTTACGTTTTGCTGGGCATGCCCCATGGACTTTGATTATAGTGCCGCATGTAGACAAGAGATTGGAATATTCCTTTCCGTGGATGCCATTGTTTTCGGAAAGGTCATTCGGAAAGAGAAAAACTCGTCATGTAAACGTGGCTACTTAAAAGCAGTTTCTACTTTTTAATTCCTCACTTTGTTGCCATCATTATATTTGTCCACACAAATAATAATAATAATCTAATAACTTAATAGTCTTATCCATGATTGCATCAATTGACGCACTTATGAGCCACGGTGACACCGGTGCCGTCTCAGCAGCTCTATCCTGTCTGTGTCATAGGTAAAGGTGGACCTGGTGGGTCTGGCCCAAGAATGTTGTCCAGAACTGGACCTGAAGGCTGAGCTGGAGCGCTCCTACCTGTCAGAACCTTCCTCCCCCGGTCACGCCAAGGCTCAAAAAGGCTTCCGGCCTGGGAAACACAAACATGAGACCTTCATCACATCCAGGTAGCATAATTAGTCTCAATTAGCTGAATGATGTTTGACTGAAATGAAACAAAATGTCATCACATTTTGCAGTGGTAAATCAGACTACGTGGAACCGGCGAAGAGAGCACACATCATGGCAGCCCCGCGTGGCAGAGGGGGTCGAGGGGGCTTTGGACAGAACCTCTGCAGACCCCACGACATCTTCCGCCAGCGCAAACAGAACACTTCCCGTCCTCCCAGCATGCACGTGGATGACTTTGTGGCAGCGGAGTTTAAAGACATTACCACCCCGATTGGACTCCTACCCCCTAAACGGCCTCCTAAAAGCGCCCCCAAGCTCCCGACCAGAGGACTCTTTACGGGAAACCGAGGCAGAGCCACCTTTCACAACCAGACTCGCTTTTTTACTCCACCGCAGCCTAAAAGTGTACTTCTGTCTGGTATGTACGCACCTTGTGTCTTGAGGGTCATGGGTCATAATGGTGGACCGAGGGCACGTTATGGTAACCTCTTCAAATCTCACACTGGATCCGGAAACCGGAAGGATTCATTCATTTTCTACTGCTTTTCCTCACGAGGGTCGAGGGGGTGCTGGAGCCTATCCCAGCTATCTTCGGGTGTGAGGTGGGGTACACCCTGGACTGGTGGCCAGCCAATCACAGGGCACATATAGACAAACAACCATTCACACTCACATTCATACCTATGGACAATTTGGAGTCGCTAATTAACCTAGCATGTTTTTGGAATGTGGGAAGAAACCCACGCATGCACGGGCAGAACATGCAAACTCCACACAGAGGGTGGAATCGAACCCTGGCCTTCTAGCTGTGAGGTCTGCGCGCTAACCACTCGTCCACCGTGCCGCCGGATGTAAAGCAATGATCACATAAAGGCCGCTCACAATTATGACAAAAGACATAAATCCGAGGGGGATTTGAACATGTCAGGGACCCCGGGGAGGCGCATCAGCCTGAGAAAAATAGCGACATGTTTAAATACTTCCTGTAGTTTCAGTTTGGAGTTTGACGTCAGTCAGCCGGTCCGAACCTGCACTTTGTAGTCTCTTCTCAGCACCAGCAGGAGGCGCTAAAGTCTTTTGTTTTTTCCCACAGGTAACTATGCTCGCCGAGAGGGAGGCCGAGGCTCATCGTGGAGCGGCCAAGTGCCAGCCGTCACTCACAGAGGAACGTACAGTGAACCTCGGGGGGGGCAAAGCAACTTCACACGAGGACCTCTGCCTTCCAGACAACTTCCTGCTAGTAAGGAATGACGCACACGTTTACGTTAAATGCATTTTTCTAAACGACTACTTCTCATCGTTTCCTAGATGCGTATCGCCTGGCTCCACGTGATCGCGCCCCACGCGGAAGAGGAGGAACGGGGCTGTCGTGGCTTAGCGGAGGAGGCGGTGGAGGCGGCGGGGGCGCGGGTGGTGGTGGCGGTGGTGGAGGAGGAGGTGGCGGAGGAGGAGGGAGAGGGTCCCAGGTGAGCAAGTTTAGCGGCGGGGGAGGGAGCGGAGGCGGGAGGGGCCGACACGTCCGCTCCTTCACCAGGTAAATCACACCTGGGCATTGACTGGAGGCTGTTAGGGCTCCTTTTTGGACCAACGGGGATCTTTTATGTGTCGTCTCCATGGCGATCATGATGTCATAATGATGTGCGGGCTTTTTGTGTTGTTTTATGTTTTGTTATTATGAATTGTACCCAGAGAATTAAAGTTCATAGCAACAGAGTTTGTTTCCCCTTTCGCCATTTTAATTGATTTTAGCCTTTTAAATTAGTTTGTTTTTAATTTTAATTGGTATTTTATATTTATATCTTTTATTAGGCACACATTGAAATACTATATATGTATTATATTACTACACTAATAGTGGAAATTAGTAGTCTATTCCCAGTTCAACCTACAGTCAAATGACATAAGATATTTTTCAAACACAGCGTCTGCTCCTAAAACATACCCGCCCACTTCCTGTTTTGCCGTTGATGTGATTACTACGATCTGGTTAAACATTGTTGACCAAGAAAAAGACGTTCTTATTTGGCTAATCTTCAGTCCAGTCTTTTCAGATGACTGTGACCTCCCGGCTCTTCTTCTTGATGTAGTCCAGCGTCATACTCCGGGTTCCACTCTTACGTGCGCCGTCACTCAGCTGGGGTGAAGGAGGAGGAGGAGGAGGATCTGATGCATTCAAAGCCTGAGATGAGTGAAGTGATAGACCGGGAAGATTTAAGGAAGCTTTCCTTCTCTGGTGCCCCGATGGCTGAGAGGATGGTTCCCATACGGGTGTCTGCTGATCCCCCTGCTGAGGGGCCTCTCGGGCCACCTGGTCCACAGGCTGCTGACACTTGGCGGGGTGCAGGTCTCTGAGGAGCTCCAGGAGTTCCTGCTTCTCCAGCTCCACCTCTGCCAACTCCTGTCTTCTTAGACGCTCGGCTCCCAGGAGGGCGCGCATGTCACCCATCACACGGGACAGCTGGCCCTGGATTGCGAAGACAGACCGTATGGATTACATGTAAGAACAGAACCAGGAAATTCCACGCATGCACGCACGGACCCTGGGGTCAAGTTTTTGTACAAGTATGCAAATTAGTTATAGAGTATGTAGTTCAAGAAAAATAATCCAAATGATCCAAATATTTCCCCGTTCTTCTCAAATAATATTCATACATTTTCTTCTCCTAATATTATGATTTTATTCCCATAATAATTTATATTATTCCTAATTTTCCAAAAATTACAACTTTATTTTGGTTTATTTTTCTCATAATTTTACAACCTAAAAAGGGTTTTTTTCTTTAATTTTATCTTTACGCAATGTTCCTTAGAATATTCTGAGTTTATTCTTGTAAAATTGCACCTTTTTTTTGTTAGAATATGACTTTGTTTTAATATTTTGACTTTGTCGCCATAAAATTATTTTTGTACATTTTCCTCATGGAATTTTGACTTTACGCTCGTAATATTTTGACTTTATTCTCGCAACATTATACCTTTGCAACTTTATTTGTTGTTTTGTTTTTCATATTACAACTTCAAAAAAAAATTCTTTATGCTCCTAAAATCACATTATTTTTTCTCATGATATTCCCACACTATTCTCATAAAATTATGACTTTTTTTTCATTAGATTGCAACATTTTTCTTCTAAAATTTTGACTAAAAAAAAAAAATTAAAAAAATAAAAATAAAATTTTGACTATCGGCATAAAATTATTGTTGTACATTTTCTTCTTGGAATTTTGACTTTACTGCCGTAATATTTTGACTTTATTCTCACAACATTATACCTTTGCAACTTTGTTGTTATTTGTTGTTTTATTTGTTTTTCATAATATTACAACTTAAAAAAATGTTCTTTATGCTCCTAAAATCACATTTATTCTCATAATATTCCCACACTATTCTCACAAAATTATGACTTTTTCCCGTTAGATTACAAATTTTTTCTCTTAATATTTTGACTTTATTCTTGTTTTTTAGTTTAGTGGTATGCTAGATAGAATGTGCTGCAGCACAATCAAAGAATAGGCTGCACTTGGGACACCCCTGCGTTACGTCAACCATCAAGTGTTTCTTTTTACACTTTAGTTGAGAATGTTTATGTGACAGTTTTGACCCTGGAACTGATAAATGCAATGTCTATGAACACCAATTCGGGGGGTTAAAAATAGTTGGGTCCTGTAAAAATGCTCTCTGTTTGTGGCCACGTTACCTTCACCTCCTCGACTTCGTTCTTCAGCTGCGACTCTTTCTGCACCATGTGTCTCCTCTGCGAGTCCAAACGAGACTCCATCTCCCGTCTCACCTCCTCCACCTTGCACAGCATCTCAACCCTAACGTGGAAGAGCGGAACCTCAGCCCCAAAAAAAAAAAAAAAAAAAAGTGTCCAGGTAACGTTGCGTCCGTCCACGTTGTGATACATACCGCAGCATCTCCACTTCCGTGCGCAACTCTGCCACACAGTTATGCTGCGGATGCTCGGTGGAGAGGAGAGTATGGCCGCACCCGTTTGGACACTCTCTGCTGCAGAAGTTGCATTCGGACAGGTGAGCCTCCAAGCCACGCCTCTCGACTTGAGCGGGACAACCTTGCAAGAAAAAGGCCCACGTGAGGTACATTTTCACAAACCTATCTCAGTTCAAAAGCAGCACACTGCAGCATGGGCTGTAACACTGCACACACACACACACACACACACACACAAATAAAACGCACACATTCACACGGTTGCTATACAATACCTACCACAGTGGTAACACATGTACTCGCCACCTGTCAACAATAATGTAAACCATGTTGAGAGAACAAGACCATCGTACACAAAGTCTCATTAAAGAATGATGGGAAGTTGACCCCGGCTGCCCTCTGAGCAAGTCCCGTAGATACAGGAGTTCATATGGTTGCCGTGGTGACCAAGGTGCCACCTGTTGCGTTCTCCCATAGGTGTGTCAGATTACATTTCCATTCCCAAAAGACGCAATGATGACATGTTGACTGTGAGGTAGTGTGTTATATGGTGCTATACAAGCTATACACGGATTACTCTAAAGCAGGGAAAAAATAATTAAAATTAAATTAAAAATAAATCTAAAGCAAATAATTTCATGAGATTTATTTTCATAATATTGTGACGTTATTCCCACAGTATTATAACTTTTTCCCAAAATTATTTTTTTGTTTCTCAGATTAAAAAATATTTTTTTGCCATTTATAAAAGACCTTTATGCTACTAAAATGACATTATTTTTCCTTAAAAGATTATAAATTCATTCTCATAAAATGTTGTACTATTTTGTCTTTATTTTTGTAAAATAGTTTTTCCATTATTATTATTATTATTATAACTTTCTTCTTCTCATAATTATAACAGAAAATATTTGAACATATTCTTAAATAATCTTTTTAAATTATTATTATTTAAATTATATTATATTATTATTATATTATTTTTTATTATTATGTATTATTACTATCATTTCATTTGTTTTGTTTGTTTCTCATAATATTTTTATAATATTATTAATTTTTTAAATTATTTTTTCTTTAGTACTTCAATTAAATGATGTTATTTGTCGTCATGATATTACGGCATGAAATGACAATTTTTTTCTCTTAATATTTTGACTTTATGCTTGTGAAATTATTACTGATTTTTAAATTTTTGCTGTTTTTTTTAAGGTTTCTTGTTAAATTATGTTTTCAGCACATGGCACAAGCCAATAAAAAATACTAAGGGCCACACTGTGGACCCCCTCGGCTCTAAAATATATCCAAGTAGTCACTTGAGAAGATATAAGTATGAAATATGAGTGGTGTGCTCGCTTTTGTGAGATGCTGTAATATTAAAAAAAAAAAAAAAATCAGGTTTCCTACCTGAGTTTGAGCATGATACAAACGCAAAGTCGCACTCATCCTCATGGGCGTGCAGGCTCTCCAGCGAGCACACAACATCACACCCGTGTCCTGCGTTCACACAACGTATCTGCAGACGGTTGAGGTCGTTACGCATGTACCTGCCAACACATGATGTTATCATGAACAGAGAAGATAATATAAAAACGTAACATAACCCCACCCAGTTTACCTGTAGAGAGGTTTGAGACCTCCCACATCCAGCGGCTGTCTATCCTCCGGACAAGTGTGGTGATGGAGCAGCCAGCTGCTGATGCAGGCGCTGCAGAAGGCGTGTTCACAGGGCGCCTGGAGGGGGCGCTCGAGCACGTCTCGGCACACGCAGCACAGTAGCCCGTCATTCACGTATCCCACAAACCTCTCCAGGTCATACCCCATCCTACAAAAAAAAAAAAAGCACACATGAGAATGCGACACATCACATTCCCGCTTTCCCGCACATCCTTACCTGACGGTCCAACTTTTCCTCTTCCTGGTGACCTTTATGTCTGAGCTACGCCCTGCCCTTCTTCATTGCTCTCTTTCCCTGTTGCTTCATCAAATTGAGGGTCTCCTCTCTCTTAAAGCCCGCCCCTACCTCTGGGAGTGCATGTCCCTGGAGACGTATCCCTGGCAACAAAGGATTCCGGACGCGGGAAAAGCAGCTGTCAGACGGGAATGGACCGGAGCAGAGGGACAAACGAGACAGAATTACAGGTCACACTCACACGTCAACACATGCCGCTGTGTGGTGGCTGCTCCTTGAGCTGCACTCAGATTACTGCCGTCTTTGCCTATAGGTTACTCTCACTCTCCCTGGATGCGGGATTAACTTGGATTAAACTCTCTCCCGCGCTGATTGGATTACAGGCCGCACAACATCAAATGACGTCAAAAATCAACAAGCAACCTATACGGCTGCATCCTTCCACTCATTGTCAGTTGCCATTATTGTTATTGTCATGTTTGTTCTTAGAACAACATATCGGTGATTAATTATAGGCTACTTTCTGTCCATTATAGTATCAATTCCATCCAACTGTACTGGGGTGTACAGAATAGTTAATAATAATTATTTTATAATTATATATTATAATTATAAATATAAAATTATAAATATATATTATAATTATATAATTATAATTTTATAAATATATGACAGACATGAAGATGCCAGATTACATAAACATTACCTTGTTTTGGTGTCTTCAATTAATCACATTATCACAGAGCACCTTGTTAGTTTGATTCCTGTTCCTCTACCTCTATTAATAAAAGTAACACTACTTACACCTGTAGTAGAGTACAACTGGTCACACGACGGTCTTTACCGCCTCCAGCGGCGTAGCAAAACAAGCGCACCACTCACCACTCTCATGTCCCACCTTCTTCCGGGATTTTAACCAATTACGTCTCACAGCTTGCTCAGCGGGAAAACGGTGCGGAAACAAAACAATACCGCGTCAGAAAAGCCAAGTACAAGTGACTTTTTATGAACTATTATGGCTTCTAACTAACTTCTAGCTGGTAAGTTTTGTTGTTAACTGTTTTTCTGTTTTTAAGATTACAGTCATTACAGTCAAGCGTGTTTTGTCACTACCGAGTTACTGAACTTTCTGGCGTTCAACAGCTAGCTAGCTTACAGTTTGAGATAGCTACATTGTAAATATGTGTAATAATTATATTATTTTCCCAATGTAGGTTGTGTGTGTTTATAATGAGGCGCTCTGGAGCCCCCAGCCAACTCCTGGGTAATGCTGCGAAAAAGCCTCGTTTTATACCTCCTGGAGCATCTTCATGTGTTGCAGTTGAACCCAAGACCCAAAGCCCTAAACTAGGCTTGGTCGATACCCTGAATAAGGTGAAGTATTTTTTATATTTTAGCTACAACATGGGTGTCCAAAGTGCGGCCTGGGCACCAACTGTGACTCATTGCTTGTTTTGTATTGATTAGTCTACAGCACAGTCTAAAAATACAAAAATATCAGCAACAATAATGGGTAATTAATAAGAATATTGGTTGAATATTGACACTATTGTTATTGTGTATTCATCCAGTAGTAACATCTTCCTTCTTCTCACACTCCTATTTCCCTGTAAGGTGCAGAGAAGTCTAGCAGCGCCACCTCCCAGTCAAAGTGAATGCACTGGCCAGGCAGCACCAGCCTTGTCCAAAGCTCTGGCTCGAGTGCTCAGTGCTACAGAAAGTAAGGAGAATATTGCCGACACCCAACCTACAAGCCCTTCCTCACAAGAGCTCGTAACATCAACAAGCATCAGAGGAACAGGTAAGGAGACCGACCAAGTAGTTGAATGGGGGGAAATTTGTATTTTTTGACTTTGACTTTAAATATACGTATGTAACGCATGTTATCTGTCACCAAATCACATCTAATAAGCTATGACAAAAAAAATGCTGATGCTGTATCTCCTCTGGAAAGGATACAGACTAATTCAAGGGTTTTCAAACTATGGCACGGTGAGCTTCACCTCAGAGAACATAATTTGGGTTGTACTACTTACTGGAAAACTTCCTGTAGTATAATTTGTGGCATTTTCTGCTTGCCGCAGACAATGTTTACATCCTTTATATAGGAACTAAAAATCCACTCATTTTGCATTTGACATCACTGAAGTCTGATAAACAGGTTGAAGAAAAATATGTTTTATACGCCACCTCTGCAGTCTTTTTAATATTTTTGGAAATTATTATCTTTGGAAATATTTGATCACCCTTAATATCTTAATTTACGTAAAATTGGATTATAATCAACAGCATTTCTTTAAGTGAATAATTACACCTTCACTCCATCATAGTGAAATGTGTATTGAATGGCTTATTTAGTCACTGGTCAAAAATATTACACACACCTTTCAATATGATGCAGTATACATGTCTGACTGCAATATTTAAAAGTCAATCATAGCCTCGCTTTTCAAAGTTATTTATTAAGTTTATATACTGCATATAAATACACACACAAGTATGGTTTTGTCGTTATTGTGTCGACCCCTGCTGGCGATTCAGAAGTATGCAGCCTCAACTCCTCCAACATATATCCATTTAAAAACACCGACACAACCTTCGTTTTAGTAACGTGTTTGTTCAATACTCAATACGGAAAGCCAAACTGCTAAAGAGGATCATGTGGTTTTTGTTGTATGTGGCGAAGCGGTTGCGACACCAGGCAGGTTAGTACCGTGGTGCTGGACCCGGTCGGGATCCGCACTCAAGCCGCTCCTCCCCATCGATATCATCCGTTGCCTCTACTTCCCATCCGGAAAACAGCCCCATCGGACTCGAACGACTCCCACCGCAACACTAGCGTGATCTGGCAGGTGTCAACATCAAGCTCAGACGCGTTAGCATGTAGCATCGCAACGCGCGCGCCCAGCGTAGTCGCGCCCCCTCACGGACATGTGCAGCGCGCTCTCTCTTAAACTCCTCCCCCAGCTTAGTTAAACCCGCGCTGCAGACAGACATCTTCGTGCACAACAGTGTCCGGGTAGACCCAAATAAACTGATCTGCACCAACCCCCCCAACTGAGTGTCACCATCTTTTGTTGTGTGTTGAGGCTGCGTGCCCCCCCCCCCCCCCCCCCCCCCCCCCGCTGTGCTCGGTTTGAGGTTTAGAGAGGCCGGGCTGTAAGTAGGTCGGGCTGGGTTTAAGCGGCTTAGCGACGTCAGTCTAAGCTGAGAGGAATTCATCCAAAACCCTGCGCGGTAGGCGGGGGCCTAAGCGAGGCTGGCCTAGTTAAGCCTGATTCTTATTGTTCACAGCAGCAGCCTGGTTTTGTTGTGCAAGGAAGCAAGAGAGGCAACCAAGGAGTGGTGCGTTTCCACTCTCATGACAGAACACAGCCTGTGTTTGTTTTGGAGTGGGAAGAGGAGGAAAATGAGGCCTGTCAAGGAGTTAAAGCTGTGTTGTGTTTACATCACGGTGGACTAAGAGAATTCTGCATCAGGACAAGAACAGACAGACAGACAGGTGGTGGAGTGACAGCTGAAGGCCCGACTTGGTCTGCACTTTTAAGATGGCTTCGGGCTCGGTGTTCCTCTCCAGCATGGTGGGTAAAGCTCGCTCCTCCAACTTCACCCTCTCTGAGAAGCTGGACCTGTTGAAGCTGGTCCGCCCTCACATCCGCATCCTGGAGGAGCACACCAACAAACACGCCGTCATCGTGGACAAGAACAAGTGCTGGGACACCGTGGCGGAGCAGTACAACGCCTTGGGGGGCGACAGGCCTCACCGCACGGCGCAGGGCCTCCGGACCCTCTACAAGAGGCTGAAGGAGTCGGCCAAACAGGAAGTGATGCAAAGGAGACACGCCCAGCCGGAGTACAGAGCCAGCATCTCTGAGCCTACCAGGAGAATCATGGAGATGATCCCTCACCTGTTTCAGCATGTGCCTATTCACGAAAAGGACCTGGCGCTGCGAAGGTACACGCACCGGCACGGACACACGCAAGTACTACACAAGTACTACACAAGTACTACACAAGTACAAGATTAGTCGGAAGCCAACGCACACCCAAACATTTGGGGTTCTTTTAGTATTTTTTGAAGGAGAAATCAGCCTGCATGTACTGTATACTATGTGGGTACTATAGGGTGTCTCCAAAAGACGGACATCATTTTGATAAATTAGACGATTTTCACCCCAATGATCTCAGATTTTAACGAGCTCTGCTAAAAAGTTTTGTAGAGCATCACTGAAGCACGGGAGAATGTTGTCAAGACGTGCTGCAGCGTGTTTGGCAGCAGCTGGACCGCTAACATCATGTCATGTCATTTTTTATTTTTTTAGATGAAGCCATTTTGTTTGCCAAGCACATGTTATTACACAGATTGAGTTCAAATAATTTTATTTGGGACACGTGACATATATATGTATATATTTAATATATTCAAATTTGTTGTATTGCTGTTGCTAATCAATGCACTGAATATTGTGTAAATCCACTGACAACACACAGCCAGTATTGGCTAAATAACTAGCAACACATGTGCCAAGATAATTGCGTCTTGGTGGTGGCAGTGTCATGGTCTCAGGCAGGCAGCATGAGTGCTGCCAGCATTGGGGAGCTGTGGTGCATTCAGGGATTCCAGTAACTTGTGAATTCCACACCCAAGAGAATTAAGGCAATGCTAAATATCAATTTGTCAATCAATAATGTGTGTCGCCAGCTATTTGTACAATAATGGCCGTGTATATTTCATACGTATGTCTATACTGCGATAGAAGATGTACACTGACTATTCTAAAGTATTTCCAAGTTCTATAGTATTGTTCCTTGAGAATATATACAGTAAACCTCGGACATATCGGATTCAATTGTTCCCACTGGTTTTATCCGATATAAGCGAAATCCGTTATATGCGTATACCGGAAAATGTCCATTTTACGCATATATCGGATTTATATCCGGTATATGCGTAAATGGGATTTTATCCGTTATAAAAAGGCACTTCCTTGACTATGTTTCCAATGTACCTGGACGCGCAGGCAACGCTGCAAACGCTGCAAATGACGTCGTATAGCGGCCTGTCACCATTCGGCGAATCGGAGCGCCACGATGCGGCCATCCGATATATGCGAGGGAAATTTAATGGAAATGCATTGGAACGGGACTGGAGATTTTGTCCGAAATAGGCGAAATCCGTTATAAAAAATCCGATATATGCAATGAATTTTTATTGGAAATGCATTACAGAAAAATCGGTTCTTTTTTATCTGTCCGTTGTGAGCGAATTTCCGATATATCCGAGGTTTACTGTATATAATTTGTCAATAAGTGTCATGTGACCGTTGTCACTCATGTTGATCCTTGTGTCCATCCACAGATTAATATACCGTAAGCACACATCTCCCATCGAAGCTCCTGGCAGCAGCTCCTCTCTTGCTGGCCTTCAGGAATACTCGGCAGCCGTCCCAGCAATTCCCCATGAGGTAGTCCATCTGGACGCCGAAGATGATGTAAAACCGCCTCCGGATCTCCCCATCCCCTGCACGCTCTCGGAGCCAGGGCTGGAGGCCGGCCAGGAGCTGGAGGAGGAGCGGGACGCCGACAGCATCCACGATTACGAAGCATCCCTGTCACCCGCCCCTTCGTCTGTCAACATCGCCCTTTCCGCATCGCCGCTGCCTTTACGCCACGACCTGTACCCCAACAACATCTACCCCCACCACGAGCCCGAGCACTTCCGCCCGGTGCACTTGGCCAAAGAGGAGCACGAGTTGGTGCTAGCCAATCACAGGAAAGTGGCCGTGTACCTGGAGGAGAAGAGGGAGGGGCTGAAGAGGAAGCAGCAGCTGGAGGAGGAACTTTTGAGAGCCAAGATCAAAGTGGAGAGGCTGAAGGCGGCCCGACTCCGACATGGATTGCCCATCTCTCTTTAGCAAACGGAACCAGGGACTCTGGCCCTACGTAAACCATTTCATCTCAGGATGGTCCACACATTTTTGCCACTTTGGCCCCCTGCTGCTAAAGTCTACAGCTAGACAGGGTTAGTCGTCAGAGTCTTATCATTTTTGTGCAGCACTGGGAATTGAATGGAATGGACTCCATTTTGAGAGGAACGGAAACAAAATGTCTCGTCCTTCGTCTACTTTCCATCGGTGAATCAAGTGACTGATTGTTGATGCTACACCATTTCCAGCCACCGCCATCAGTTTTTACACCGCCAGGTTCAAGGGGGCCATACGTGTTGAGCCAAATCCAGCTGGTGCGGGTTCGAAAAATCTGCGAGATAAGAATCATGGACTACATAGTGCCTCCCGCAGACGACGATGAGCCTGCCTACCGTCAGCGTCTGTTCATGTTGCCGTTATGTGTCACATTCTTTTGACAGATGACGCAACAACACTGTGATATGTAAATCTGACAAATTCATAAGGGAATGATAATTATGTGCATCTTAAGGATGCCGTTTCTGCCATCGCTCCATTGTAGCCGTGTGACAGTGGTGCCAGTATTTGGAATATTCTTGTCTACTGTTGAATATTTTAGAGTTCATTAAAAAAATCAACTGGTCGGTTTATAATGATGTTTAATTAATGTTCTCACACTGAGCCTTAATGCACAATTCTAATGTTGTTACCGAGAATGAGTTAAAAAAATAAGCCTGCTTTATTTGTGGCCAGTTTAGAGAAAAAGGCAGATGCAGTTTTGTGACATTAAGAATTATTTCATATACTGTAAGTGACTGGAATATTGTTGTATTTTTGGTAAGTGGCTGTTGGGTATTGTTACTTTTGTTTGTCTTTTTATATTAAAAACAACGTTACTATCCTGCGGCCTTTCATGGAATGTCATTCAAGCTCCACACAGGGAACGAGTTGTTGTGTTGCAACAGCGGCCTCTGCTGGTGTGACCCCGTGTGTGCGTGTATAGAATCTCCCTCACCATGTGTGTTTTTGCATCTATTCCCACAGCCCCCCCGCAGCGATCTGCCGGAGCAAATGGAGTTCCTGATGCGACGGACTGCAGCCGGGATGCCGTGCGCTACTTCAGCGTCATGTGGTGTAAGGCCAGTAAGAAGAAGCACAAGCGCTGGGAAGGGGATGCTGTGCTGGTGACGAAGGGGCGCACTGCCACCCTGAAGGACATGGAAGGCAAGAACATTGGACAGGGTAAGGCTCCTCAGTTACTAAAACTTTAACAGTACTTTGTTTATGTCAAAGTCTCTCAAAACGAGGCTATTCATAATTTATGTTTGTTATAATTATGTACCTCAGTGGTGTCCAAAGTGCAGCCCGCGAGCTGCTGTATACCATAATGTCATACTTTCTGTCCATGTAGGTAGCGGCTACAAGGTGTCAGTATTGGCTTCCCTGTGTGAGGGGGACAGCCTGATGATTGGAGCGAAGGAGGTGGAGGTCATGGGTGTCATATCCGCAGAGAATTTTGCCACCGGACGTTGTTTCCAAGAAGCCCAAGGAGATGGAGAAGATCCACCGCCGAAGACGGCGCCTTCACGATGCTTGCCATCCAAACCTTTCTGCCCTCCTACACTTTTGGGGAGAGCGGGACTTCCACGATCAAAACCAGCAGAGGAACAGACCTGCAGACCTCGCTTTAATCCACAAGCTCCAAGTATGTAGACACCTTGTAGCTCCAGAGAACGGACAGTAATTGATCTTTGTAATGTTCCTATCAGATGCACTTGTGATGCCTCGGCCGTCCCCCAACCATCAGTGGTCTAACAACAAGTCTGGACTCCCTGTGGTTGATGTCGTGGTTGACCCGCACCTGACAGCTCACCTGCGCCCCCATCAGAGAGACGGCCTGCTCTTCCTCTATGAATGTGTTATGGGCATCAGGTTGTACTTTTATTTGTGGGTCTAATGTCTTCTAAAAGGCTCCTACCAACTCATCCATTTGTGGACCTCAGAGCTGAAGGGCGCTACGGGGCTATCCTGGCTGATGAGATGGGTCTCGGGAAGACCCTCCAGAGCGTGGCTCTCTGCTGGACGCTCCTCAAACAGGGTCCGTATGGCGGGAAAGCGGTCACCAAGCGCGTGCTTGTGGTCACGCCTGGCAGCCTGGTGCAGAACTGGGGGGCCGAGTTCAACAAGTGGCTGGGGCGTGAGAGGATCAACGTTTTCACTGTGGATCAGGTGAGGAAGTTACAGAGCCCCTGAGGGGGGCGTAAAGTCCAAAACATGTATGGATCCGCGACTTCCGTTGTGATTTTTGTCACACGCCTGAAGTGGTTCCTAACTATGAACCATATAAGGAAGTCCACCCCTCTGTGACATCACAAGGGAACGGTTTTCCCACGGCTTTTCAAACTGAGCGTTTTGAGCCATCCCAGACTTTTTTTAGGGCTCACTTCCAAATCTCAAACCTCATTATCTGAAACTCTGGCATCATTTTAACACAAGAATGCAACATTCTAACTACATTTGTAGGTCAGAAAAGTGGAAAAAGCATAATCGGTCCCTTTTTAACAATTCATTCATTCATTCATTCATTCATTCATTTTATACCTCTTATCCTCACGAGGGTCGCGGGGTGGGGTACACCCTGGACTGGTGGCCAGCCAATATAGCACATATAGACAAACAACCATTCACACTCACATTCATACCTATGGACAATTTGGAGTCGCTAATTAACCTAGCATGTTTTTGGAATGTGGGAGGGAGAAAAACCACGCATGCACGGGGAGAACGTGCAAACGCCACACAATCAACATACAAAATAATCTGGTTATTTTTCATGTCCATAAGAAACAACTGTAATTGGATTTAAAGTACTTAAGTGTATAATTACATGGAAGTATTTACACAGTGCAACATTTATTTCAGTAATGGCAAAGTTTACATATTTGTTAAACAATTTGACAGAAACCGACCACTTCATGCAAGCCGCACTTTTACTGACGGGCATGTAGCGCTCTCTTGTGCTGCAGTGAAATGAGTCAAAGCGGAAACAAAAATGGAAAATTGCCCCCCCCCCCCCCCCCCCCCCCCCAGCTCTTAAGTTGTTATAGACAATAAACAAATTAACTAATTATGCCGTATTTGGATCCAAAGGAGCACAGGATCGAGCAGTTTGCTTTGTCTCCTCTCCACAATGTCCTTGTGATCAGCTATGAGATGCTGCTGCGCAGCCTTGAACAGGTTTGCTCGCCTCACGTCTCTTCACGTTTGGGTACGATTGTGTAAAAAGACAACTGCTGAATGCCATTTTTTTTTTTTTTTTTGGGAAGGTTCAAAAAGTGGAGTTTGGTCTTATTATCTGCGATGAAGGTCACAGATTGAAGAACAGCAACATCAAAACATCCTCGGCCCTCAGCAGCCTGAGCTGCACTCGCAGAGTCATACTAACAGGTACAAAGGACCCGCTTAACGCTCAAATTGGGGGGGTAGCGACAACCTGCTGTTGTTCAAGTTATATTAAATGTCTTTCCAAGGCACCCCAGTGCAGAATGACCTCCAGGAGTTCTACGCCATCATCGACTTTGTTAATCCTGGAATTCTTGGCTCAACCACTGCGTATAGGAAGGTGTATGAGGAGCCCATTCTTCGCTGCAGGCAGCCTTCCTGCTCAGAGGTGATGCTCCTTCCTCCACACTACATGTTCAGTGATTGTAGTACCAACTATCCTAAACCAGATCACATCTGCCCCCCCCCCCCCCCCCCCCCCCACACACACACACACACACAATAGGAGGAGAAATCTTTGGGCGAAGAGCGAGCTGCTGAGCTCTCCCGACTCACCGGCATGTTCATCTTGAGGAGGACGCAGGAGATCATCAACCGCTACCTCCCACCCCGCAGCGACTGGACCCTGTTCTGCAGGCCGTCTCCGCTGCAGCGAGAGCTCTACACGCATCTCCTCAGCCACAGAGTGTTCAGAGCCTGCCTCCAGGGCTCCATGCAGACACACACCCACCTGGCCTGCATCACGGCCTTGAAAAAGCTGTGCAACCACCCTGCTCTGCTTCACTCCACCATCATGGTTGAGACAATTATAGCGTTACAATTATTATAAATATGCGCAAATGTTGTGATGCTGAGGGTTCCTGTCTTCTGCTCTTCAGGAAAAGGCTGCTTCAGAAGAGATGACGTTATATGAAGGTCTAGCACTGTTTTTCCCAGAGGCCTACTCTTCGGATAGCTTGAACCCTGCTGACTCGGGGAAACTTTTGGTTCTGTTGGACTTGCTGGAAACCATCAGACAACTCAGCCCCAATGACAGGTGTGTGATTATCACGCGTGTAGTAGCTTAGCGTATAATTGATGAGCATGTCATGAGAGTGAAGGTGTCTCCTCCAGGGTTGTGGTCGTGTCCAACTACACTCAGACACTGGACATGATCCAGAGCGTGTGTGTGCACATGAGCTACACATTCTGCCGGCTGGACGGACAAACGCCCACCAACCAGAGGCAACGTCTGGTCGACGGCTTCAACAGCCCTCATTCTCCCAATTTCCTCTTTCTGCTGAGCTCCAAAGCTGGCGGGGTGGGGCTCAATCTGGTGGGGGCTTCCCATTTGGTGCTCTATGACCTCGACTGGAACCCTGCAAATGATATTCAGGCAAAACACCGGCCAAAATCTTCAGTGTGGACGATGATCTGCTATTGCAACATTATTTTGTTTGATGTTTGCAGGCCATGGCTCGAGTGTGGCGAGACGGACAGAAGAAGACCGTGCATACCTACCGTCTCCTCACCGCAGGTTGGAGTAACTATACATAACTCACCAGGGTTTTTGGAAGACATCATGGTTAATACTTGATGCAAGTCTAGTTTATTTATACTTAATTTAACAGCTAAATGACTCACATTGTACACAGAACACACGAAGAACCTATCCAATACTGCAATAGTAACATTGAAATGGATGAAATTAAATTGTTAAAAAAAAATACTTTACTTTTATGGATGTCTTGCACATTGGAAGGGGCGTTGCAAGGGAGGGAGATGTAGGGAGGAGGAATTACTCATGATAGTGGTGTTATTATTATTATTACAGTAAACCTCAGATATATCGGATTCAATTGTTCCCACTGGTTTTGTCCGATATAAGCGAAATCCGTTATATGCGTATACCAGAAAATGTCCGTTTTACGCATATATCGGATTTATATCCGGTATATGCGAAATCCGTTATAAAAAATCCGATATATGCAATGAATTTTTATTGGAAATGCATTACAGAAAAATCGGTTCTTTTTTATCTGTCCGTTGTGAGCGAATTTCCGATATATCCGAGGTTTACTGTATTATTTGTTGCTCACTGTACACCACACTGATTATAAATGGATAATGTTTCCATCAAGGTACCATTGAGGAGCGCATATTCCAGCGGCAGGTTTCCAAACAGGGACTCTCTGGGACAGTGGTGGACCTCGGCAAAGGCTCCGAGCACGCCAACTTCTCCACCAGCGAGCTCAGAGACCTTTTCAGCCTGACTGAAACGCCCTCCCTAACACACGACCTATTGAACTGCAGCTGTGACACGAACGGATCCATCGCTTTGATCGGCACGTTGATTATCAGACTTTACCTGGAAAAGATAGAGTCACTCACTCATTTGCTTTCTTTCCCCGCTCAGATGTCAGAGATGATGATGAGGAGGAGCAGGACGATGCAAAACGGCCATGCCAGCTCGGGCGTGAACGTGGCGGGGGGTCGGGGCAGAAACATCTCAGCATGTCCGAGCTGATGAAGTGGCGACATTTCTCTGGAGACGCCCACACCTTCTCAGACCCTTACCTTGATCACGCCAGAGACCATGTCACTTTTGCCTTTCAGACCACCATATCCCACACGGACCAGTAAGCACAACTACGGACCGGAACTGATTAGGGCAAAATGGCATCCAATGCGAGACCTGTATCAAAATACTTCACATAGAAAATAAAGGCAATCATTTGACTAATTAGTTTTGTAGTTGTGTAGAAGGGTAAGGTTTTTGGGAGAGAGCCTACATTGAGAGTTTGCACAGGAGTCCCTAATATTGTGGAAGGTGAGTGTCATTAAATATTAAAACAATTGTAGTGGTAATAAAACTTGATTATTTATTGTCCATTGTTGCAGGTCAGGACAACACAGTCTCTGCTCATGCATGGACTTCCTGCTGTGTCCATATAAGGTAATACTGTCTTTTTTTAGTTCATTTTATGCGGTCCATCAATTGGGAATAATAATAGTTTACATGCTCCTTCCTGCCTTGTGACGGTTTTCACTGAACAATAAGCTCGCCTCGGCGATACTTTCTCCCGCAATGACCTTCAACATGGCTGTGTCAAGTGAGTCAGAGGTCGTTTGGTAGATGTGGCCCACTCCGGCTCTGTTCATACTCGTCTTTGTTGCAGCGCAGCGTGGGAGTTGCGTGTCTGTGTGTGTGTTGCAGCATGGGCTGCGTATGCTCTGTCAGAGCGGCCCAGTTACGAGACATTTTATTGTTACATAAAATGGCCGATTTATCGTATATTTGACCATCATCACGCTGCATGATTAGGCAATTTTATTGCATAATAAGTGGGTTTCTGGGATGTCGGGCTTTGCTCTTTATGTGAACTCGCATGATTACACAAATCCCCTTATGACGACTTATTATACTACTGACTGTTATGTGAATGACTATTATACTCGTCTACTTGAAATTAGATTAGGTGAGCTGTCTGCAGTACCTCAGTAACTCTAATTTCTCCAAATATTATTTAGATATTTATTTTCCCCAATGTGGCCCTTGGTGAAAAATACTTTTCCACCCCTGCCCTAAGTGAAAATGTCCAAAATGTGAGGGTGTATTTGGCTGTATGAGAGGAACTGTCCATCCATCCATCCATCTTCTATTCCGCCTATCCTCACTTGGGTCACTTTTGTGTAGGGGGCAGCCAAACAACCATTCACACTCACGTTCCTATGCAAAATTTAGAGTTGCCAATGAACCTAACATGCATGTTTTTTGGAATGTGGGAGGAAACTGGAGCACCCAGAGAGAACCCACTCACGCAAAACTTGACACAGAGACGTGAACCCAGATCTTCCAGCTCTTGCTAACCACTAGACCAGGGGTGGGCAAACTTTTTGACTCGCGGGCCGCATTGATATGACAAAATTTACGGGGGGGGGGGGGGGGGGGGGCAGACTATATATTTTACACGTAACAGTCCACCTGGTATTATTGTATCTGTAAAATTGTCATGCAATCTGCTATTATTATTTATTATTTTATATTTATATTTAAATGTTTTAAAAATAATAAAATATTATAATAATTACAATAAAATTAAAATAATAATTATTATATTATTATTATTATGTAAAATATGCAAATATAACAATAATATTATATATAATATAATAATTAGCATTCATATAATAATTATAATCATAATAGTTCTAATAATAATTATAATAATCTAATAATAATTATTATTATTATTATGTGCTTGTGTCTCTTTTTTCAGGAGCACTTTGTAAACAACAGACCATGTCAAACAACGAAATTGATAAAACCATCAAAAGGTTGGCTCAGGCCATGATGCCAGGTTGTATGTTGACTTTAAATGAAATACTTTGGAAAGATTGGGCGGGCCGTATTCAAACACTTGGCGGGCCGGATGTGGCCCCCGGGCCGTAGTTTGCCCACCCCTGCACTAGACCATCGTCTTATGTTGCTATTAGACCAATAATGTTTGACCCAAAAAAGGACGTTAATGGGTTTGGAAGGATGAACAAGTCTTTAAATGAGGTGGCTAGAGGTCGAGCGTAGCAACTGTCACTAGGCAACAACCGCTACAAAGGTAGCAGGCTTTTGTAAACAAAGGACTCCACTGAAACTTCCCTACTCATCTCATCCATCCTCACCGTGTCATTTATCACTTGATTGATATCCAGGACAGCCAGTCTAACATAATATGCCTAGCATTAGCTTACACCCCGACAATACAATACAAGCTAACAATAGAACTCCATCGAGCTAATTCTCTAATGTATTTATTCTAAACTGAATCGCGATGGGGAAGAAGGACAAAGTAAGAAGCCAAAAATATTACCACTGCCACACTGAATGGGAGGAGAACTTATTTTCAATCAAAATCAACGGTAATGACTCATCAATGTAAGATTACTGACGCCTAGTCGTGACCACAATACTATATATTACATAGTCTTTCAATATTTTTGGACTAATATGAAACGGCAATCATTTATGCTTGCTTGTTGGAAAATAGTCCCATAACCGCAATTTCACACTCAACTTTTTGTGTGATTTTTTACTTGGACAACACATTTGACTGCATTTTCAGGATTAACTATTAATTGTTTGGCTAAATATTATATTTTTTTACTTGTGTAATCTCTCCCGGAATGTTCTTAACTCCTGTTTCCATATTGTGTGGGGAGCTTTGGCTGTAGCATGATGTTGACACTGCCAATCAGTCCACTTCATTTTGCCTCACTTGCTTCAAGATGCGATTAATCTACATTATTTCTATACGATTCTTAATGATCAGTTAACTACCATGATGGCCATGCCTATTTCCTATTAGCGTCCCACCAGAGGGTGGCCCGTGTCGGGGCAAGACCCGTATGTGTCATCATGCGCCAGCGTTGCCACCAGACACGTGTCAGATACACACCCGTCCGATGGCCATCCAATTGATCCAAATGGTGTCTCGGGGGCCATGTGTCTGGTGGGTGCACGAGGTGTGGTCGGTTCTAAAGCTCTTACCGTCCGCTGCCAATCCCCCTTTTTAAGCCTGCCAGCTCATAGACCAGCCTTATGGATCGGAATGAATGACTCCATGGCTGCACGGGGTAGGGAGGGGTTAGGATGAGAGACTAAATCACAGATTGGAACGTTTATTCCCTGTGATCCCGGGACCTCTGAATGAAGAGGCATTCGGGCCAAGCCTGCGGCATTAACTCTCATCGAGGTCACATGTCTTATATTTCATTCATTATCACTTAGAGAATCATTGACATTTAAGCTGCATGAGCTTTTAGCCACGTGCATGGGCCGGCTGCACGTACTCTTCAGGCCGCCAACTATTTTATCGTCTGGCACCTGCTCAGACACAGCAGAAGTGATCGAACTCATCAAGGAGCAACGAGTCCTTCAGAGAGAGGCGGCCTTCGTGGCCATAACATCCTCTCGTGGTATTCAGGACGTACTTTGCCCTTCACCCTATTTATGACCTCTCATCGAGTACTGCAGCGTACTGACAAACCTGTGTGTTGGATTTCAATTCAGAGTTCTTTATGCTGGCGGTTCTTGAACAGTCGGCCTTGCACCAGCATGCAAATAATCCCCGGCAGTCTATTCCATACACAACATCGTTCTTCCTGAACCACAAACTAGCCTGCTTGATAACAAATAGGCTGAGTTCAATGCTTTTGTCACCAAATAATTTTCCCTGGGTTCTTGTACAGTATTGCACCCAACAATCTAATCTGTATCGTTCTGCAAAATTGAAACCGTGTTGCTGACTGACTGACTGCATTTTTTTCATTGAGTGTGACAGCTAAATAACCCGCCATGGGGGCAAAGAAAAAACTTTTGGCGTTGATCTGACCAGGATGTAAGGCAAGTCTGCAGTCTCTACTTCCGGATTGGATTTGGCATCCAACATGTACGGCTGTGTGTTTAAAAGCGGACATTTTAAAAAGATCAATCGCTGTTTGTTATCAATTCCTATAGTTCAGCTAGCGGCACAAACCGGAACTCCTTTTAAATACTAAACCACAGCGTAGTGGGCTTACAGGGACATACAGAAATACAGCTGAATAGGTGCAGATTCTGGAAGAACAATAAAGCGTTTTATGCTGGTTATTGTGTGTAGCTGCTCTATAGGAGTCCACAACTCAATACAAAGGACAGAAAAATTAGCATAATGGGTCTATAAGAAATTACATGAGTAATAAAATATGATTAAATTGTTAATAATAAATCCCAAAGTGAATATGTTGAGTGTATATAACTGGGCTCTTCTAGTAAACTTTTTGTTGAATTGCACAATTTGAGTAAATTAAGCAATAACTTGATCAATGAATCAAAAATTGTGCTTAATATTACTGAATTAGAATTTGGCATAATAATGTATTGTGGTGGTGACTGTCTGGGCATGTAGGACACAACACCGTGCTCCGGTATCAATCATGTCCAAACTGACCGTCGTGACCCTGCCAATGTGCAGCATGAAATCCTCCATCGCCTCCCGAGCCCTCCTCGCCGCGCTCCAGCACTTAACAAGGATTTAAGGTTGCCCCCGTCGTCTGTCGGCCAGATGAGATCACAGTGGATGAAACCACAAGTACTGCAAAAACAACAACAACAGCAGCAGCAGGAAAAAAAGCCTTGTGGTAATCCCACAATTAGTATAATGGCTCTGTATGGTCGGCTCCTTGCAAGCAAAACCACTGAGACCAGTTAGAATCACATGTTTGCAACATGAAAGCAAAGGAAACACGCTTGATTGATTGCAAACAAGCGTTGAGGGGAAATAGGATTTTCATCAGCTCCTTTTTAAACACCAAAATGTGGATTCTGTCAGGTATTCACACTATGATGATCTCTTGATGGCAAAGGCAAAAAAAAAGCTTTCTCTCTTTGAACGTGGCGGGACTGTTGAGCTGCTGAGGTTGGATGCAGTCATTTGAAGCTTCAAAGATCCTGACCTAAACCCCAGAACCGGTTGTTAGGGATTTGCACTAGAGCACCAAACATGGGATACTGAAAGGTTATTTTTGCTAAAGTGTTATTCTCTACTGAGAAAATGGCTTCAAATGTTACTTTCATGACAAGGAGGTCCCATTTGAGATGATACAGGGGAGCTAGGGGACCATGACTTCCTGTTTCCGTTTCTAACGCGATGCTACCAGGGACATTTTGGGACAACACAATTGGACTGATGCTTTGTATTAATAACATACCGCAGTGTACGCTATCTGGGGAATGTTTTGTGCTAACCGAAAAATACGCTAATCCACACCACTGTAATCAGTTAGCATCTTTATCAACTGTACAGTCCATGTTTTAGGTAACATTTTAACATTCCTAAATGTCGTGTCAAAAGAAGTTAAATTACCGTAAAATGCAAAAATAAAATTGTTAAATTTTGTCATTTTTAATTTATCCACTGTTAGCTATGCAGCTAAGTGTTTCCATTCACCTTCATGAGAACAGCCCCAGGGTCCATCTGAGCGACCGGGTCATTCATAAACTTGCACTTGGTATTTTTCCAAGCCATTAATGACATGCCTGTGATGCTCACGATGGCTTAGCTGCTAAATCTCCTCTTACCATCTCTTACTAGCTCCTGATTGGACATAGAAGTCATATTTACAGATTGTCCGACAGTGAAAAGATGCTCCTGCATGCTGACATGGAAGTATAACCAAGATGTCCGTTCATCTGATATAAAATCCTGTTGTGACCATTTCCACTCTACCGTGATTTAACCATTATTATCATCATCACTATTATGATCACTGACTTAACACGGTCACTCATTTGCTTCCTAACAAAAGTCTAATGTGTAAGTATAATAATAAATAACATTTCCGGCTACATGTCCACTTCACAGATTATTAACACATTTCATAGTTGATATTTAGTCATGTAGTAAATCCTTGTTTCCCTGTGAAACTCTTCAGTGACACACAGACGTTAAACATTACAAAGAAGCTGCTGGTGTAGGTTCAAATCCCACTTGTGACACATCTTTTCTGGGGGGAGGGATTTTTACATAAGATCCATTAGGTATCTATCAAGTATACATTGTTTTTTTCCAAAAGTGGTCAAGGATGTTTTTTTAACTCACCCACAAAAAGTATGACACATCTATTTAAGAATTTAAGAGGTACTTTGCCTGATTGTCCCCGGCCGTAGTGCGAATGTCACACTATGGTGCATATCATATACGCAACTTGTGGCACAAATGTAAGATTATGCTGATGTATGTTTTGGTTGTATTTTTTTGTGAACTCTGAAGACTAAAGCTTGAAATTTTCTCCCAAATAAAGGAAAAAAACCTGTCAGGAGTGGGATTTGAACCCACGCCTCCATTTGGAGACCAGAATTCCCACTTCATAGGAAGGATCGGATCCTTGAGTCTGGCGCCTTAGACCGCTCGGCCATCCTGACTGATGGTCAGTGAAGTACCTGCTTAAGTCAACATCGCTTTGAGACCCAAAGGGGTAAATTCTATGAAAAATTACACTTTATGGACCTTGAGCACATTCACTGGATGCTCACCAGGAAAAGTCACACAAAACTCATGTCAGGAGTGGGATTTGAACCCACGCCTCCATTTGGAGACCAGAATTCCCACTTCATAGGAAGGATCGGATCCTTGAGTCTGGCGCCTTAGACCGCTCGGCCATCCTGACTGATAACCAATGAAGTACCTGCTTCAGTCAACTTCGAGTTGAGACCCAAAGTTCTATGAAATTCTATGAAGAATGATACTTTATGGACTTTGAGCACATTCACTGGATGCTCACCAGGAAAATTCACAAAAAATCCTGTCAGGAGTGGGATTTGAACCCACGCCTCCATTCGGAGACCAGAATTCCCACTTCACAGGATGGATCGGATCCTTGAGTCTGGCGCCTTAGACCACTCGGCCATCCTGACTGGTGGTCAATGAAGTACCTGCTTCAGTGAACTTTGAGTTGAGACCCAAAGTTCTATGAAATTCTATGAAGAATGATACTTTATTATATTTTATGGACTTTGAGCACATTCACTGGATGCTCACCAGGAAAATTCACACAAAACTCATGTCAGGAGTGGGATTTGAACCCACGCCTCCATTTGGAGACCAGAATTCCCACTTCATAGGAAGGATCGAATCCTTGAGTCTGGCGCCTTAGACCGCTCGGCCATCCTGACTGATAACCAATGAAGTACCTGCTTCAGTCAACTTTGAGTTGAGACCCAAAGGTCTATGAAATTCTATGAAGAATGATACTTTATGGACTTTGAACACATTCACTGGATGCTCACCAGGAAAATTCACGAAAATGCCTGTCAGGAGTGGGATTTGAACCCACGCCTCCATTTAGAGACCAGAATTCCCACTTCATAGGAAGGATCGGGTCCTTGAGTCTGGCGCCTTAGACCGCTCGGCCATCCTGACTGATAACCAATGAAGTACCTGCTTCAGTCAACATCGAGTTGAGACCCAAAGGGGTAAAGTCTATGAAAAATGATACTTTATGGACCTTGAGCACAAGTCACAAAACAACCTGTCAGGAGTGGGATTTGAACCCACGCCTCCATTCGGAGACCAGAATTCCCACTTCATAGGAAGGATCGGATCCTTGAGTCTGGCGCCTTAGACCGCTCGGCCATCCTGACTGAGTATAGTACCATAATTTGAGTTATCATTACCGAAACCTTGCTAAAATAGCTAATGTATTGGTTTTTTTGTCTATTTTTCATGTGGCCCCAAACGCACCACTGTCACCTCTGTGTTTGTGAATGCACCTGTGAATATATTCCTCATGCTGGCACACCAAAGTGAAAAGGACATTGAGCGTGACAGTGGGACATGTTGCAGTGTCACATCTTGTATAAGTCCTTAATTCTATATTCATGCATGCATTGTGTAATCACTCTGCTGTGCAATTTAATGCATTTATTAGTGTGACGTATGAGACATTCGTGCTTGTGTGAGAGTCCACGTAGACTGGGGGGGGGGGGGGGGGGGGTAGGTGGGGGCGGGGGGCGTTGTCATATAAACATGCAGGGAAACCCCAGCTGGATTAAGCGAGAGGGAGGCAGGGAGAGGACACCAGATGCTCCATTTGACTGTTAACAGCAGCAGGAACCATATTTCACTTTCACCACTTTTCCCAAGTTAATCTGACAATGAAAGAAGTAGCACATTCTCCCTAATTTGAGCCCGGCACCATGATGTCCAGCGTCCGCCGGCACAGCCTCCGTCTGCAGACCGAGCTCCACCGCTGGAGCATCTGCGACCCGGGCACCCACCTCCTCCCCGACGGCATTTTCGCCCGCGTGCCCGCTTGCATCTCCCGATCCAAGTCGTGCACCAGCTCCGCCGGGGAGTCCGACGGAGGCAGCCGCGGTAGCTGGTCCTCCTCCGACTCGGTTATCTCCGCCGATTCCGGCAGCCCGTACCGGGTGGTGCTCCTAGGGGGCAGCGGGGTCGGTAAGACCGCCTTCGCATGCATCTTCTCCGGGGCAGCGGATAGCATGGACAGCGATGATTGTGAGCTGTGTGGAGGTGAGAACCGAGCATTCACTTACAATTATGATCATGTTTTTAACATATAGATTTTGAGTAAAAAAATATGTATAATTTTATATTTTATATATAATCATTTTGCAGGAATATCCACATTTTAAACCCACTGTTTATTCTTTTTGCATGCATCGGCATATTCTCAAAGTGGAATTACTTATAAAACATTATTAGATATTACACTAATAAATAAATTGTTAGCACATAACTGGTTTTATCAACTTTAATGCACAATATTGCCCTTTTTAGCTTTTATTCTTATGTAAACCCTGGCTTTTTTTCAGATGAACTGCAAGAAAAGGAGATTGATGTTGATGGAGAACCTGCAACTATAACCCTATTGGACACATGGGATGCAGACGTGAGTCAAGCCAGGGCCGCAGTGAACGATACCACCAGTTCGGGGGTTTTATTTGTGGTAGGACCCCCCCCCATCTTGCGCTACACAAACTAACTCATGTGTGTGTGTTTTACAGACGGACACTGAGTGGGCTCTGGAGCGCTACATGGAATCAGGCGATGCGTTCCTGTTGTTGTACTCCATAACCGACCGGGCGTCGTTCCTTCGGGCGTCGGAGCTTCGCGTCGCCCTGCGTCGCCTTCGCCCCGCCCAACACACGCCCATCATCCTGGTGGGCAACAAGTGTGACCTGGTTAGACGGAGGGAGGTTTCCACCAATGGTAAGATCATTTTGTTTGGTGAATATAGTACAGTACATATATAGTACATACATACTAGTCAACTTAAGTCAACATCGAGTTGAGACCCAAAGGGGTAAATTCTATGAAAAATTATACTTTATATACCATGAGCACGAGTCACAAAACAAGCTGTCAGGAGTGGGATTTGAACCCACGCCTCCATTCGGAGACCAGAAATCCCACTTCATAGGAAGGATCGAATCCTTGAGTCTGGCGCCTTAGACCACTCGGCCATCCTGACTGATAACCAATGAAGTACCTGCTTCAGTCAACTTTGAGTTGAGACCTAAAGTTCTATGAAATTCTATGAAAAATGATATTTTATGGACTTTGAGCACATTCACTGGATGCTCACCAGGAAAATTCACGAAAAACGCTGTCAGGAGTGGGATTTGAACCCACGCCTCCATTCGGAGACCAGAATTCCCATTTCATAGGAAGGACCGGATCCTTGAGTCTGGCGCCTTAGATCACTCGGCCATCCTGACTAATAACCAATGAAGTACCTGCTTAAGTCAACATCGAGTTGAGACCCAAAGGGGTAAAGTCTATGAAAAATGATACTTTATATACCATGAGCACAAGTCACAAAACAACCTGTCAGGAGTGGGATTTGAACCCACGCCTCCATTCGGAGACCAGAATTCCCACTTCATAGGAAGGATCGGATCCTTGAGTCTGGCGCCTTAGACCGCTCGGCCATCCTGACTGATAACCAATGAAGTACCTGCTTCAGTCAACATGACTTTGAGACCCAAAGGGGTAAATTCTATGAAAAATGATTATTTATGGACCTTGAGCACAAGTCACAAAACAACCTGTCAGGAGTGGGATTTGAACCCACGCCTCCATTCGGAGACCAGAATTCCCACTTCATAGGAAGGATCGGATCCTTGAGTCTGGCGCCTTAGACCGCTCGGCCATCCTGACGGATAACCAATGAAGTACCTGCTTAAGTCAACATCGAGTTGAGACCCAAAGTTCTATGAATTTCTATGAAAAATGATACTTTATGGACTTTGAGCACATTCACTGGATGCTCACCAGGAAAATTCCTGTCAGGGGTGGGATTTGAATCCACACCTCCATTCGGAGACCAGAATTCCCACTTCATAGGAAGGATCAGGTCCTTGAGTCTGGCGCCTTAGACCGCTCGGCCACCCTGACTGAGTATAGTAACAGTATCACTGCTACTGATGTTTACTTTTTTCAATATCAGGGCATGATTTATCGATATTTGGGTTGATCTGATCGTCTACGGTATAGTCGCCTCTTATTCCGACCCCCTTATCCCTGCTTTCAGAGGGCCGTGCCTGCGCCGCCGTCTTTGACTGCAAGTTCATCGAAACCTCGGCCGCCATGCAGCACAACGTATGGGAGGCCTTCCGCGGTATCGTGCGACAACTGCGTCTGCGTCGAAACCCCAACGACGCCTCCGCCACCAGGCGCCGGGGCCGCCGGGAGAGCCTGCCCATGAAGGCCAAACGTTTTCTGGACAAGATGGTGGCGAGGAACAATCCCGGCGTGGCGTTCTGGCTCAAATCCAAATCCTGCCATGACCTGTCAGTGCTGTAGGAGGGTGATTGACACATCTCAGCGAGGAGTCGGCCGCGTGGGCTTGTGGAAAAAACAGATGGCGCCGTGAGAGGCGTTCAAGAACACTTTCGGCCCTGATGATGACGTGAACTGTTGAAAAGCAACTGCTGTGCAAGAACAATGCGTTTACTCGTGTTTTCGTGTTTCTTCTTCTCTCCTAAATGTGCTCTTTGTGCTCATTCCTGCCTTCGACTAAACTACTAAAATGATTTATTTTTTATAATAACAAACTTTACCCTGGGCTAATGTGCATTGTCTTTATTCTGCCGCCTGGATGTAGCTTCAGTGTTAAATAAAGTGACCTCACTACTGAATATAGAGAAGCCTCTTTTGTGTCAAGCTACACAAAAAACACACAACATGCTGAAATGAAATAATGAGTCATGATGATAATAATGTCAAGCGCCATTTTTAATCAAAAGATATTACCTAATGTGTTTGTGTGTGTGATTGGCTGGGAGATTTGGGTCACTGTGACACAGAACAACATGCTTCCATCTTTTTGTATCACGACTCTTGACTCCCCACCCGAATTGTTTTTGTGGGGACACATGAGAAAATGTTACCATAAATCTCTTTCACGCTATTTGAGGGTGCCTGTGTGTATGTGTGTTCTTGTCATTGTATGTTTGTGTGGCACAACTCATGACATGCCGCCCTTTTTGTGGGGACCTTTGGTTTTGCGAGTACATTTTGGCTAGTCCACTCAAAAGATAATAGGATGCACTCCTTTCACCTTGTTAGACTATGTGTGTGTTATTGTCTTTTGGTGTTGGTGTAGCACAACTCATGACATGCCGCCCTTTTTGTGGGGACCTTTGGTTTTGCGAGTACATTTTGGCTAGTCCACTCAAAAGATAATAGGATGCACTCCTTTCATCTTGTTAGACTATGTGTGTGTTATTGTCTTTTGGTGTTGGTGTAGCACAACTCATGACATGCCGCCCTTTTTGTGGGGACCATTTGGTTTTGTGAGGACATTTTGGCTAGTCCATTCCAAAAATGACAGCCAGCGCTCCTTTCACCTTGTTAGACTGTGTGTTTATGTGTGTTCTTGTCATTATATCTTTATGTATCACAACTGTTGACACGTCACCCTTGTTGTGGGGACCTTTGTCTTACAATTTAGGGCAGTTTAGTTGCTCCAAAAGATATTACGAGATATTAGAGTGTGTGTGTGTTACTACATCCATGTCCGTCACAGAGCACCAGTCACATTGTGTTGTTTGCGACCATGTATGAATAATTACATAATGGTTCATGTGAACGCTCTTTGTGCTGCTAAGTCACAGGTTGCGTTCAAACGTCCTCGCTGCTGTGAAACGGTGACTCATTCACAGGCTGTTCGCTGCCATCGGTTAAGAATTCACACACATTGTCGCCTTTTTCTTCTCGTCCTTCCTCCTCCTTCACAGCTTGTCACAGGATGTTTGGATGGATGAGGACGTCGGCATCTTCTCAGTAAAGACATGGAAAATATGTATCACAGATGCAGCCAAGGTCGACTTTTAACCTTCACAATGGTGACCTTCCAGTTGACCCCCGTGACCTCTTATTGCCGCCCTCCTTTTGCAAGGGGGTGTGATCCATCAGCGCTATTGGCGAAATGAAATCCTTATCAGTCATTTCCGCTAATGGACAATCTGAAAGCAGTCCACTGGTGGGTAGGGCAAAGTCTGAAATGAGAAACTTTGCGCCGAGTCGTGGAAATTGTTGTTTCTTAACATTCCCGTCATTGTTTACGTTTCATTTTCCATATTTCTCAATGATTCTAAAGACTATATTGTACTGTTGAATTTACAGTTACAGTCTGTTGTGGTAAATGTCTAATCCAATGGCGAGAGACTACAGGAATGGAAATAAGAATTCACTATTATGCTACAGCATTATATTACGCTGGTATATTATAATAAATAAAATGATAATTAATAAAAATTACAAAAAATGACTCTAGTTAAACCAAAAGTCTTAAATAATACATATTCTATGCTATGTTCTATGATCACCAGTCAATCATTGCTATTGTATTATGGATATTAATTTATTAAATTTATATGCCGTTTATCCTCACTAGTGTCGCAGGGGCTATGCTGGAGCCTATCCCAGCTGACTTCAAAATTTGCCAGGCTCCAACCTGGATTTGAACCATGATCTCCCGCACCATGAAACGTTGGTGCTACCAGCAGAGCTAGCTAGCTGGCTACATAGCGTTGTTCTAAACACGATTAGAAATATTTTATAAAAAATATTATTTTAAAGTCTCATAAATGCTACGGCATTCATATTTAAAACAGACAAATCTTCAATCCTTGACATGAATACACGTCTTTTTCTATTCTATGCCTTCTAAATAGAGCAAAACTGCTAGCACAAGGCAGCTAACAATGAAGGGAACGGTAATGAGACACACCTCTTCCGCTTATAAAACCCTCCGTTTAATATACCTCCTACAATTTTATGGTTTTATATTCATGCCGTGACCATGTAGCAACAGGCACATTCATCACAACAGACACTGAATAATAATATTAAAATGTCTGTTTAATTTAAAATGCCTTAGAATTGGACTTGGAGCTGCTTCAGAAGGGAAGATAAAACGATCATCCATTTAATCGGAAAATGTAATCTAAATAGTTATTAGTAATTAAAATATATTAGTCAAAACAAAGCGAGAATATGTTTAAAGGTGTTTTTATATTGTTAATTTCATTGTTATGATCTAAATCTGCCTGTAAATACGTGAATCTGTGCACTGTGGTAAATAATCATCCATTATCCTGGGATCGATTGCTTTTGTCTCCCGACAACATCATGCTAGCTTTCTGCCATGACACCTGCGTTAACAATGGCGGAAACGCCACAGGTTCACGTGAGCTCATTTCTCCACTTTTTTAATATTATTTGGTAAAACCACATTCTTACATCGTATTTCATAAATATCGACTAACGAAAAGGCATATTTCACGATTCAAAATCACTTCTCCGTGTTTACTTCTTGACAGGTGAGTAAGTATTTTACTAATTGAACATGTATTTTCAAGCAAAATGGCGAAGTCTATTGTTTATTGTTAACAGATTCGATTTAGTTTTAAAACAATATCATAAAATATCTTCAATACATTTTCAGTACATCTTATTAAAGTAAATGACTTTAATCTTGGAGGCAGATGGAGCCCAAACAAGTGTAATATCATGTGGTTATATTCATACATTCATACATATACATACATACATTCATTCATACAGTATATTCATATGTTTATAAGTTATACTAAAGTATTAAGGAATATTTCTCGACTGTATTTGGGTTTTCCAACACAGTGTAGCCACAAAGCAGCATTGAAAGCATCAAGGTGATACAAGGAGATGATGTCATTAGCTCTCTGACTGTATTCCTCCTCTCCTTCCTTCCTTTCCTTGCTTCCTTCCTTTCAAGGCAGGCCCGCATCGGCCGAGGGCAGAGGTGATTAGACAATCATTAGATCCAATAAAACTTTGCAGGTTAGCATGTGGTTAACGTTTGACCAAACAGGATGAAGCCGCTCACATTGGTCTCGGCTCGGAGTGACTGGCGAGATCTCTCCGTGGAAAGGTAAAAGCTCTCTGCTGTTTGTCTGTATTTGGTCGTTTTTAACAACATTTCTGTTGAAGTTGCATGTTTTTCTTTGTCGAGGCCTTCTTTGGTGACGACTTCCATATGGAAAATTCCAAGCTAATACTAATAATGGATATTTAGTCATGTGATAAAAAAGCAAATGTGTCATTTAACTCAATACTACAACACCTTGCTCACTGTAGGTTAAAAAAAAGTAACAATTTGTAGTTAAACTTGTTCTAAATGTGTCACCCCGAGATAAGAAAAGCATTGAAATGAATCATTTAGTTGGAATAAATCCGGACCACGTTGGTTGGGTGACTTTACCAAAAGGTCACAACTCAATGTCACCTTCGGGTGGGTCCACTTCCCCCTTCTCTGCACTTTGTGTCACCACTAACTGCCAATCATGCATAGATAAGCTATGTGATTTTTTTTTTTACAATATCGTCAATTAAATGGTTTTTTTTTTCCCTGCAGATTAGCAAAACACGTCAATTGTAGGGCTGTTATACTTGCAAACAGTCTTTTACACTTTTCCTGATCTGGTGATGTCAGCAAGTCTTGCAAATAATAATAATAATAATAATAACGCTTTGTCCCCACATATTAATGTGACACACTCTCCAAATAAATGTTTTCGGCTATGCTAGCTAACTAGCTTATGTACTCTAGCACATTCTCTCGCTTCTTCACTTTCTCCGTCTCAATCCAGCAAGTACGTGAGACTCAACATACTTTTAATAACTATAATAAAAACCGCTCCAAAAATAACTATCACAATTGCCGTTAGCCGGTGTTTGATTCCCACAATGCAGAAAATATAACCAAAAGTGCTGCAACAATAAGGCGGGGAAGAAGGCTAACAAAAAGCACAGCTAAAAAGACAAGCAGGGAAAAAAAAGAAAAAAAATCACTGCTGGATACTGAAAGTAGTAATACAAGTAGTAATACTCACCAAAACTACACAGGAAGCACCAGAGAGTAATGCAATACGGAGGCTTGGGGAGATTGAAACAATCTGGCAACCAGAGTGAATTACAGCCATGCTTAAAAGTGTCGCCAGGTGTGTGCTGGTTTGTCGGAAGCCGATAACAATAACCGTGCAATAAACCGTGCAATAAACCGTGCCGTTTGTATTTGTATTACACTGTTTTTGCACTTTATCTGCTTTTGTGAGCTTGGTACGATATGTAAATGGCGGGTTCTGCAGAACATTGTGCTGAGAACTTCCTGTTTTCTTCCCAGACTGCGATCGCGATGACTCCCGTGGTGCATCTGTGTCTTCTGGCGCTCCTACTCAGCTCCGTGAGTACACTGCATATTCATAGGAAAGTCCGCGGCAACGCCACATTTCCCAGACCACACAATAATAAGTGATGAAGGGAATGACTCACGGGTGACTCATTGACGTGAATCGTGTCCTTTGCCCTGCCCCGTCCTCGCCAAGGATTTGGCTTCAATAAACAACCAACCTTTCTTGGGTTCAGTGATGGTTAGGATGTTTAGGAGTGGCAAGAGATAACATGGCAGCATTCATTCATTCATTTTCTATCGCTTTTTTCTCACAAGGGTCGCGGGGGTGCTGGAGTCTATCCCAGCTGTCTCGGGGCGAGAGGTGGGGTACACCCCTGACTGGTCGCCAGCCAGCCAATCACAGGGCACATATAGACAAACAACCATTCACACTCACATTCATACCTATGGACAATTTGGAGTCACTAATTAACCTAGCATGTTTTTGGAATGTGGGAGGAAACCGGAGTACCCGGAGAAAACCCACGCATGCACGGGGAGAACATGCAAACCGAGGGTGGAATTGAACCCTCGTTTCCTAGCTGTGAGGTCTGCGCGCTAACCACTAGACCGCGCGTGCCGACATGGCAGCATATTTGTTTTATTTTACATGACGACATTTGACCTCTGACAGGCTGATGGGTCGGGCCTAGAGGGCAAGAAGGTCTCCTTTGAGAACATGGTGGTGGAGGTACCAGAAGGGACACCCGTACCCTACGTCCTCTATCAGGTATTACACATACAAACACATATACTGACTTCACTCGTTCGTTTTATTAAAATAATTTTAAAAAAATGATTTCTGGTCCTTTTCAGTTCCAAGTGGCCCATCCAAGTGTGAATGGCTTCAGGTTGAGCGGAGAAGGTAGCGATGCTATCAAGATCTCCGAGGATGGATGGCTGTACCTGGACAAACCTCTAGACTGGTCCCACGATGACAACTACCTGATTGCGGTAACATGCTCTTCATATACTACATCTGTTTTATAAGGGGGAAAAAGTCATTAGCAGCAACAACTGCAATCAAGCGTTTGTGATAACTTGCAATGAGTCTCTTCCAGTGGAGGAATGTTGGCCCACTCATCTTTGCACAATTGTTGTCATTCAGCCACAATGGAGGCTTTTCCAGCATGAAGCCTTTTTAACGTCATGTATAGGATTCGGTTCAGGACTTGGACTAGGCTACTCCTTAGTCTTCATTTTGATCTTCTTCAGCCGTTCAGAGGTGGACTTGCTGGTGTGTTGGTTTCAGCTTGAGGTCACCAACAGATGGTCGCACATTCTCCTACAGCAGAAAGTCTTTCAGGTCCTGAAGCAGCCAAACAACCCCAGACCATCACACTACCTCCACCATATTTTACTGGTGCTCTCATGTTGTTTTTCTTAAGTGGGGTGTTACTTTTACACCAAATGTAATGGGACACACCCCTTCCAAAAAATTTCAACCTGTGTCTCATAAGACCACAGAGTATTTTCCCAAAGGTCTTGGGATCATCAAGATGTTTTCTGGCAAAATTGAGATGAGCCTTAGTGTTCTTTTTGTTCACCAGTGGTTTTGGTCTTGGAACTTTTCCATGCAGGCCGTTTTTATCCTGCGTCTTTCATAAACACTGATCTTAACTGAGGCAAGTGAGGCATTCCCCATTTTGGATGTGGGGTCTTTTGTGACCTCTTGGCTGATTTGTCGCTGTGGGGTTGCTTGGGGTCATTTTGGTTGGCCGGCCCCTCCTGGGAAGGTTCACTACTGTTTCATATTTTTTTCCATTTGTGGATAATGGCTCTCACTGTGGTTTGCTGTAGTCCCAAAGGTTTAGAAATGGCTTTTATATCCTTTTCCACACTGATGAATCTCAATTAATGTCATTTAAATTATGTTTTAACGAGGGGGCGGGGGGGGCAATAACTTTTTTCTTACACAAGACCATGTCGTGTTCTTTTTAAAAAAAATTACAAAGCCCCCCCCCAAAAAATGTTATGTTCAGTTGGGTTAGGGTTAGGGATTCTCAGCTTATTTTTTTGTTATTATTTTTATTATTTTTCCCTCCATACAGACTAAATGTGCAGCTTTATTAAAATAACCGTCTGGAATGAGACGTTTTGTTTTGTTTTTTATGCATTTTTACAAAATTACAAAGCCCCCCCACAAAAATGTTATGTTCAGTTGTGATATATTGACCATTGACTAAATGACCGTGTGTGTCCAGGTGGAAGCTTTGGCAGATGATAAAGTCGTGGAGGGGCCAATTTACGTGACCATTAATGTGTTGGACGTCAACAACCACGCTCCAGTCTTCAACCAGAGTTACTACACCGCTCTGGTCCGAGAGAACGCTCCGGCAGGTCTGTGAGATCTCTTCACAAGAGAAAGTGAAAATATGAAGTGTAATGTATCACCGCAGGCGTCCCCTTCATTCGTGTGTTTGCATCCGATCGGGATGACCCTTCCACTCCCAACGCCCAGCTGAGGTACAGCCTGGTCAGCCAGATCCCAAACAGGGACAACACGCTCCTCTTCCAGGTGGATCCCGTCACCGGCGAGATCTCCACATCCCAACAAGGTTCTTGTCTTGTCGCTCACGTGCACAGACCGATATGCCAGCATAATCTGTCCATCCGTGCTGATAATCTGGCGCTATAGCGCCCCAGTCCAGCCAGATTACACCACTCATCTTGTGTGGGCAAGATTAACACAGATTGGAGGCGGACTGCTGAAATAAGTAGCGTGAGATTGCACACGGGTTTGATGACCGAATCGGCAAAAGCATGTGAAGACCCAGACCGTCACACTACCTCCACCATATTTTACTCATGCTATGATGTTCCTTTTTTCTGAAGTGGGGTGTTACTAGTTGTACATCATGACAATACAGTTTGATATAAATATATATATATTTTTTTTTAAATACTAGCATGCATTGCAAAATAGTTGCTGTTACGCTGTTGACTATGATCACAAATATTGAAAGATAAGTAAGTATTGTGGTTATGAGATATGGCGTTAGATTAGAGATTGGCGACTGATATTGAAGGTTCTTCCCTCATTAATCGTGATAAACGAGGGACGTATTTATTTGTATTTATTATTTGTTTCGTAGACATGGACTAGAGCTTCACAGGTAATCGTACAAGTGTAAAAACAAGTTAACCTGTGCTAAAAGTACAACCCTTAGTATCCGTGTCTCCATGTTGCACTGAGCAACTACGACGGAGACGTGTGATTCGTTTGTTCCCCGCGTCACGATCAGTCCCGTTTCCTGTTCTATGGTTATCATCACAATCACACAGTAAACACACAGGCTGACCGGGCATTGTACTGTACAACAGGAGAACACAGCCTCAAGGCCAGCGAGGCCATCCAGTACGCCCGAGGAGAAGAGCGCGGCGTTGATACTCTGAAGGCAAAGTTTGACCACTACTGTCCCGCACCGACCGTCCCGCACGAGGACAATCCCTTCTTCGCCTGTGTGGAGAGAGCAGGTGTGTTTTTTTTTTAATTGTATCGGAATGTTGATGTTGCTGTAAGAGTTACCTGTGTGCCAGGGGAAGTAGTTTTCATTTTAATTTAATTTATTTTTATTTTGTTTTGTTTTTTGTTAGGTGACTTGTCCAGTAATTGCAGTTTTTAATCAGGTTATCACAGTTTTCAAGTTAATTAATTGTGATTAATCGCCACTATGTCTGAAATATTCCCATTTCTACTGTATTTTATGATGGAATTACACTCCTGTTGTTGTGTTCAGGTAATAAAAAAAAGTTCTAGAAGAGCGTTAGACCATGATTAGCAAAACATGGAACGCAACTGAATTTAAGCCCTATTTTTTATTTTTTATTTTTTATGTTCTATTTTTATGTTTTTTTATTTTTTATGTTTTGTTTTTTGTTTTTATTTTTTTATTTTTTATTTTTTTATTTTTTTTTTGCAAACAGCCCTTTTACAATCACTTCCAAGTATTGTATGATGCTCTTAAGGAAAAAAAAAAAAGACGAAAAAAAAAATTAAATTTAAGAAAAATTTCCAGAAACTTTCCATGGAATTGCTTTTTTATTTGTATTTTTTAGAAATATTCCAAATTGTACAAAATTCAGAATATATGTCCATTTATTTTGTATTACTATTCATTTCCATATACTACAATAGCCAAGGTCTTTAACGTTTGGATGATGATTTCCCTCCTCATCTTCTTCTGTGGTGTCAGAAACGAGAAGGAGGAACCTAAACCCCCTGGGGGATCCGGACTACACCTTGTTTGTGCGGGTCCAGGACATGGGGGGCGCGTCTGACACGGCGTTGAGTGGCAACACCAGAGTCCACATCGCGGTGCAGCCCAACCTGTGGGTCAACCCTGGTCGGATCAGCATTGAAGAGCACGGCGAAGGATCTTACCCACGTATCGTTACAAAGGTGAGGATCCTTCTGGGATGGAGATGCTTGGGACGCATCAGGAGTACCCATGGCGGTGTCTGCTTGTAGGTCCAATCCAACCATCCCAACGCCGTCTACAGGCTCGTGCAGAAAGAAAGAGAGCTGAGCTTCCCCTTCCAGATCACAGAGGACGGAGAAATCCTCTTGACGGAGGAGTTGGACAGGGAAGAGAAGGACATGGTGAGCAACGTGGTTCTTCTTCCTCCACGAGCCTCCGTGAGCAACCTTGTTGGTCTTTTAGTACATCCTGGTGGTGATGGCGGAGGATGACTACCAGAACCAGGTGGATCCTCCCATGGAGATCCAGGTGGTGGTGGAGGACGTGAACGACAACGCGCCCGTGTGTGTGAACGAGGAGAGCGTGTTTGAGGTGCAGGAGGACGAGCCTGTAGGTGAGACGTTCAAGGACATGCTTACAGAGGATTCCCATCAAAATTACTCTACGATGATATATTGGACTTACTATTTATCACTATATTTATTTTACGCTCTTTACCAGGTGTGGCCAAAGTGCGGCATGTGGGCCATTCGCGGCTCACATGTTTTTTTGGCCTGCGGCACATTCTAAAGATATAATTAAACAAAAAAAATTAAAAAATAACAAAAAAAACTGCATTTTAGTGGCATATTATTAGAAAAAAATATATAATATTATATATTTTAGTAGCATGAAGTTAAAATATTAAGAAAATCTATGAAAAAGTTTAAATTGTTGGAAAGTAAAAAAAAAAAGCAGAAATAAAAGAGAAAAAAAGGTACAATTTTTATGAGAATAAACTTGTAATATTATGAGAAAAAAATAATATGGTTTTATTAGTATAGCTAATATTAAAGAAAAAATATTAATAAAAATATATAATAATATAATAATATATTATAAATTATAAATAAATTATAATTTATTTATAATTTATAATATAATAATTTATATATATATATATATATATATATATATTTCTTTTTTATGAGAAACAAAACAATTTTCGGTTATAAAAGTTAAAAAGTCATAACATCATGAGATGAAAATTGAAGAAAAGATGATTTGACAAAAAAGAAAATGGAGAGAGAAAAAAAGAGCAAAGACCAAAGTTCAAATGAATAATACCATTATCATATTTTTTTATGAAATACATAATTCATCCATTCATGCAGACATCTTTACTGTCATTGTAGCTTTCCTTATTATCACTGATTGGCTGGGCGTAGTCACATGGTTGGCTGCCTTGTGGCATCCATTTTGGCTCAAATTGACCGTTTGTGGAGCTCTAAGTAGGTCCTGAAGCAGCCAAGTACTACTAGTACTATAAGTACTACTTTGACACTACTGCATAACCTTAGTTCTCTCATGTTGGAGTCGTGGAATAACCAATGAACAATACTAAATGTCGAAATATGGAATAAGAAATGTAGCGTTAGCATCTCGTGCTTTCAGGTAGCCTGGTCGGACAACTGCTGGCCCACGATGGCGACGAAGAAGGGACGCTCAACGCCCTGCTGACCTACGCCATCGTGTCCCAGCAGCCGCCCACCTCGCCCGACTCCTTCGCCATCGACGCCGCCTCTGGTCGAATTCAAGCACTGCGTTCGCTGCAGCGTCGGGAGAATCAGGTGTACAAGCTCACCGTCAGAGTCAGTGATCCAGGTAACACACACATAACACACACACACACAGAGACACACATACACATAGTGTGTGTGTGTTGTGTGTTGTGTGTTAATCACGTGTGTCCCTCAGCTTACAGTGCAGATTGCAAGGTCGTGGTCAAGGTCATTGATGTCAACAACGAGCTGCCTCTCTTTGAGAAGAATGATGTAAGGTCACATGTACAAGGGTGTGTTGTGTATATACGTATATGTGTGTCCTAATGTGTGTGTGTGTTGCGTGCAGTATGGCAGCCACACCCTGGCGGAGGACGCGGACGTGGGACACACGGTGCTCAGCGTGGCGGCGTCAGATGCCGACGACCCGGAAAGCGGCAGCTCCTACATCGAGTTCCACATCTCGGAAGGCAACGAGGACGAGGTCTTTGCCGTGGAAACCGACGGGAAAGGCGTGGGTCACCTGGTCGTCGCTAAGGTAGGCCTGACCTTTGACCTTTTGATGACATCATGGTGTTGCTATTTTTGCACAAGCTGAAACCTCAATTCAATAATAATAATAATAATAATATATTCTAATCATCATAATACTTTCTAAAAGGTAATTACCACGAGCAGATATACAATATGTATATCATATATACAGTATCATAATTGTGCATACTGATAACATTTTGTGTTTTTAGTGAGGCTCACATCTAGTATTTATTGTTTATCATAGTAATTATAATTATTATTGTGATATTTTAATTAAATAATACAAATGTTTATTTTATGACTATGTATTAATATCAGAATGTTTCTCTATTATTTCTGCTATTATAAATAAGATGTATTATGGTCATAAATAATTATTACATATAAATTAAATTCAATAAATGTTGATTAAATACACAAAATGTATTTGTAGTTTCAAAATAATTTGTATTATTTATATAATAATTATAAATTTGTATTTAATAATTCCATATGGTTTACAGTACTGTATCATTTAATGTCATACATTAATATCATAATTACACTTTGTTATTATTATTATGAATGAAGTGTATTATGGTCAGAAAGAATCATTATTAGCAAGCACTTAATTTTACGTATTATTATATAATTATTGCTATTATCATTATTACTACTAGTTTAAATATATATGTATTATGGGTTATAAATGGAAAATTATTATTAAATATAATACAGGATTAAATAAACAATTTATTCGTACTTTCAAAATTATTATTAAATCTTATATTTTATTATTATAAAATATTTTTTATATTAATAATAATTATGATAATAATATCAAACATACATTATGTTGGCTGAAATAAAGAATTTATCATCAAGGAATAAATGAATGAATAAAAACATGAAAACATTTTATTCATGGTTAAAAATGAAATATGAATTATTGCTATTCTATAGAATAAACTATGTTGCAGCAATGAAGGCTTGTTAGCGTGTTAGCTCGGTAGCTTCAAGGTGGACACTAAGACTTCCAAAATGTCTTCCAGCCACTGGACTTCGAGACGTCCGCCTCCTACAAGCTGAAGATCGACGCTCGGAACCCGGAGCCTCTGATGAGCAGCCTGGAGTACGGCGACCAATCCAGCGCCGTCGTGTCGCTGTCCGTCACAGATGTGGACGAGGTCCCGGAATTCACGTCGACCGTGCTGGACGTGAGCGTGCCGGAGAACGCCACCAAGGGAGCCGTGCTGCTCACCGTGGAGGCCAAGGACCCCGAGGGCAAAGACATACGGTAAAAGACCACCAGGGGGCGCCGAGGGCAAAGACATACGGTAAAAGACCACCAGGGGGCGCATTACCACATTACCACACGTGCCATCGTGAATTCATGCTGCTGCTCTTGTCATATAGACGATCTTTGATTAGCATTTTTTGGTATCATATTCCTAAAAAGAGCAAAGCACTCCTGTCATATAGAAGATCTTTGACTTTCTTTTTGTTTGTATCAGATTCCCCAAAACAGCAGGGTGCTCCTGTCATGTAGAGGATCTTTGACTTGTTTTTTGTTGGTATCAGATTCCCAACAGCAGAGAGCTCTTGTCATATAGAAGATCTTTGATTAGCATTTTTGGTATCATATTCCTAAAAAGAGCAAAGCACTCCTGTCATATAGAGGATATTTGACTTCTATTTGTTGGTATCAGATTCCTAGAAACAGCAGGGTGCTCCTGTCATGTAGAGGATCTTTGACTTGCTTTTTGTTGGTGTCCGATTCCCAATAACAGCAGAGAGCTCTTGTCATATAGATGATCTTTGATAAGCATTTTTTTTGTATCATATTCGTAAAAAGAGCAAAGCACTCCTGACATATAGAGGGAATCGGATACCAACAAAAAGCAAGTCAAAGATCCTCTACATGACAGGAGCACCCTGCTGTTTCTAGGAATCTGATACCAACAAATAGAAGTCAAAGATCCTCTATATGACAGGAGTGCTTTGCTCTTTTTACGAATATGATACAAAAAAAATGCTTATCAAAGATCATCTATATGACAAGAGCTCTCTGCTGTTATTAGGAATCTGATACCAACAAAAAGCAAGTCAAAGATCCTCTACATGACAGGAGCACCCTGCTGTTTCTAGGAATCTGATACCAACAAATAGAAGTCAAAGATCCTCTACATGACAGGAGTGCTTTGCTCTTTTTACGAATATGATACCAAAAAATGCTAATCAAAGATCATCTATATGACAAGAGCTCTCTGCTGTTATTGGGAATCTGATACCAACAAAAAGCAAGTCAAAGATCCTCTACATGACAGGAGCACCCTGCTGTTTCTAGGAATCTGATACCAACAAATAGAAGTCAAAGATCCTCTATATGACAGGAGTGCTTTGCTCTTTTTACGAATATGATACAAAAAAATGCTTATCAAAGATCATCTATATGACAAGAGCTCTCTGCTGTTATTAGGAATCTGATACCAACAAAAAGCAAGTCAAAGATCCTCTACATGACAGGAGCACCCTGCTGTTTCTAGGAATCTGATACCAACAAATAGAAGTCAAAAATCCTCTATATGACAGGAGTGCTTTGCTCTTTTTACGAATATGATACCAAAAAAAAATGCTAATCAAAGATCATCTATATGACAAGAGCTCTCTGCTGTTATTGGGAATCTGATACCAACAAATAGAAGTCAAAGATCCTCTACATGACAGGAGCACCCTGCTGTTTCTAGGAATCTGATACCAACAAATAGAAGTCAAAGATCCTCTATATGACAGAAGTGCTTTGCTCTTTTTAGGAATATGATACCAAAAAATGCTTATCAAAGATCATCTATATGACAAGAGCTCTCTGCTGTTATTAGGAATCTGATACCAACAAAAAGCAAGTCAAAGATCCTCTACATGACAGGAGCACCCTGCTGTTTCCAGGAATCTGATACCAACAAATAGAAGTCAAAGATCCTCTATATGACAGGAGTGCTTTGCTCTTTTTACGAATATGATACCAGAAAAATGCTAATCAAAGATCATCTATATGACAAGAGCTCTCTGCTGTTATTGGGAATCTGATACCAACAAAAAGCAAAAAAAAATGCTTATCATATAGATGATCTTTGATAAGCATTTTTTTTTGTATCATATTCGTAAAAAGAGCAAAGCACTCCTGTCATATAGAGGATCTTTGACTTCTATTTGTTGGTATCAGATTCCTAGAAACAGCAGGGTGCTCCTGTCATGTAGAGGATCTTTGACTTCTATTTGTTGGTATCAGATTCCTAGAAACAGCAGGGTGCTCCTGTCATGTAGAGGATCTTTGACTTGCTTTTTGTTGGTATCAGATTCCCAATAACAGCAGAGAGCTCTTGTCATATAGATGATCTTTGATTAGCATTTTTTTTTGTATCATATTCGTAAAAAGAGCAAAGCACTCCTGTCATATAGAGGATCTTTGACTTCTATTTGTTGGTATCAGATTCCTAGAAACAGCAGGGTGCTCCTGTCATGTAGAGGATCTTTGACTTGCTTTTTGTTGGTATCAGATTCCCAATAACAGCAGAGAGCTCTTGTCATATAGATGATCTTTGATTAGCATTTTTTGGTATCATATTCCTAAAAAGAGCAAAGCACTCCTGTCATATAGAGGATCTTTGACTTCTATTTGTTGGTATCAGATTCCTAGAAACAGCAGGGTGCTCCTGTCATGTAGAGGATCTTTGACTTGCTTTTTGTTGGTATCAGATTCCCAATAACAGCAGAGAGCTCTTGTCATATAGATGATCTTTGATTAGCATTTTTTTGGTATCATATTCGTAAAAAGAGCAAAGCACTCCTGTCATATAGAGGATCTTTGACTTCTATTTGTTGGTAGCAGATTCCCAATAACAGCAGAGAGCTCTTGTCATATAGATGATCTTTGATTAGTATTTTTTTTTTGGTATCATATTCGTAAAAAGAGCAAAGCACTCCTGTCACATAGAGGATCTTTGACTTCTACTTTTTCCTATGACTTTCGGGTGTGAAAGTGGGCGTGTGCTATTTCGTTGTGCAGTTTCAAGATGGAGGGCGACCCCAAGGGGTGGCTGGAGATGGACGCGGCCACGGGAGAGATCCGGACCAAAGACAAGCTGGACAGGGAGACTCTGGAGACCTTCGAGGTCAAGGTCATGGCCTACGAGAAAGGTCAGTTTGTGGATTCCACGGCCTTGAAGTGAAAGTGGCGTGAAAGTCCGGCGTTTTGACAGACAACCCGGACAAGTGGGATGAGCGCGTGGTGTCCGTGAGGCTGCTGGACGTCAACGACAACGTCCCCAAGCTGACGGAGACGCAGGCCTTCATCTGCGTCCAGAAGCCAGAAGCGGTCTTCATCAAGGCTCGCGACGCAGACGCCGCCCCCTTCTCGCAGCCCTTCACCTTCGCCTTCGCACACGGGAAGAAGTCCCACAACTGGGATCTGCAAGTCGTGGACGGTACGCCGAAAAGCTGATCTAGCGGCTCGCGTCCATCGTGATCACGTCCGTCCTTTTTTGTTCCTGGCGCAGGAACCTCCGCAAAGCTGACCCTGAAGAAAACGCCGACTGAAGATAAAACCTTCTCGCTGCCCATCAACGTTAAAGACAACGCGGGAATGGGCGTCACGCAAGCCTTTGAGGGTACAGCTCACACGCAAACATGGCTGCTATGCCTTCTGGTCACGTGACCGCTCACGTTGCTCTTGTCTTTCCGTGCCAAGTCCACGTGTGCACGTGCACGGAGCTGGGCTACTGCTACACGCCGCCCGCCGAACACGGCTTCAAATACGGCTTGGGACCCACCGTCGGCATCTTGGCGGGAATTCTGGCATTCTGCGGTGAGTCTCCCGAAATCGGCGTCTCAACTTCTCCCGTCTTACCGCCTCCTTTCTACGTTCCTCTGCAGTGATCGTCTTCGTGGTCGTGATCAAACGTTCGAGTAAACAGAAAGCGGCGACGGAGGAGAGGAACGCCTTAATGTAGCGATAGCTTGTTTATTTGTTGCGAAATGTTAGCTTAGCATGACATCTTTTAGCCCAGGACGTAATTGGAAAAAAGGCGCTTGAACCCTAATTTATTGACCCGTGGCCCCCCTCACCCCCACGTGTGTACCAATTCTCAATATTTGTCATGTTTGTTTTGTGCCCCCCCCCCCCCCCCAATAAACAAAACAAGTGGGCCACTCTAGCACTCTGGCCGCTGCTTTCCCCACACCGACATCTCGTCTAATGGCTGACGTTTCACTCTGCACTTGCAGCCAACACTTTGGTCTCCTCCGTCTGCCGCCCGCCACACTGATGACTCATCGCTTCAGGCGGCAGGGAGGAGATCACATGATTGGTGCTTTTTTTTCGGTCTCACAAAGCGACTCCGAACGTAGACGTCACAGGTGTGAGGGTTGAGAGTGGAATCCGCGCGTTGCGTTCGCTACGCCGATAGCTATACCACACGCGACGCCGATAGCGACGCCGATAGCTAGCCCCGATCCAAACCTTTATATTTACAAAAAAATGAGGGAAAAAAAAACCCCAAAAAACTTTAAAAAGTTGTATATTTACAAGAAAAAAATATTGTATTCTTTGCAAATATTTTAATTTAATTTAATTAAAAACAAATGTTAACAAATTAAAATTATTAGGATGTTATACATATCTTTTAAAAATATATATCTTTTTTGCCAAGATTTAATTTAAATGTCATTTAAAAGCATTTGATCATGTTTTTTGAAAACTAATCCAAATTTTATTTGTAAAAAATTTAACTTGCAAACACTCCAATTGTATAATTTTTTTCCCACATTTTACTTAAAAATAGTTAATAGTATTTGAATTCAATTTCAGCGCATCTTATATTATGATTTAATGCCTAAATGTAGAAGTTCCTAACTTGAATAAAAACCACCATCTGTAGTACTACTACACTTGGAAACGGAGTATTCCCAGACAACAGTATAACATAAGTGGTTTATTTGTCATTCCCTATAGAAAATAGTTCCCCAGTTTGGATTCCAACTTCTACAAACAGCATAGACGAGATAAAAGCTTGTAACGTGAATAAACGTAGCTGGATCCAAATGTAGTGTAACTGCTGTAAGGAGTACATGACGAGTTCAAACACTGCCTGGAGTGTTGGGAAGTTCTAGCACGGCGTTTCCCTACCTTTTACTGATCCTAGATCAGCCCGGCAAGTCACCTGTTGTGTTGGTAGGAAAGGCAGCTGGTGGATGTAGCTGCTGCCATCTAGTGGTAAAGCGTTGAATAGCTGGCATAGAGCAGATAGAACATAAAGATATGAGTAGTGATTGGGAATCACTGGTGTCGTGCACAGCTAACGTGCTAATGCTACGATATGATAGACAGTAACAGCCACTTCTAGTAAACAAAGAGATGAAACTAGCATGATAATATTGTGCAACATAGTTTAGCTTGTTTTTCCCAAATAAAAATATTCCCATCAGGCCGCAGTATTTCTTCCTGACACTCTTTGGAATTTCTGAGGATCTTTTGGCACAAAATAAGTTTGTAACAGTGTCTCGTCAGCCATGAGTGTTTACAAAGTACCATCCCATAGTACGGTACATAAATAAAGTCGCTATAAATACTTCACGCAACCAGTGAACTCCCACTTCCACACCACGTGTGAGTGTGTGAGTGTGTGTGTGTTTACTCAGCGTTGCGTTCCGATCACGTGCGGGTTAAACTGGGAGACGATGATGGTGATGTCGTCGCGGTACATGCGGGCCAGCTCCTCGGGCAGCGACAGCATCTTGGAGAGCCTCTCGTGGTCCACGGTGCCGAACTCGTTGTTGCCCACGGCGTGACGCATCAGGTGGGTGGCGGCGTTCTGGTCCTCGAAGGCGGACGAGGCGCGGGCCTTGCGCTCCTCCAGCAGGCCCTGCATCTGTCCCAGGGTGACCCTGTAGCCCCCGACCGTGAGCGGCTGATGCTGGTGCACGCCCGTCAGGTACTCGCCCACGATGCGGATCACTTCCTGTCTGTGCAGCGTCTCCCACAGGCCGTCGGAACCGATCACCTGCGTGGGACAGACTGCGTGGATAAAAGTGCCCGTCTACGGAAATAGTCTGATGCATAAATACCCATTCCACAATACGCATGCCAAAAAACATTCCGGCCGCAAGGCATGCTGGGTAGCTTGTGGTATTCATTCTCTCTTTCACAATATGAAGAGGAGGTCGTCAGAGAAGTAAACAAGGTGGGGTTGATATCCAATGACCACTTGTGCATACTTCATATTGTTGTTGGACTACCCAGCATGCCTTGTGGGCATTTGGAAATAAGAGTTTTAAGTCATGTTTAGGGCTTAGTTGTACTTTACCACCCGCGTAGTAGTGAATGAAGTATATGGTATAGAGTATAAGGTATTAAGTATACGGTATATAGTATACAGTATTAAGTATATAGTATAAGGTGTTAAGTATACGGTATATAGTATAAGGTATTAAGTATACGGTATATAGTATAAGGTATTAAGTATACAGTATACGTATTAAGTATACGGTATATAGTATAAGGTATTAAGTATACAGTATTAAGTAGACGGTATATAGTATAAGGTATTAAGTATACAGGATACGGTATTAAGTATACGGTATATAGTGTAAGGTATTAAGTATACAGTAGACAGTAGTAAGTATACGGTATTAAGTATAAGGTATTAAGTATACAGGATACGGTATTAAGTATACGGTATATAGTATAAGGTATTAAGTATAAAGGATCGGTATTAAGTATACGGTATATAGTATACGATATTAAGTATACGGTATATAGTACAAGGTATTAAGTATACAGGATACTGTATTAAGTATACGGTATATAGTATACGGTATTAAGTATATGGTATTAAGTATATGGTATATAGTATATGATATACGGTATACAGTATATAGTATACAGTATATGTACTGCGGTTAGACCACAGCACCCACGTTTGTGAAGTTAGCAAGCCATAAAGCAGAGAAGCCAAGAGACTCACCAGGAATCGATCCTGCGGCCTGAGTCTGTGGTAGGTGATTTCGGGCTCGGCCGTGAGGTAAGGAGGGGTGTGGTAGTTGGGGGGGATGAACTTGGTGTGCTCGTTTTCGTTGAGCTGGTCGGGGCCGGACTCCAGCACTCCCTTCTGCAGCTCGATGCTCCACTTGAACTTGACGTCGCCGAAAGCACGGAACGGCATGAGGAGGCCCAGCAGGCGGTCCTGGCGTATGACCGTCTTCCTCTCGGACGGGGGGTGCTCCCCTCGGATCCGAGCCACCTCGTCCTCGTTCTGGGCGCTGTGGTCGTTGGAGAGCGTGTGCGCGCTGAATGACCCGTCCTCCTCCTGCACCCCCAGCACCGCCCGAGCATCGCCGGCGTTGGCGATGTACCTTTAAAAAACAAGACAGCGTATCTCAAGGCCCCGCCCGACGTACGATAGATGATGTCATGCTTACAGGTCTGGTCCGTCCACGTGAGCCACGCATGCGGTCGCTCCGGAGAAGGCCACCCTGAGAACCCAGTAGTGCAGGAACGCATTGGGGTCTCCAACCTGTACAGACAATTGAACATCTCCTAAGTGCCTGTAGCAAACTAGCTAACTTTGAGTTGCTTGCTACGTGCCGATAAACGTTAGAAGAAGAATAAGCAGCAGCTAACCAACTAAGACGAGCGGGACGAGGACGTCAGCATGAGGAATATGTTTTAACAAGGATACAAAAACGCTACAGCGGAGGAGTGAATATCTGTGAGGATTGTACTACAAAGAATCTTTCATAGCAATGATCCCCTTGGCTTTCAAATGTTATGTCAACACAAGTGGCCGACTGTGTCGACGTCGACTTCATGGGCACTTTTACGTAATAACAACACATGTCCAAACTTTTTACAGCAAGGTCACATCATGGAAAAATGAAAGGAACCAAAGGACACTTTGATATTTAAACATAGGCTAAGAACTTGTATATATTTATAATTTTTTTTATAATATTATATTATAAAAATATTATATAAATATTATATTTATATAACAAAACTGTGTCATAGCTTTGTGAAAAGGCCTATTTCTAATATGAACGTGTTTTGCTGTTTTTTCCCCCATTTTTTTCAACTGTGTTGTCAAATTGTGTTCTGTAATATTATGACTTTAGTCCCATAATATTGTAAATATTATGGGAAATATTCCTATTTTCCTAAAACATTTGTCATGTTTGTTTATCATAATATTACGACCTTAAAACAAATGTTTGTTTTTCTTTAATATTTCAACTCTATGCCACTAAAATAACATAATTTTTCCTCATAATTATACCAGTTTATTCTCGTAAAAATGTCATTTTTTCTTGTCAGAATACGACTTTTTTTTCCTCTTAATATTTTGACTTTATTCTTGTAAAATAGTGGCTGTTTTTTTTATTTTCCCACTATTTCAACTTTCTTCTTGTAAATGTTATTCTCATAATTATGACTTTTTTGCTATAATATTTTTGAAATTATGACTTTTCAAATTTCCAAAACCATTCAAACTTTATTAATTTATTAATTGTTTGTTTCTCGCAATATTATGACTTTAAAAAAATTTGATATTTCAACTTTCTGGTACTAAATTATTTATTATTCTTTTTAGTAAAATTATGACTTTTTGTTAGATTACAACTTTTTTCTCCTAACATTTTGACTTTGTCTTTTTCCCTTAATTCAATTTCTACAATGTTCCGCGGGCCAATAAAGAAACACAAACGGCTCCAGAGCCGCACTATGGACCCCCCTGAATTAGAGTCCCCTTAATGTGATCTAGACTCATAATGCATGCAGTCCGTGTGTGTGTTGTCTTGACCAGAGTGCATCCGTAGTACATTAGGGACGTGAGAGAAGGTACCTGAGCCTCCAAGGAGATGTCATTATCCAGCCTCTTGAAGGCATTCATCAAAGCCTCGCTGGTTTCTGGGACGTCGCCTGGGCTGAAATGGGAGAAGACGCCACAGCCTCATCAGGGAAGAAGCAATTCACCAGTATGTTTCCATGCACTGACTACGCCAGATTACCCAATCGTTAGGTTTTGCCGTTCTGCGATTGGCCGGCGACCAGCTCGGACTGTACCCCCCCCCCCCCATCATCTTGCTCCAGCAGACCCCTACTGAGGATAACCAGCATAGACCGTTGGACTAGCTCCATTCATACGTACTGTATGAGCGACCCAACAATTTCAATGCTATATAGCTTGGACAGCTACTAGCATTTATCAATGTGGACATAATGGGGACCCCACCCGGCCACAATCAGTTTGAAGTTGTGGGGACCGGCGTGTGCACCAAACGCCGTCGGAGCTCCGGTATCAAACACATGCAAAAAAAAAAAAAAAGAACCAGTTTCCAATGGCATCATGTCCTGACCTGATCTTATGAAGCCAAATACAATCTCATTGAAAAGTATACATGCTTGTTGAAAAACTGGTTTTAAGTCAATTTATGCAATAATTCCCTAAAACATACAGAGTGAGAAATGTCTTCACGGAAAGCGAGTCGGTGAGAGTAAATCATGTCGTTCCTGCGTTCCTCACCTGGTGAGATCAATCAACTCCTGCCAGTAGGTCCGCAGGCTGTTGAAGTACAGCGTCTGAGCCTCCCTGCTGAAGTAGTCGTTGGGGTGTTTGTGCCACTGGAGGATGGGACTCAGGGCCCGGCCCCCCTCCACGGCGGCCTCCAACTCGCACAGGGTGTCGTGGGGCAGCAGCGACACGGCGATGTAGTAGAAGAGCCTCTCGCTGAGCGCCTGGTGCAAAGACGGAGATGGTGTGAAAAAAAAAATTAAAAAAAAGCAACTAAGAGTCGAGTGTAGCATAAAAATGAGCTCACCTGTGCGCAAGCACATCCGGCGTGGCCATCAAACACGCCCAGGAGCATCCCTCGGGTCTGCAGGCATGTGGCGGCACTGCGGCGGTCTTCTATCGGAGCGTTAGCCGGGAGCTGATTGCTCTCGAAGCCCATCACGGATGACAGGTTCTTGCCATCAAACTCGGGCACCTGGAACCGGCACACAAATAAATCATTGAGTTGGACTTGACTTGGATTAAGTTCAATGACTGTGACCTCTAACTAACCTTGAAGCTGTACTCGTTGGCTTTGAGGATGGAGTTGACTTGCGGCGGAGTGAGGATGTAGCTGTGGAGTGCTGAGGTGGTGCGGTAACATCTTGAGGGGGTGCGACGCGCGTGGGATGGGCGCCTGGAGGCAGGTGGGCGGGCGGCGGACCCTAAATGGTGATGCTGGCATGGTACCAGACTGGAGGAGAGGACCGTCGCCCGGGGCAAACCCCGGAGAAGCTGTGACATCACGGGCATGGCTGATGGAGAACTGTAAACACACGTATGCCCATGACTTTGTGTTATAGATAGTTCTTAGTTGGGGGTGTCATGAGACACTACATTTCACTCTTACACACTCTGGGTGTATTCTGGCAGCCCCGCCTCCACCCACCGAGACATAAAGCCTCTATGACAAAAGGGCTCAATCCATTCATGTGAGGCCTGTGTGCTATCCACTCGGTTGCCGTGCAGATTTTTTTTTCTGAATGAGAAATCTTGTTATTAGTGTCAGCATTACAACTTTTTTGGTGCTTTTTTTGTTAAAATTTTACCAATTTCTGCTGTTTTACTTCTATAATGATCAATAAATCTCCTTTTCGGGCATGTTAAATTACATAAGTAATCATGTAACATACATCAATGTCACATTTTAAAGCACATTCTAAACTAAACTTAAAATATGAAAAACTACACCACTCCAAGCAGTCAATTATAAATATTGTAAAATCTCTGATGTCTTTAAATTGTATGTAATATTATTTAGCACTAAACAGGCACTGGTAGTCCAAGCCAGTAACTTAATGCCTTAGGTCTTGTAGCTTAGCATGCTGTAGGTCAACAGGCTAAAAATACCGACTGCAGGACGTTTGCATGGTTTATGTGTTTGTTTTATGTGGTCATCCCCGGTCTGAGAGAGGATATATACGACTGTTACATAATCACAAATATTTGTCAGCCATACTATTCCCTTCGGTTGAGGCACTAAAAAAAACCCGCACACTTCTCTGGCGTATGTTATAGCCTAACAATACAATACAATACACGATATATTAAAGGTGCAACAATATGAAATATGAAGTAAACTTCTCACCTGGCTAGCAAACGTGTAAGCTAGCATGGTAAAGCAATGCTAACCATAATACGCTACTAGCTTGAGGGTTACACCCACTTATACTACGACGGTGAAACAGCTCAAGTCCGCTTTAAAACGTACGGTAGTATTAGTTAAAGTATTCCCTTTTCAACGCAAGCGAAGGTTAAAAACGCATTACTGACTCACCTTCAACAAAGAATGCGAACAACTTATTTAAGTTCATGGCTTTCCACCAGGCACTCCATTACGACGCCGTTCATCAAGCGCCGCACCGCAGGTGGAGCCTGATTGGCTGATCACTGACACCTTACATGACGTCACACCAGAAAATAAAGCCGGCCTTTCAAACTAAGAGTGGTGACTTTGGTAAGAATTGTGTGACCCGAAGCAATGACATACAGGTTAATGTTTGCATTTCAAAATAAGAGATATCCGGAAAATAAGGAAGTCTGATGCTGATTGGAATTCATTATGTTTGTGTGTTTTGACTTTAGCTTTGATTTTTTTATTACAAAAAAGTGTAAATATACTAGCCCCAAGGGATTAAATAATAATAATAATAATAAACAATATTAATATTTTTATATTTTTACTAAACTTATAGTAGATATAGATATTAATGACTTATTTTTGACCTGAGGATTTTGAGTGTGACTTTATGTTTTGAACCTGACAATGTAGCAATAATGGATGAAAAAAACAATGTAAATTGAGCAGTTTCAGGTTCTAATAAGAAAATACTAATTGAAAGGCATTTTTATTTTTCGTCCAATAAAGGCCTTTAAAGTGTTAAAATCACTAAAAATATTAAAAAATATATTTTTTCCACTTTCTTAATTATAAAAAATCTTTTAATTACTATCATTTTCACGGCAATGCCATAAAATAATAATTATATTCAGCACAATATTGGGCATTTCTATTTACTGTATGCAAAAAAATAAATTACATTCAATTAAGTAATTGTGCCTAATTTGTATGACACTTTATTACAAAAACTTTTAATTCATTAAAAAAAATTATTACCAAAAATATATTTACATGATGAAATAGGTATGTACAATTAGAAAAATCATCTACATGTAATGACTCGTAAACAACACTGACACTATTGGATTATGTACAATGTAGCTACCGGGGGTGTCACAAGATCTCGCGAGATTAGAACGTGACGAGAGTTGTCGTTCGGGAAAAAAAAAAAAGTCTACTGGGCACCAGGCCTGGGATGATAATCAATAAATGATTTCATAGCAACACATGGAATGAATGAGTCCAGTCTCTCTGTCTCGGTGGGTGGAGGCGGGGCTGATGGCATATACACACACAGTGTAACATAGTAGATCGCCATATGATGTCACATATATATTTTTTCCATCTCGTCTCGTTCTCATAGACCCAATCTCGCGACACCACGAATAAATTCCTAAATCAGAAATCTGTCATCCACCAGAGTTTTGTTGACAAGGTTCTTCCTTCCGAGGGCATTGCGAATTCTTTCAAAGATCTGTTAGGAATACCCAAAACTTCCATCACGTGATGACGATACATTAGGCACACACACACACACACACACATTCGCACAATACTGACCATTTGCTGCACGTACGTCAGCACGGCTGCGAGTACGAAGCTTTGAGACACGAGGTCCACGACGCAGAAGAACAAGGTGTCGAAAATCAGCAGTGTGCCCTCGTTTCCATAATAGAGTACGTCGCTGAAGGAGTGGCCTTCGTCTGTGGCGGTAAACAGACACCATGTAAATACACAAATACGGCACGCCATGTCTCAACCCAGGATTGATACCGTTGTAAAAGATGCTCTTGTCATTCGGTTCTAGGAACTCCATGCCCATGACCCTCTCAAAAGTCAGTTTGTCCCTCACGTAGTAGTCCATGTCAGGGTGGGCCTGAGGGAACAAAACCAGCATATGAGAACAGTCAAGATGTGGAATAAGAAACGGATCTAAAGACTAACATGCTCGATGACTGATCCCAGGAAGTGGTTCATGGTGTGGTAGGCACGGATGTTTTGCTCCATCTGGTTGGCTGAAGCCGCGTCCATAAGCCGTGATGGTCCGTGACGCTGGAAATGTATGAAGACGGAATAAAGAACCGGAATACAGCGGAACCTGCTTGCAACGAGACAAGAACAAACCTGAGTGAAAGACTCCCGTATTCTGTCATAATGGGAGCGCAGCCGCATGGAAAGGGCCACCTGGAATGTCTGGATGTCCGTGTTGGGAAGAAGACCTCTTTGGCCACACATCGACTCCTTAATGCAAAAAAAAAAAAAAAAAGAGTAAACATAAAGTTCATGCGCATAAAAATCCAAGTCTACAAGTGAGCATACCGCTTCTCTCCTCAGGTTGTTATTCATCTCCTCCATGTTGGTGTCAGCGTGGCCGTGCACCGAACGCCCGTGGATGTAGTAGCCGAAACAGCGGTGAGGTAAAACCAGCACTGAAATCTGCACAGGAAAAGTATGAGTGGTTAGCATGTAGGCCTCACGGCTAGGACACCAGAGTTCAATTCCACCCTCGGTCATCTCTGTGTGGAGTTTGCATGTTCGCCCCGTGCATGCGTGGGTTTTCTCTGGGTATTCCGGTTTCTTCCTGCTGGAGCCTATCCCAGCTGTCTTCAGGCAAGAGGCGGGGTACACCCTGGACTGGTGGCCAGTCAATCACCTATTTTTAGGTGTGGTAAAAAAATATTTTTTTTTTGCAAAAAAATTTGTATGGTAAATTTGGGTACATTTTTTTTTTAATCTTTGGAGAAAATTTAATTTTTTTGGCAGCAAAATTTAAAAAAAATTTGGGGCGAGAGGCGGGGTATACCCTGGACTGGTGGACATGCAGCCAATCACAGGGCACATATAGACAAACAACCATTCACACTCACATTCATACCTATGGACAATTTGGAGTGGCTAATTAACCTAGCATGTTTTTGGAATGTGGGAGGAAACCGGAGTACCCGGAGAAAACCCACGCATGCACGGGGAGAACATGCAAACTCCACACATTGATGGCCGAGGGTGGGATTGAACTCGGGTTTTCTAGCTGTGAGGTCTGCGCGCTAACCACTTGTCCGCCGTGCAGCCCCGTTCCAAAAACATGCTAGGTTAATTGGCGAGTGTGAATGGTTGTTTGTCTATATGTGCCCTGTGATTGGCTGGCCACCAGTCCAAGGTGTGCGCCTCTCGCCTGATGACAGCTGGGATAGGCTCCAGCACCCTTGTGAGGATAAGCGGTAGAAAATGAATATTTCAAATATATCTTATTATTACATTGCTGATATTGTGATTCGGAACCACTGCTATATTGTTTACAAACTCCTGTAATAGGCTCCAGCAATACCCTTCAGCAATCCTAGACTTTATTTACATGTAGTAAAGGTCAACTAGAGGTCATTTGTAGAAGCACAATGTAACTCACATTACTGATGGAGCAGAGATCCACAAACTGTCGGATTTTGTCTTCCACAAAATGCTCGTAAAACACGGTGAAGAAAAGCACCTGCATGGATGAAGAAGATATTTAACAGGTGCACCTCCTTACCTTCTTATGACGGCTGAGATTTAAGTCCAAAATGTCACCTGCAGAAGCCCAACGCAGAGCCAGAGTGTTGCCGCCACGCCGTAGCGCATGATCAGGCTGTAGGAAGGTGTGTACGCCTGCGGGGGGCGCTGTAACGTCGGCCAGGGGTCCCTCAGGGCTAAGTTAGAGAATCCCAGCACCTGCAAAAATCAAGCAGGGTGACATTCCGTTGAAAGGGAATAATACAAGTACAAGTATGTACGCGGAGTTAGAAGTACTTCAAGGAAGAAGAGCACAGCCATGATCTGAAAGGTCGGGCGTATTTTCCGGATGGTTTGGATCTCGTTCCACTCGTTGGCCACAAAGTATGTTCTCCAGATGCTGACGGGGGAGGGATCACGTTTCTGCTGAGCGTTGGCTAACAACAAACGGACATTCGGTAAATAGATATGCAAAACGTATTTCCAAAATTGTGAATACCTGACGCGGTCTTGCTAGTTTTGCTGCGTGGTCTCTCCCAGTCAATAAAGAAGACGTCAACAGACAAGTGCACTATCAGCTTGTGGAGGAACTGAAGTGCCTGGACACGGCGTACAAATGCGTTAAGCGTAGCAGGACTTCATGTTGACATGTAGCGTGTCTCACCTTGAGGGCAAAGGCGCAACTGATGTACATCACAAACTGCTCCTCCTGGTGAGGAAGTGGTAGCAACACTGACGCCTGCTGCTGGGCCTGAAAACAGAAATCTTCATTCTAGGAGCGACACAATCCCACCAAGAAGGTACTTGAGCATCAATCACCTTGTAAAGGATGAGCCAGTACAGTCCGGATCCCACCGTGACGGCAAGAAAGACATTAGCCAGATCGCCGGCGTAAAACAAGAAAAACATCAGCATGGTCTGAAAATAGGAGGCGGAGTTAAAAAAAATAAACATTTATCATTTATGATAAATATACTATACTGTACCCTGAAGTCAACGACAGGCGAAGCGATCCTCCTCTTCCAGCTGACGGTCTTCAGCACTGATAAGAGCACAGCCAGACCGGCCAGCACACCGAGAGCGGTCTGCACACAGACCATCAAAGTCACATGATTAAAAAAAAAAAAAGTAAACAATGACCTTAGATTCGTACTCACATCCGTCTTCATGCGAGCCTCATTCTGATCCATCTCATACTCCACAGCAAAGCTCATCTACGGGAGGAGAGAGGCAGAGACAATGTATACTTTACTGGACACAGTAGCACACTTCGTTATTGGGAAGCAGTATCTCATCACATCCACCAGATGGCGCTGTTTCTTTACAATATTTATCTTACTAAAGCAAAGTAGTCATTCATTCATTCTTTCATTTTCTACCGCTTATCCTGTGGTAAAAAAAAGAATTATGCAAAAATTTGGGTACATTTTTGTTAAAATCTTTGGAGAAAAATATATTTTTTTGTTGCAATTTTTTTTTTCTGTACAAACACTGTATTTTGGGGGTGAAGTCATTCATTCATTCATTTTCTACTGCTTATCCTCACGAGGGTCACAGGGGTGCTGGAGCCTATCCCAGCTGTCTTGGGGCGAGAGGCGGGGTACACCCTGGACTGGTGGCCAGCCAATCACCTATTTTTAGGTGTGGTAATTTTTTTTTTTTTTTTGCAAAACATTTGTATGGTAAATTTAGGTACATTTTTGTTAAAATCTTTGGAGAAAATGTTTTTTTGTTGTTGTAAAATTTCAAAAAAATTTTTTTACAAACTATTTTGGGGTAAAGTCATTCATTCATTTTCTACGGCTTATCCTCACGAGGGTTGCGGGGGTGCTGGAGCCTATCCCAGCTGCCAATCACCTATTTCTAGGAGTGGTAAAAAAACATTTTTTTGCAAAAAAAATTGTATGGTAAATTTGGGTACATTTTTGTTAAAATCTTTGGAGAAAATTAAATTTTTTTGGTAGCAAAATTCCAAAAAAAATTTGGGGCGAGAGGCGGGGTACATCCTGGACTGGTGGCCAGCCAATCACAGGGCACATATAGACAAACAACCATTCACACTCACATTCATACCTATGGACAATTAACCTAGCATGTCGGCAATTAACCTGGCAAATTTTGGAATGTGGGAGGGGGAGAACATGCAAACTCCACACAGAGATGGGTGGAATCAAACTCAGGTCTCCTAGCTGTGTGGCCTGTGCGCTAACCACTTGGTTATAAAAAAAAACTCAGATGTAAAAAAAAAACAAAACAACATAAAACAGTTGAGGGTGTGCAATATAGCAAAGTATGTCTGTCGATGGATGACCAATCACTGTTGCCGGGTAGAGTTCCTGACTCACGTTTGCCTGAAGACCGACTTAGCTTGACCGAGTTACACACCGACCCATGTTTGCATTAAAAGCGAGTGACATGACGGAGCCGACGCACACAACGTATGTTGTGACTTACAGACACAGTCTGTGTGTCCATATCAGTGATGGGAAGATCTCGGTACTCCACAGTCAGCAAAGGAGGAAACACCTGACCCTCCTGTGAGCGTGGAACCAACTGGAACCTGGACACATTGAAGCACATGGACTTGTGACGTATATATACATGACGTATTTACATTCTGTGTCTTTAAATGTCAGACCTTATTTTGATGGAACTGGCAACCCGGACCACTTTAGGAATGGAGCTCACACTTTTCTCTCTGCCGCTCAACGCGTCCACGAGAAACATGCGCCGAGACAGGTACCAGCTCTTCATGCTCTCTGTGAGAGGCATACCCATAAATATGACATCACACCGTAAAGATCCGACACTGTTGATCCTACACAAATACCACCTCGGTTAACGAAGCGTCCGTTGTACTGCTGGTTATACACCAACGTGGGCAAGGGGAGAAGTTTTCTGCCGTCTTCTCCACCGAGGTCCATGAACACATCGTAAAACAGCGGCAGGGGATGAGCGAGCACCAGGTCGGCGACTGAAATATCACACTGATAACAAACACACGTGAGTCCTGAGTCCAAGTCTTTTATGGTGGGCTAAACAAGACCAGCGTACTTACACCTTCTTGGTAAGCGGTGCCGAAGCTGAAGGCAGACGAGCGTTTGGCGGCCGTTTGCGGACACATCTGAACAAGAAAAGCAGATATCGTGTTCACTGTGATGTAATCGGCGTATGCCGATACACGCCAATCAATACATTTTTAATCAGCACATTAAAACAATTAATGGGAGTCGGCACCTGTAGATTGGATGCTCCGATGTTTTCCCATCTGAGGAAGTCTCCTCTGACGTTATAAACGGCGGCAAGCAGCTTAATTCCTATGTTCTGTCCAAAAATAATAATAATGTCAGCTCATATAGGAAGATTTTCTGTATCATTGTTATTTAGAATACCTTGTTTCTTCCCCTGAAACTGAAGCTAACCGGGACTGGGTCGGTCTGAAGGACTCGACTTGCCAGCCCTGGTTCGTCGCCGTAGTAAAGCCACGGCAAATGGAGTCTCCTGCGAACAAAAACGATTGACATCCAATCCAATATAATATTGTGCGTCTGCTCCTACCAGTAAGAAATGTCTTGAGTGGAAGTGAAAGCGGCCTGAGATCTGAAGACGGCGTTAAAGAGGCCGCAGGCATCAGTGCCCATCCCGCCGAAGGAGTGCATGTTCATCACGCACATGTTGCCGAGCGCCTGGCACGCCGTCAGATTGGAGAAGCTCTGTTTGACGTTTATGATTGGTTAACATACATGATGGAGGTCACGCCAAGAGCATAATCAAAAAGATGCATAATCACCAGGCAGGCTGCTGCGGAGGAATACAGGTTTTTGACGAACCAGGCAGACAGGACACTGATCTTCTACAAGAGGAACGTGATCACAGGACATCAGCTCATGTATTTTACTATAGACTCAAATATTTATACAATAGTTATACAGTATATATTTCAAGAAAAAAAAACTTGGCTCTTTGCTGTTTTTCCCCCCATGTTTGCTGTTGGTTTTGTTTTTGGAATTTTCTAAATATTTCTTTGTCAATTTCCTTTTTCTAATATTATGAGTTTATAATATTTAATTTTTAAATACATTTAAAAAAATTTTTTTTAATATTTAATAATATTCTAACTTTTTCCCGCAACTTAATTTTCCAAAAATTACAACTTTTTTAAAGTGTGTTTATTTTGATATTTCAACTCTCAGCCACAAAAGTGTTTCCTCTTTATTCTAAAAAAAAATCTATGTTTTTTTTCTTAATAAAATGTAATTTAATTTTTTGTAATTTCTGCAACGTTTATTTTTTTATGATTATTTTCCAAATATTTCAACTTTCATCTTGTAAAGTTTCTTTTCATAATTATGACTTTATTCCCATAATAATTTGTCTTTATTCTCATAATATTGTTGTTTTTCCCGCAGCCTAATTGTCTAAAAATTACAACTTTTTATGTATGTTTATTTTAATATTTAAACTCTCAGCCACAAAAATTACATTATTTTTCCTCTTAATATTACAACTTTATTCTAAAAAAAATCTATGTTTTATTTCTCAATAAAATATAACAATATTTATTCTCACAATATTGTTTTTTTTCCCGCAGCCTAATTTTCAAAAAATTACAATGAAATTTGTTGTTGTCATAATATATTTTTTAAATGTATTATTCTTTAGTACTTCAATGTTTTTGCTGGTTGTTGTTTGTTTATTTAATTTATATATTAAAATATAAATAAAAATATATAAAACAGACCCTGGCTGCACTTTGGACACCCCCACTATTAAAAAAAGCTTCATGGCTTTGCTAGGATGACAAGCATTTGTTCCATCGCACTCTTTTCCTTGGCAGAGGCGACAATGACGTGACAGAGAAATAGAAAAAGTGAGAGACAATAAGAGTAACTCACCAATTGAGAAAAGCTGACGCTGGGGTTGACATTAGAGGGCAGGCTGCTTGGGGGGAGACATAAGCCCCCTGCCTGGAATACCAACATAACATATAACATGGATTATAAGCTTTAGAATAATATCTGTTGAGAGCGGAGTGAGCTCACCAGCACGGAGGGCGAGTTACACACGCAGGAGCTTTTGATGAACGAAGCCTGGCATCGCTCACACCTGAAACACAGAAGACAGATAGTGTAAACAAAACAAGATACGGGTGTCATTGTACGATGGTTTGAATGCCGGGTGTGTCTTTTGACTCCACGGCACGGATACCTGTCTCCACTGCTGTTTGGCACTGAGAAAGCTGAACCATTTCCATTACAGATCTCACACATGGCTTCATCCAAAATGTTACCGCTGATGTCCCTCTCCACTGGAAGAAACAATGGCCGCAACAAGCAGCCATATGGAAATGAAATAGGGTACATGATATGAAATGACCCAGCAATTCACCCCACCGAGGATGTATCCTGCGGGACACTGGCACCCTCCCTTGTCAGTGAGACTACCCGGGCAGCGGATGCACCCAAAGCCATCTTTAGTTACTGCCTGGAATGAAAATAATGAAGACAGATGCGTTCAGTGGGGGTATTTTGTAAGATAAACATCATGAAGAGTACTTACAGGTTTGTCTGCTGGACAGGACTCACAAGCAATGGACGTCTGCTCAGTCGGGACAGTTCGGAATCCACTTTTACATATGCAACTCAGACCTGGAAAAGTTGGAATGAATTAGTTTGGTTTATTAGTTGGAGAAATGATGCACCGGCATGATGTTCTATGTCTTCTTTTTGCATACAGATATGTGGATTGAAGGCATTGTTTGGAGTAGTAGTAGTTGCGGTTGTGGTACGTGGGCATGGCCTTTTGCCTTCTCTCTCTCTCTGCACCAGAAAAAAAAAAAAAATCTAATATGTATATGGTATTATGGTCAAGGGATTTTATTGAAAAAAAATTTTAATCCTGAAAAAATATGGATTGTCATTTTTATCAGAGACCACATTAATAAAAAAATATTATGGTATTATATACTATATATATTATATACTGTATATGTAAAATATATACATATAAAAATATAAAATACATACATATTTTAAAAAATATGGTATTATATATATATTTACATAGACAATATTTTTTAATTTATATATACACACCATATTTCTAAAATTAATATATACACACATATATATATATATATATATACACATATACACACACATATACATACACTTAAAAGTAAACATTGTTCTGTATTTTATTTTATGCGCGCCAAATGTTTCAAATAAGAGTAACAAATGTGGTCTGTTATATCAGTGTGATGCTACAATGCTGTTATTTTGTTTAAGAACCATGTTTGCTTTTAAATAAAGTCATTAAACGTTACTTTTAAAGACTAGCAAACATTGCAGGACACACGATATAGAAAATGGACGAACAGTGAACCTTTGTGAGTTTTAGTGAGATTATTTCCAAACCTTCATCGTTCTGTTGTTGATTCGGACCGCAGCTAGCACATGACAGACTGGAAATGTCAAAGAACTCGTCCACACTGCAATTAGAAGGTGCTTGAAAAGGGATGATATACAGTTGACCGTGAATCGGCTTAACTTGTATAAAAACAAACACTATGAACGGCAATCTGTATCTGCTAAGAAAAAGCGGTAGCGTCCCTGTCGCCATGGTGTGGCGTTTTCTTCCTGTTTTGTGGGCGCAGCATTCATTATTGTAATAATGCACTAGCGCCACCTTGTGTTCCGGAGGACGCACTGTGGCAGTTGCAGATACAGTAAGTAGGTCTATTGACAAAGAATAAAATAAATCCAATAATTTAATTAATAAAAATTAAAAGAATAAATAAAAATTAACTGAAATACAAAATTAAATCCCAATAATTAAATGAAATAATACAAATGAAAAAAATTATAAAACAAATAAAAAATACAATAATGCAAAGAAGTAATGTAATAAAATGATGAATGAAAATGATCTTAATATCAGTGAAATAAGTGTTAGATTGCAATCCAAAAGTATATGCAGTTTACTAGGTCAATACAATATTTATTATTATTTATAACAATAATATTATTGTATGCATTTAATCACGCTCCTATAACTATAGTGGAACTTGCAATGACAATGAATGTAATTCCAGAAAAAAACATTATAGACAATGTAATACAGTGAAAGTTGAAAAAGTTTAATCAATAATGTGTTTGACATATTTGACACTGAACCTTACAATAAAGAAGCTGAAATGAAAAAAGTACTGTCTAAAAGGGGACACGGCAATCAAAAATGAACCTTTTCATTATTATTCCAAATGATTTACCTTGGTCATTACAAAAGAAATCTCTCATCCACCTGACTTTTGAAGGCCAGGTTCTTCTTCCCGAGCCAAAGGCGGATCCTTTTAAAAATCTGTTTGGGAAGTTCATTCATTTCAAAGTTTATCTCAGGAAAAGTTGATGCCGTACACGTACAGAAATACTAACCACTTGCTCCAGGTACGTCAGCACGGCCGCTAGTACGAAATCCTGACAAGCCAGATCGATGATGCAGAAGAATAAGGTGTCGAAAATCAGCAGGGTGCCCTCATGTCCGTAGAAGAGCACGTTGCTGAACGTGTAGGCCTCGTCTGGGATGACGAAGGAGCTTTAGGAGAATGCATCAAGGAAGAGAAAAGCAGAAGACGGCACAGATAAGATACCGTTGTAAAAGATGCTCTTGTCATTCGGTTCCAGGAACTCCATGCCCATGATCCTCTCCAATGTTAGCTTGTCCCTCACGTAGTAGTCCATGTCAGGGTGAGCCTGCATGAAGGGCCAAATAAGCCTGGAAATGCACCACCAACAACGATATCGGCGTCAGACTAACATGATCGATGACGGACGCCAGGAAGTGGTTCATGGTGTGGTACGCCCGGATGTTTTGCTCGGGCTGGTTGGCTAAGACCGGGTCCATCAGTCGTGATGGTCTGTATCTCTGGAAGAACGCAGTCAAGCATTTCAAATGCAAACAATGTAAACAACGAGAAAAAAAAAAAGAAAATACATTTTTAAAACCTGCCAGTGGTGTCCAAAGTGTGGCTCTGTGGCCCACAGCTTACATAAATATAATATATAAATAGATATATAGATAGATATATAAATATAGCCAACGGTGTTGAAAGTGTTGTCTTTACAATATAACAAAAATGTTTTTTTGCCTTTTGGACATCCCAGTACTAAGCTAACATCAGTTATGTTAAACTGGACTTGGTGGATCCATCCAAATATCGATAGTATCGATACCAATGGTAGTGCTGTATCCGTATCGGATGGATACTAGTGTCATGAGAGCGATATTTTATTTTATGTTTAGTTGTTCATATTGTTATATTTTTGTCTATTTGTTTGTTTGTGTTTAAAATACTTGTTCTGAATGGATTTGAATGAAATTTTCAGGAATTGTCGAAAATTGGATATGGAAGAACTGATTAAGTTTTGGAGGTGATCTGGATCACCGTCTGGATCCAGGAATTTTTTCAAGGAGACTTTAACATTGAGAGATAGGAACATTTTTGGCATTTGTGCATATAACGCCACAAAAAAATGGTCTGCGCTCCTCCATTGCTTCTCCAGTCGATATTGTTATATGTACGGTTATGTGGTGAGACAAGTAGACACCGTAGTGAAGGACTCCTGGATCCTGTCATAATGGGAACGCAGCTGGGTGGAAAGGGCCACCTGGAAGGTCTGGATGTCCGTGTTGGGAAGAAGACCTCGTCGGCCACACCTTGACTCCTTGATGCAGAAATACAGAAAATGACACCCTGGTGAGTAGAGAACCTGCTTACGTATTGGCTCCCCACATTTAAGAATATATAAAATAATAAGAAAAAAAAAACGCATAAAATAAATAATTTAACTTTAAAAAGGTAAAAATAAAATAAAACCAAAAATACATAAAATAAAACAAAACACAAAAAAACTAAATATATGTATACATAAATATTTTAATAAGACAGGAGTAGATTATAAGACAAAAAGAATGAATACAAAAATCAAAATAATAAAATATAAACTACATAAATAAAAACCAAACAAGACAAAAATCGAAAGAAAAATAATTAACTATAAAAATAACAAAACAAAACCCCAAACTTGAAAAGTTCTGAATGGATTGACATTGACATCTGAATGGACATTTTGGGGGTGAGCCGGATCCCCGTGTGGATCCTGGAATTCTTTACCATTCCAAAATAGGACAATTTTCAGCATTTGTAAATACACTGTACAACGCCACAATGAATGATCTGTACAAAAAATAGCGAACAAGGTTCTACAACCGTGATCCATGTAGGACTATTATTTTGGTGTCAATCATATTATTTTTAGAATGTGTGGCAGCCGGCCAATAAACTGTCGCACGCTGTAAACGGCCCACACCCGTCGTAGATGTGCAAAGAATTGCGTCAATGTCAACGGCCATGATGTCAACACATACCGCTTCTCTCCTCAGGTTGTTATTCATCTCCTCCATGTTGATGTCAGCGTGGCCGTGCACTGAGCGTCCGTGGATGTAGTAGCCAAAACAGCGGTGAGGTAAGAGCAGCACTGAAATCTGCCCAAAACAAAAGACATTTTTACATTGTGGGGTGGAAGTGGTGGTGGGGGTGGGTAGTTGGATGCCGAGATTTGCTGTTTCGTAACTCACATTACTGATGGAGCAGAGATCCACAAACTGGCGGATTTTGTCGTCCACGCAAATCTCATAGAAGACCGACACAATGACCTGTGTGGATGCAGGATCACATGTTGCATGGCACTTTTTACAGGAAGTAACGTAAAGCGAGAAATACGTCACCTGGAGAAACCCGATGCCGAGCCAAAGTGGTGCCGCAAGGCCGTAACGCAGGATGCGGCTGTGTGAAAGTGTGGAAACCTGGGGGGGCTGCTGGGTCAGAGGCAGGGGGTCCTTGATTGTGAACTTTGAGAACCCCAACACCTGAAAGGTATTATGAGGTGGTATAAACGGGCAAAGCAGACAGCTGACATAATACAGGAAAGAGAATTAAGAAGTACTTCAAGGAAGAAGAGCACAGATATGATTTGAAAGGTCGGCCATATTTTGCGCATGGTCTGGATCTCGTTCCACTCGTTGGCCACAAAGTACGTCCTCCAGATGCTGACGGGGCAGGGATCACGTTTTTGCTGACCCTTGGCTAACAACGCAAATGCAGAATACAGTAAATAGACATGAAACAGGCACAGCTAAGAACCATTTCAATACCTGGCACGGCCTTGCTGGCTGTGGTGCGTGGTCTCTCCCAGTCAACAAAGAAGACGTCAACAGACAACTGCAAGGCCAGCTTGTGGAGGAACTGGACCGCCTGGAAGGACAGAAGACAATGATCCGCATACTGTCAGGATTTGATTGATGTGATATGGGTCAAATTGGTTTGATATGTTCAAAGGTCATAACCAGGTGATGTTAGATGAAATATTTAGACCTGGATATCACATACGTATACACTTTTGTCCAGGGGTCGGCAACCTGCTACTCTGGCTTCAGCCACCTTGTTGCATCTCTCTTTGTCGAACGATGTGATTGTGTTTTTTAACCACCTAAGTAGGAGAAATGTGCATTTTCACATATAGTTTAGTTCTGGGGTCGGCAACCCGCGGCTTCTGCTTCCTTGTTGCGGCTGTCTTCACCGAGCACAGTAGGTTTTTAGTCATTTTAGACATTAGTCCTGGGGTCGGCAACCCGCTACTCCTGCTTCAGCCTCCTTGTTGGGCTCTCTTCACCAAGCGTGGTGATTGTTTTTTTTTAACAACCAAAGTAGAAGACATGTGAATTTTCACATATAGTTTAGTCCTGGGGTCGGCAACCCGCTACTCCGGCTTCAGCCTCCTTGTTGGGCTCTCTGCAATGAGTGCGGTGATTGTTTTTTTTAACAACCAAAGTAGAAAAAATGTGCATTTTCATATATAGTTTAGTCCTGGGGTCGGCAACCCGCTACTCCGGCTTCATTGATGAGGTTGTTGAATTTTAGAATGTGTAGCAAAGCCTGATTTTTTTGGGTGATTATTATATGAATATACAACATATTCCTGTGTGGCTATGTTCCATGGACTCACCTTGAGAGCAAAGGCACAAATGATGTATGTCACCAAGTGCTCCTCTTCATGAGGCTGTGGAAAGCTCAACGTCACCCGCGTTTGAGCCTAAACACGCACGCAGGGGGAGAAATATATATGAAAAATGCAAGGATGGAGCCCAAGTCAACCGTGACGAAATCTGACCTTGCACAGCATGAGCCAGTAGAACGCCGTCCCCACAGAGACCATGAGGAACACGTTGGCCAGATCTCCAGCGTAAAACAAAAAAAACATCAACACGACCTTCAAGAGGGAGGACATGACACCAACATCAGGGTCCACTCAGGGGAAACGGACGTCTGGGATATCACGTGAGAGTCACCCTCAAGTCAATAACAGATGAGGCGATCCTCCTCCTCCAGCTGACCGTCTTGAGCACCGATAAGACCACCGCCAAACTAGCCAGCACACACTGAGCAGTCTGTGCACACATAAAAAAAACTCACCAAGAGGATATCAACCAGTCATCTTAGATCCAAGGCTAAAGTCATCACACAGCAACTTAACACCCAAAAGGTAGCTAAGAAATTAAAATAAACTATTTTGCCTTCTTCCCATAATGCATTTCTTCCCACCAGAGCAGTATACTCAATAAAATGAACTTTAAGTAGACTTTTTGCTAAGGGCAACCTTGCTAGGATGTACGTAAAGTTAGCATCGACAGTAATGTCCATTTATAATGATTTAGCATGGCTTTCTGCATGTAAAACTGTAATAACTCCTTATAAATGTATTTTGGTTCTTATTTTTGGGTGCCTGGAACATCCTAACTGGATGTACATTACCCTCGCCACTTTTCTGTTGGGACACTGCACCCTTTTTAGGAAAGAGATATGCTCAGCTGAAGCTAATTTTATGTATTCTTTGCCTAAATTAAGCTTTTCAAGCATAACAGTGACTACATGAACAAAAATACATAAACTGTTTCAAGCATTAAAGGATGTTGATTAACTCGGCATCACTGATTGCTGTCATAATAATTATTGCAGATTTGAATGATTACACAACAGACAATAAGAATACTAATCATCATTATCATAATCACCGTAATAGCACTGTTGTGGCTGTACTCCAGCTACTTAAATGGCTCATTTTCTCTCATTATATTTACAATGTTGGGTAATATGAGTGTAAAGGTGACTGTAGGGCTGTTATTCTCTGTCTCGGGGGGCTCTAATAATTGCAAACAGGTTTTCTATGCTCTTAACTATTGAAATATTTCATTTTTGAATAAGGAAACGGACAATGCAGTCAAAGTCAAGCCAGTAAGCGGTAGTACTTTTGTCGTACGGTTTCTACTCACGTTCACGACGTGGACCTTGTACGTCACTGCGGCCGGCTGCAAACATCGAGACAAACATTAATTAAAAATGGCGTTTTGGGGGGATGCAGTTTTAATTAAATTTTCCATGATTATATTCAAACAAAATTCTATATAGATAAAATAAATGTGTGTTTACTTACGTCAACCATCATGAATCAAGGTCTGCAATAGTAAACAACAGATGCCAACGCCCCCACAAAAGGCAAAAGGATCATGGGATTCAAAAGGCACGCGTAATAAAGTCACAATACATCATATAGGTGATGCTTTACATACATAAACACAATGACTGTCAACAGCTAGTGTTATTGTGGAGGCCCTAGCGCTTGGTCCTTATTAGTAACCAGTGTAACATCACCTATCTCAGCAAAAAGCAGCTTTTAATCGCAGTGTACACAACCAAAACTATGGTGAGTTTTCCTACACGGCCCTGTGTAGAAAAAGTGACTCTCACCCCTTTTAAACCTCATCTCAGCTGAAATTAGATTAGAAAATGTTATAAAGCCATGTGTAAAACTTTAGGACCCTAGCAAACCAAAATGAGAGCCATTATTTGCAAATACTGAAAGCATGGAACAATGGTGAACATTCCCAGGAGAGGCCGGTCAAGCCAAATTACGACTACTCATCCAAGAGGTCATAAAAGACCCCACAAAGAAAGAAAAATGATGATCCCCAAGACCTTTGGGAAAATACTCACGAGACAAAATAACTTTTTGGAAGGTATGTGTCCCATTACATCGGGTGTAAAAGTAAGGCCGCATTTGAGAAAAAAGAACATCATAGCAACAGTAAAATATGGTGGAGGTCGTATGATGGTCTGGGTCTGTTTTGCTGCTTCAGTACCGGGAAGCATGAATTCTGCTGTCTACCAAAACAGTGCATTTTCAAGGCATTGTTCATATTGAAGTCTTAAGTGTATTAAGCGTATTGACACCCAGCCACCCAATTAGCATAACAAGCATAGCTAGCATGAGGTTGTTGAAGTTGAAATGCCGAGCATGACAAGATAAGTACATGCATCTTTGGCGCATCAGATCTGGTTCCTCCCCAGGGGAGAATTTTTGTACGTCATCACCATGATTTGTGAATGAACAACGCTTTCTTCTGCAATGTAGTCCCCGCTGTATTGTTGCATTATATTGTAGCAATACTGTTTCCGCTTTTTCCCCCCCTGGATTTTACCCTTGCACATGAGTTTGTCACTTGTGTACAGTGTTTAATCCCTAGTTACCCAGGGGATGCAAGACCCTAACTCCCCTCGTGTTAAGGGAGCAGGCGCACCTCCCTGCCTGACTACTCCGTTCAAAGGGTTACGGCCACTCGCGTAGAGGAGAGGCCTCTTAGTCAGGGGCGAGAGAGACTCACCCAGGTATTAACAGCCGAGGCGTTGCAGAGGCGGCCCCGTGTGATATTGGAGCTCATAACGGCAGTTTTAATGACATTGTTTCATAACATGTTTATACTTATTCTTTCATACAGCCATGAGACATCCTGCTGGTATATTTAGACATCAACTTTGACCATAGGACATATTGTTCCAAAAATCATGTTACTGCATAATACTGATTGACACATTAATAAACACAAGCACAATACTGATTGACACATTATTGAAAGTGCACAGCGTGGCGATAGTAATGCAAGAGTCCCTGTTGTGGTGTAGAGCAAGTATGTGTGTGCGTGCTGTTCCCTATTAATGCACATATCTTAATATGAGGTATCAACTAACTTGTGTGTTATGTGGTTACTTAGTCTAAAAGCGATAGATATGTTGAGCATGTTAGACTGTTTTCTGTTGCCTGATCATTACAACTTCTTTATGTTGTTTGGACTATGTTATGCCTATTGTTATGCTGTTAATGTAAGCATCTTCCTCACCGGCCCATGGAAGGAGGTGTTTTCCAGGTCACTCGACAACAGTATGATTGAAAAGTAATAATACATAGTAGTAATAGTAAGACTTTGCAGGCTGATTTTCCTCTGCTCCCTTGAGTAGAGGCCAGTGTTGCGTTGCTCGCTGATGTAGACACTTCAGCTATGCTAACTTGCTTTTCCTGTTGTTGAACTCGCCGACGATGAGGTGGTGTGTTGTTGACAAACACCGGGACACACACATCCATGTCAGTGCGCCCCCCCCTTTGTGTGTCTGCTTATTCATTCAGGCTCCAGCAACTGTCTAGCAAATGTATATTTCACAGGTTTTATATGGGTTGGGTTACTTTAAAGCCTTTTGTAGAGCTTCAACGTTTGTATCCGATCACATCCTGCTGTCCCTTCAAGGATAGCGGGCACAGCAGGAGGCTGGCTGTAAACTGGGACAGTTGGGGACGGTACCTGAGGAGGTGATTATTTGATCATATGATCAAAGCACTCCCTTCACGGGACAGGGGGACATCAATCACCAAATGATTGACCTCTCAAAGAGGTCTAGCATGTCTAGCATGGGTGCGACAAACCATGACAAAACAATGGGTGTGTAGGCTAACCCCCATATATGAGGGAGCCATCAAGGGAGTGACAAGAATTTCTCCTTTCTGTTGTAATGACATTCATTTGCATGCTATGGAGTATAGGAGTTCCTGCCAAGAGTGTGTGTACTAGGGATGTCGGATAAATATCAGTATTGATATCAGCGTGATATCAATCATGAAAACCGATATTGAAAATGGTATATGTCATATCGTTTTTTGTCAGAAAGGCCAATATCGGACATCCCTAATATATATCATAATATAGTTAGCGTGGAACAAAACTCAGCAAGCATCTCATCACCATAGATTGTGTGTTTACTTGCGTCAGTGAATTCTGTTCATCCATCTGTTTTCCATGCCGCTTATCCTCATCAGGGTCGCAGGGGTATGCTGGAGCCTATCCCGGCTGACTTTGGGCGAGAGGCGGCGTACACCCTGGACTGGTCGCCGTTGATGGAAGCAGTAGATCACTGGACAATTTTGCCCCAAATTTTCATTGCTACAGAATTCTCAACAAACAATGGTATCAGCTTCTGGTTAGGGAAGATGTGAAAATGTATCATTTATGGATGTAGCAGAAATATGAGTGGTTAAAAAAATCTCCATATTGATTTTTATCAAAGGAGTGTATCGTTAGCATGCTAATATATAACTAAATTTATCCATTCAATATTTTTTATATGATAAAAAGTTCCTTGTTGATACAAAGTCAAAGATAATTACCATGAGGTGTATTAAAATACTGTTTCAGAAGCATCCCCTGATGTGGCTTCCTCTTTTCTTGCTGGAAACTGGAAACAACAGTTTGTGTTGGGCTAACTGTTATCTGCTAACACATCTACATGTCTCAACTTGCTAGCTCACGCTTAAGGCGGGAAACTTTTATTGTCTCCTCTCTTCCTGGTTCCTCCGGAAATGTCCGCCCATTTAGAATCGTTCTGATACGGTCCTCGTATTTGCGGGCCCAAAACAAAAATAAACAATTAAATTTGAATGAAATGTCGTCTGCTGATAGTTAAAGTAAATTAATACCACATATACATTTTATCTTGTCCTATAGATCCGGTCTATGAATTTGAAAGACTTGTAAAGTTAATTTTCCAAGCAGTAATTTAGCTTAATGTGGTCCAACACTCAAAATAAATCCGATACTAAATTGAAGATGAAGTAATCCACCTACCGAACATGTAGAAGAATTAAAGTACACAGGATATCGGTATTTTTAAAATAACTTATGTACGGGCTGGAGAGTGAGTCAAAGAAATAAAGACTTCTTTAAAAAAAATCTTTAAAGATGGAAAAGCAAACTGTTATAATTGGTCCTCCCGTCCACTGAGTGGCGTTATTGTGTTGTGTGGAACACTTGCATCGCCCGAGGGAAAGCGAGTGCAACTGAGGGTATAAATAGCTTGATACGTACTTGTTGTGGGTACTTTCCGGACCAGACAGAAGGCGAGCGCGTCGCCTCGGCGCTCGGCTACCTCGTCGGGTAACGGCTCGTAGTTAGGAGCGGCATTATCAGCCTGTCTTTCAGAAAGTACCCGCCTGTGTCAAAAATGAGAAGCAGCGTCGTCAGATTAAAGGGACTGGATAAAAAAGCGGGCGCGGAGGACATCCGACACTTTTTTCAACGCTTCCACATCCCGAGCGGTGGCGTCTACATCCTGGGAGGAACCCAGCGTGAGGCGTTTATTGCCTTCGCCTCCGAGAAGGAGGCTGGACGAGCCACCCGCTACACTGGGCGTCCTCTTAAAGGCTCCAAGGTGGAAATACGACGGAGTGATATTTCAGAACTGGAACACAAGCTAAAGTACGTTTTGAAGAGGAGGAATCATTCAGCCAGTAAGTCAAGTTCAAAGCCTACAAAGACACCTGAAGGGACTCTGGCGCCCTCTAGCGTTCATCCACAGCACTTGTGTGATGGACTCTCTGATCCAAGGACTGTTTTAACCCTTTCCCTCGCGAATTCATATTCTGTTAGTGGATTTCAGACTTCGGACAAGTCTCAAGATTCCTTAAGCTCACCACCTTTTGTTACTGGTGATTGTCCACAGCCACAGAGTCCCGGAATATCTCCACCTTTATTTCCCAAACCAGGAAGTCCAAAATCTGTTCCATGTTTTGTCCCGAGTGGGTGTCCAAAGAGTCTTAACGATCCATACACTTGTGGGACCATTGCCGGTGGATCTCCTCCACAGGTGTGCAACAAGCTACATGATCCCCGGTGTCCAAAGGCTCCTGAAGATCCACGCACTGGTAGAACCATTCCACATTGTGTTGCTGGTGGATCTCCTCCGCAGGTGTGCAACAAGCTCCACAATCCCAGGTGTCCAAAGGCTCCTGAAGATCCACGCACTGGTAGAACCATTCCACATTGTGTTGCTGGTGGATCTCCTCCGCAGGTGTGCAACAAGCTCCACAATCCCAGGTTTCCAAAGGCTCCTGAAGATCCACGCACTGGTAGAACCATTCCACATTGTGTTGCCGGTGGATCTCCTCCGCAGGTGTGCAACAAGTTCCACGATCCCAGGTTTCCAAAGGCTCCTGAAGATCCACGCACCGGTGGGTCTCCTCCGCAGGTGTGCAACAAGCTCCACGATCCCAGGTGTCCAAAGTCTCCTGACGAGCCAGACCATCCCAGAACCAATCCACCTGTCGTTTGCAGTCAGCATCCATCTTCAGAGTCTTTACACGATGCGTTTTTTCTCGGCGTTTTCACCGCTTTGGAACAGCTGCAGCATCGCTATGGAAATGAGCACCAGGACATTTTGCCAGGACTTGATTGGCAGGATCCTAACATGGGTAAACCACCAGAGCGTAGGCACCAGACAGCGCCGCCACCGCCAGGTTACGTGAGGCTGTCGGGACCGCCACCCTCCACCACGAAGAAGGACATTTGTACTTTCTTTGAAGGGCTGAAGGTGCAGGAAGTGGTGGCTAATGTCAAGTTGCAAAACAGACGCGTGTGCTTGGTCAAGTTTAGGGATGTCGACGATGCTTTGGCTGCTTTAGGGTTCAACCATCGCTCCATGGGGGCCGTTTGCGTGGAGGTGCGCACCGCCACGGCGCTAATGTGGAGCGAAGCGTTACAAGAATGTGAAAATGCAGCAGTGAGACGAGCCAAACTCAAACACGGCTCTCTCGCGGATGCAGCCAACCACAAACGGAAGCGCCATTTTGAATCAGAGAACAAGCTGCCGGCGTCGTTGAAATGCAACGCCCCCAAAAAGCCCCGAATTAAGACTCCCCCGGCAATTAAAGAGTACATCGTCATGGTGTGCAATATATCTGTTAGGACAACAAAGACAGAATTAAGAGATCTGCTCGGATATCCTCACATGGCAAACTCCAAAATCCAACACTTGCTGGACAAGAACCTCAGCAGGACGGACACGGCGTTTCTCATTTTTAACCAAAAGGACGACTTTGAACGCGCGCTAAAATACGACGGCTTCTGCATGGCCTCCAACGCTATTAATGTGTCAGCAGTTACCAGAGAGAAGATGAATCAGATGATGGCACTAAACGCCAAATTGAGTCCAGAGTACGGCGTGGTGGACCCCCCGGAATCAGAAGACGACTCAAGAGGGAAGAGGGCGAGGAACCCGGAAACGTGCCTGCTGGCTGAAAACCTGCATGCGAATACAAAAGAAAGACGGCACACAAAGCACTTTTAATGAACAGTGAATGCTGCTGCACGGCCGCGGTGCATTTTTACGTCCCACAAACCTGCCATGATGGCCCCACAGGAAGTAGTCAGGACTTTGGAGGAAAACTGTAAATTGCATAATTGCAAAACAGAAATTGGATTAGTGCATTAGTTCGACATTCTTTGCGTGTGGCCATGCACGAAATCTCACCTTTGGTTAGTAAGTTTCCTAAGTTTGCCTGAAACAGGCCCCTTTTGGACCAGGTTCCACTTCAGTACCAATTGTAGGATTTTTCCAGATCTTCCAAACCCTTGAGGACACCTTTTTTTCTATTGAGCAATCAGAGTGAACTTGACAACGCTTGAATATAATTGTTTATTTCCAATGAACATGTTCCTTCCATCAGATGAAGTGACTGAAAATTCTTTAAAATTCAAAGACTGAAGAAAGGTTTTGTTTTAATAAACTAAAAGTCCAAAAATAAAAAAAAAGCAATATATACAAAAAAAGAGCGACTCCTGAATGTTCACCACGGGAAGAATCTTCATGTTTAGAACCTGAGGGGACCGTCGGAATAACGAGATGGACCTGCATGCACAGTAACAGCATTGAAAGACTTAGTTAAATTAAAACAGGAAGAAAAAGAAATGGCCGAGTTCTTACTCCCTCTGCATTTGAATTGGTGTCATGGCCGAAAGGATGATCCTTACCTTTGGTTAAAGGAAGTGAAAATCTGTCGTTTCTTGGCAAGCTGGACGACATTGACGAGAACCCCGAGTTCATTGACAAGCTGCTCATACTAGGACCCTGTGGAGAATGGAGATCAAAGTCAATCATTCATACTACATGTGGCTAAAAAACTACAGTTCTGTGATGCTTGGATGCTTGGAGTGCAGTACAGGGTCTGTATGTACTTGCAAGGATTCCTCGTATCGAGTACCTCCATTACAATCTCTTGCGTCACCCACGGAGACGCTGGAAGGTGGACGAGGCTAGCCGCTATCAAAAGCGACAAGGTAACGAAATACGGAAACAGGAAGTTGGACGCTGTCGTAACACGGCAACAATGAAGTCCTAGCCTGCAAGTCAACCACGGCTGCAGCGGGACGCTCTGACCCGCCATTTGTTTTTCGTCAAGGACACCTTTGTTTGTTTCTCCTATCTGGGATCACGGCGGACGTCTCCCATGGCAACGGCTGTTTTATCGCAACGACACCCTGGGAACTGAGCTCCGAGATTTGTCTTACTGTATTATTATGCTGTATATGTACGACACAGTCAATAAATGGCCTTCCCATTCGTGTTATTCCAGCCTGTCTACCGGGGTCTCTTCATTTTAAATACTACTACTATTTTAGTAGTAGTATTACTACTACTACTATTTTTAAATACTACTAAATTTTAAATGCTACTGCTGTGACTCTTCTACAAAGCTATCATTATTTACACTTTTCATCTCATTATTATGACTTTCTATCTCATCTCATGATTTTGAATATCTCAAAAGTTTGACTTTTTATCTTATTTTGACTTTTCCTCTCATTATTATGACTTTATCTCATCTCATAATTTCGACTCAAAATTTTGACTTTTTAATCTCATTATGACTTTCTATCTCATAATTTCGACTTCATTATTTCAACTTTTTATCTCATTATGACTCATCTCATAATTTCGATTCAAAATTTCGACTTATGTCATTATTTCGACTTTTTATCTCATTATTAGGACTTTCTATCTCATCTCATAATTTCGACTCAAAATTTCGACTTTTTATCTCATGACTTTATCTCATCTCAATTTTGACTCTCAAAATTTCGACTTTTTATTTTGTAATTTTGAATTTTTATCTCATGATTTTCTATCTCATAATTTTAACTTTATCTCATTTCAACTTCTCCTTATTTTGACTCTCATTATTTCGACTTGTCATTGGGATATTTTTTTTTTCAGTGGCGGAAACGGGCTTCCATAGAGAAGGGAATCTTGTCATTATAAGGGGGTGCAATGAGGAAGTTCTCCCTGTGATCCAAGTCACTTAGACGGACTGGCACCAGGAATGTCTACTATACCGTATTCCTACAAAGGGTGTTATTCCATGTTTACAGGACTCCAATAAAGTTTTTTTTAGAATGTCAATAACAGGCTTTCTCTATGCTCCTTTGGCGGAAAGTCACTTTTCACGGTCGGGCCTGGAACCAATCAATCGCTGTGATGGAAATATTTATAATTTAGCATTAGGTCAATTGATTAGAACAAATATAGTATTTCTGCTAATGTGCTAATTGATTTCCTAGCACAACAACATATGCCGTGTTGTGGCTCCAAAACAGGTTTCTCCAATGGCGTTTCCATGTCAACAGGTTCTGTTAGACCGGGATGCGTCCTTGCACCTGATAAAAGTGGGGGGGGGGGGACTTTCGGCAGACGCTCAACTGTTTCAAGCGCCTTCCCTTGTGCAGAATAAATACCCATAAAAGATGGATGCCAATTTAAAAAGTAGCAGGTGTACTAGTGCACTCTATAACTTGTAAGGGTCAAAATGTGTACTTAAAAGGCGTACATGTTGGCAGGTGAGATTGGTGTGAAAGGGATAAATTGCATAACAAAAAGGTCGTCGGCCGCTCACCGCAGATGATATGCTCTTCAGTCTGAACTCCATCAGCAGGTCCGTTAGTTTCTGCGTCACCTTCAGCACCAGCTGTGCATCCTTCTCATTCTCGATCTGGAAGGTGTCCTGAAAGCGCACAAACGTAACGTCACGGACGAGGCACGGCGGTCCCAGATGTGCTGCAGGAAAAGCCGCCTTACCAGGTAATCGAGCAGCGCATTCGAATGGATGCCGGTGGCTGGCGCTGGCGGCACGATGGGGGGTCTTGGCATGTCGAACGGCTTCTTCGTGTGCAAGTCCATTAAACTGCCCCCCATTGTGGGGCTTTGGTAGTTGTCAAACATTTCGCCGGGGTTGTAGCGACCTTGTCCGTTATTGGCTCTAAAGTCATCTCCCGGCCGATCTGGGTAGGATCCTGGACCCATGTCAGAGTCTGGGAACCGGTGATCGGATGGAAAGCCTTGATAGTCTGATGTCTGAAATTCCGCAGGATATTGTTCGTAAGGACCTTCGTTTGGGGGAAACTCCTCGTGAAACGACTGGTCGTCGAACACTGGACCTGGGAAACAAGTGTGGTGCGGCCCATTTAGCCCCATTGCTGGTGCTGGCGGGGGGATGGCCTTAGGAAAAGCAGTAGCTGAGGACAGACGAAAAAAAGAAAAAAAAAGTGAACCCAATATCCCAATATGAAATATTTGATATGGAGAGATTGACTTACGTAATCCTTTGAAAGAAGGTATGTTACAAGGCTCCTTCATGACGACCTAAAGGATCATGAGTCCAAGCGTGAGAAATGGGATCAGGATAAACTTAAAAAAAAAAAAAAAAAAAAAAAAAAAAAAGGCATCCACAGCCACAGTCACTCACCTTGATTTGTCCTCTCCCATCCATCTTCTCCACTTCGGCTGTGATATCCTTAACCTTCTTCTTCAGGGTGGCATCTTTGAGGCACTCCTCCTCCTCAGACGTGACCTTATTGGGGTATTCTTTTTTCTACATAACGGGAAATCACATTTTTATTAACAACATATTTTCAACTTTTTGTTAAAAGACCAGAGTCAGGTAGCGCATTTTATTATTGTATGTACCAACCCCCCCCCGAGCACTACACAGTCTACAAAAAGAAAAGATATAGCTAATAACATATAGCTAATAATCTGACACGTTTACAGATAAAATCATACAAATAAGTAAATAAATAAAATAAATAATAAATATATAAAAATATGATATAATTGATATATAATGTAATTAATAATATAATTATAATATATATAATAAATTATATATATATATATATATATATATATATATATATATATATATATATATATATATATATATAATATGTAGATTAAATATAATATATAATAAATACAATTAGCCAAATAATTCAAGGTGGACTGTTAGAATTATAAGCAAATACAAATATATACATATATATATATATATAAATATATATACATATACAAATAAATACATAATAAATATAATATATTAAATATAATATATATAATAATAAAATTTATATATATATATATAATTAATCATTATAATATATAATAAATAAATAAAATTAGACAAATAATTAAAGGTGGACTGTTATAATTATAAGCGTAAAATAGTGTGTGTGTTATAAAAAATATATATTCTGGCCCCCCGGACAGTTTTGTTAACTCAATGCGGCCCACGAGTCCAAAAGTTTGCCCACCTCTGCTCTATACAAATAAAAATTTATTATTATTATTATTATTATTATTATTATTATTATTGTGCGAGGATTCAAACCTGCAATGAAAGACTGCATCTTCTGAATGCCTTGTGTGTACTGCAGGTGCCTTGCTCAGCTGCAAATTCTGATGTATGCAACTTGCACATTTCCACAGGAAGTTGTCTACTTCCTCTTTTACAGTGTGACTGCCGGTCTGTCAAGTTGTGTTATCTATTTGCAAGAATAAAACTCCTAACAAATTGGTTTTGCACCAACAAACTGGAAGTCTTTCAGAAGAAGGGGCGAACTGTAGGAATGGACTAAAGGATTAAGAAGTGAAAGTCCTGCTTTATCAACAAACTTATACCCGGCTACCTGGAAAAACTGCTGTGAAATTGTTCTTATTGTCATTGATTCAACTCAATTGAACTCATCGAACGACTCACCAAGTATCGCAGGTTGTGTCTCCAGCTTTTCACGTGAGCAACCATGTCTTGCAGCAAGCGTGACACCGAGCAAATTTTGCACAGGTAGTGCGGCGGGACGGTCTTACTGGGGCTGCGGTACTCCCACACATACTGGAGGCCTGCGAACATGTCGTATTTTGGTATTTTGGCAGCGAAAGTCCAAGTACCAGGAATGTGCAAAAGAATTACTTGCTTACCAAGCATAGGCTCTATGATCTTGTTCAACACTTTTCCGAGAGAGGGCACGGTCTGGAAGGATGCTCCTTTGGCATACACTGGCATCACATAACAATGGTTAGTGCGAAAATAGTATCAAAATAGAAAATAGTATGAAAAGGAATGAAGAAAATGTGCTTCATGTCACGGGAAATATGGCAGTTTAAGGTCATTTTGTTTTCTTCCATGTGTATTAATTCCATTCTGTTGTGAGGCTCACACCGCATCCATCGTGGCCACCGGTAGCATTCCATAAGATTGAAATTCCCGTTGTAGGCTAACACAAGCTCGGTGCGACGCTGCTTCGTCTGCATTTTCCGTACGGCAACACGGAAAGAATCCGTTCATGTTCGCACCTTTTTTTTTCCGGGGCGTCGCTGACATCAGACATCATTAAATAATAAACATGAAAAATTAAAATATAAATTACACACGTGCATTTGGTTGACCAGAACGCGTGTGATCTCAGAAAGGTACTTTTATTTACGTCTGACGGGCCGAAAATTAAACCCATTGCACAATTTGAAATGTTCACATTCAGTATCTTAGCTAGTTGGTTGGTGTCAATATGGAGCACCCCCCACACAGAGCTACACCAATAATTCAATGTCAAGGTTCTGCCTTTGTTTCAGCATGTGACACACCACTGCCCCATGCTAAGGATTTTTGCTATTCAAGGTAAAAAAAAAAAAGCAAACCTGCTCTGCAAAATGCATACAGGTTGACAAGTCTGCCACATGGTGGCAAATTTGGGTACAACAAAATGTACTGGTCTCCATTGAACAAGAGCACCGGATGACGGCACACAAGCCCAATCTCTGAGAGCATCAGAGCGGCGGAGGACCCGCCACCGCTCCCGTCATGCGAAGCAGAGGGGACGTCAAGGCCCCAAGCTTCAAGCTTCGGTTTTCTCAGCACAGGCAGCGGTACCATGTATGGAAGACTTACCTATGTCATCAGCCTGCTGCAGAAACTGCTTTCCCTGTCAGTGGGAGGGAATAAGTCCACATAAAGGAGAAAGACACATACAGGCATTAGTGACACCTTGACACCTACTAGCTGTGGACCAAACGTCTCCGCGATGTACACCACACCACATCACATGACTGCCCTGCATCGGCAACGGCCTGTCATGGATACGGGGTGTACCGATTCTCACCAAGTGAGAATTGGGTGCATTGGGTTCAAAAGGCTACACAGACACTCGGTGAATGAGTCACGTCAAAACATTGAGGTCGAGACCTCAATCATATCATAAAGACATGTTGAGAAAAAAATATATATATTACCATAATCTACAGTCCATTAAGGATGCGTTCACACTTGAAGTCTGGTACTAATGGTCCAGACCAAAACAGTTAAAATGATACTTGGTGACTTTAGCGTTCACACTTTTGTCAGCAGACTAAATAACACTCACTCGCCATGGTTACGGTCACATCTGCTGACGTCACATCGCGGTCGGCGTTCACGCTTACCCGCTCGGGACGACGGTCCGCTGGCAGGCAGACCAAGACCCACCTCTCAGGCAGTCTCTGTCCCAATGCAGTACAGTCCTGAACAGCGTTCAGACTTGACCAAATGAACGGTACTGGCGGAGCAAACGGGCTCGAGCCCGTTTTAACCGGACTAAAAAATGACAAGTGTGAACGCACCCCTATAGTATATGGAGTTTGCAGCAACCTGAATCAAACATAGCACAGCCACCCATTTGCTATATTAAAAAGGCAAGGTGCAGGTGTATTGGTTACGTTAATATTTGTATATATTTTTAAACATTTTTGCAAATTGTGGTTGCGGCTATACGGTGTGTTTATTTTGTTAATTTGAGGTTTGTTTGTTTTTTCTGAACTGGATTGACATAATTCTCTATAGGAATACTTGCTTTGGTTAGAGTCCGTTTTAGTTTGAGTCGGACCTTTGGGAACAGATTCATGACGTTAACAAAGGTACCACTGCATTTTATATTTACAGCACTTTCCTGTTTTCATTTGCTTTACGGCATTCGTGTGTTTTTCGTTTTGGGTCATTTTGTTTGAAGTTGTTGGGAGAGAATGTGGGTGTTAAACACTCATTTTCCTCTTTAGTGACAAACAAATTATTAAAAAAAAGGTCGTTCTGTACTTACCTTGGGGTTTTTGCCCTTCTTCTGCTTAAATTGAGCCGTTGTGTTTGGGTTGCCGTTCTTAAAGTGACAGACCGATGCCCCAGACTCCATTTCTTCTTTCTTTGCTGCTGGTTTAAACAATTGATTCACACAAAGTCACATTAAGAAGAAAGAGTTGCACACTCGTTAAATTATATAATAAGTTATAAATAAATTATTTCATATGCGATGGCGGTTCGAGTGATGTTTTGTTTCGTTTGGGGCCTAGTCACGCCATTTTGAAAGGCAGTTTAATGTTTCTAATATAACTACGCCAATAAGCTTTATGTAAGACAGACTGCAAACCAAACATCATTTATCAGCCTATATAAGCGTTTCGAAATTTACCTGAGATCAGTTAATACGCATGAAAATATCCTTGGACTTCTGGCAGTCGATCCAAAAGACGAAAGCTGTGAGAGGTGACTAAATTGTGTCCATGGGAGATACCCCCGAGAAAGACAAGGACAGCCCGGAGATGTGCCTGCTTAAAAATGTATGATTATTTTTTTCTTTTTACTGAATTGTGGTACCGATATACCAATACCAAAAATATATGAATACAACACAAACACAATTTGTCCCTGAAAGTTGGAATTTAAAAGTAAATATTAAAAACAAAAATCATTAGTCCCAGGCATTTACGACGGCGACTATGTAGTGTGTTGCTGTTGTACACCCGGACACACCGTTGTAGACTGAAGGAGAACTGTGAAAGGTATTGAACACGCTGATATTTTTACTCAAATATAGCAGCGATATCGTACACTTGTCACGTTGTTTGTGCATTAAAACGTTACTGCACGTATTGCCTCGTCGTACCAAAATTAGATTTTCCGCCACGAATGTTTTATTCTGTAAGCCCCGCCGCCGGTTTGAAAAAAGAGGCGGTGGTTATGAAAACATGCACACTTTAATCAGAACCGATCGGGGCACATAGTTAACATTGTGCCTTTTTCCTTCAAATCCAGACAACTGAAAGTGTGCTACAGTTTAAATCTTGGAGCCGAGACCTTAGAGTGACGTAAGTTCCCTCAAACACGCTGATGATGATGTTCTGTTAGCTTGCTAATGCTACTAATAGACACAGCTGTCCAGTACAATGTATATACTGTATATATGGATCTAACTTCCACGAACCGATTTTGATAATTGGCAATATGTAGTGCATATCGATTCATTAAATTCTCAATTGCTTTGCAAAGACACACTACCAGCCTTTAAATGCCACCTTTACCTTGATGTTCATGAATAGGTTTGGCATCAGATTGTTGCAATGAAATCCAAGAAGAAGAAGAGACAGGATGACTTCCAAAAGGTCAAGTTAAAAGTGGGAAAGAAGAAGCCCAGAGCTGACAACGCCACCAATACAAACTTCCGAACGAAGGGAATACATCTACCTGAGCAGCTGAGGACGGACACCAGTGGTCCCACCACCCACAGACAGCTTGGCATCAACGTAAGTCCAGTGTCTGTGCCTTCAGGATATAAAACACCGCTCTGGAATTGTTATGGAACGCTGCTTTGTGCGCTTTATCTTTACCAGGACCTGTTGTCCCAGCTTCACCATTACAACGCCAACGTGAAACACAGTGCCTTGCTGGGTTTGAGAGAGCTGCTGTCCGTGAACCCGTCTCTGTTAGAGCAGCATCTGTCACGTTTGCTCTCAGAGGTGGCTGCTGTGTTCACTGACAAGGATGGAAACGTTCGTGTGGCCGCCACACGTGTGCTCAGGTTAGTGAGTCAACTGACCATGTAAATTACTATTTTTTTTTAGCCTTCCCGTAACTGCTTCTATTCAATTAATAACTTGTGTTACAGGGGTTTCCAGTACATTTATTTGTGGCGGTCCACCACAAATAAATTTAAATCGCCACTGATGAATTTGGCCATGCTTTGCACTCACCATTGTGCCTCATCCCGTAACGGCTTCAGATCAAATAATAACTTGTGTTACAGGGGTTTCCAGTACATTTATTTGTGGCGGTCCACCACAAATACATTTAAATCGCCACTGATGAATTTTGCTGTTACTTTGCACTCACTTACTAGGAGGCCCATTGTGCCTCATCCCGTAACAATTTCAGATCAAATAATAACTTGTGTTACAGGGGTTTCATTTGTGGCGGTCCACCACAAATACATTTAAATTGCCACTGATGAATTTGGCCATGCTTTGCACTCACCATTGTGCCTCATCACGTAACGGCTTCAGATCAAATAATAACTTGTGTTACAGGGGTTTCCAGTACATTTATTTGTGGCGGTCCACCACAAATACATTTAAATCGCCATTGACGAATTGTGCTCTTACTTTGCACTCACTTACTAGTAGGCCCATTGTGCCTCATCTGGTAACAACTTCAGATCCAATAATAACTTGTGTTACAGGGGTTTGCAGTACATTTATTTGTGGCGGTCCACCACAAATAAATCTGGCCCTATATATATATTTGCGTGTGAATCGCTAGCAAAACAGGTGTCCTTTTTACCTCTCAATCTCCCTAAAACAACACTGACTTAAATTGCAGGTATATTTCCCAGTCTGTGCCTGCGGAACGAGTGGCCCCCTTTTTCCCCCTCCTCAGTGCCCACCTGTGTTGTGCCATGACTCACATTGAGTTGGGCATCCAAGAAGACGCCATGAAGGTCCTGGACGTGCTGCTGGAGCACTACCCGGCCCTGCTCGCGGCACGGCCCGCCGTCCTCCTCACCAACTTCCTGGAGCTAATCTCTCACAGGCAGAGCAGCACGGGCGCTAAAAAGGACCAGGATCCCAAGGGACGCACGTGGGCCCTCTCGGTCAACCCCTGCAGAACCGTGACCAGCCAGCAGTGGCGCCTCTCCGTGCTCCTCAGGTACGTGGGCGGCATCTGAAAAAGCGCTCGTTCAATGCTTGATGATGATCTTGTTTGCGTTTCAGGCTGGGACGTTTTCTCCAAGCGGTCGTGGAGGAAAGACCGGTGGAGGATTGTGACACGTCCGTGCCGGCCGAGGGGCTTTTCGGCGTGAGCGGCGAGAGCAGGATCACGCCTCTGAATCTGATCTGGGGAGAACTCGGGAACAGCAAGATTGAAGTTAAGGTGTACGAGCATTCCGGGAGTAAACCGACGCCGCATTCCACTTTCAAACTCCGGTACGAATCCTACGGGAATGTTGATCCGATACGCACACAGTCGTCATTGTCTGAACACCTGGCAACACCAGCTAGCATCTCCACTGGTGTACTTTTCACTCGGGTGGTCTCCCACCACCTTCATCTTGGAGGTGCGTTTGGGGTCCTTATCAATGTTGGAAAACTGACATGGGGCCCCATTTTCGTGGAATTAGAATTCAATGTTAGCGTCAACAAACCACAGCTCCCCCTGCGGTGGTGGCAGCACTCGTGTAGCCCCATAATTATCTTGTTGCCAGGTATTTAGACAATAATGACTATCATTGGGTAGTAAATATATACTGTACATACAAACTGTACACATAGTACTGTAATAAAAATGCTGACTGAGTACCGTATTTTATCGTCCGTGTAGACCAGAGTCTGAACACGGAGGAGACGCGTGCGAAGGTTTGAACTCGGCCGATGCTGTGCGGAGCTTCGCAGCCACGCTGGTCCCGCTCCTGCTGGAAGTGTGGGTGGAGGCCAACGCCAGCGATTCGCCGAGCAGCAACTCCGATGGGGGTCACCTGCTCAGGCCGGACGCCATGTCGGTCATGTTCCAGGTCTTGACGATTTTGCAGCTGCTCCGCAAACTGGCACCACGGCAGGAGCATCAAGACGCCCTGGTGAGATCAGGGCAGCACCGGGACTCGTGTGTTGATGAGCAGGATTCAGTCTGATCCCCCCCCCCCTCTCCTTATTGTGTGTGTCTAGGATGCGTGGTTCCGGAAAGAATACTTGGGGGATTTCAAGCAGTACTTCATGAAAAACTTTCCCTACGGTCTTCAGGACACGCCCAAACAGAAAAAGAAGGTTAATCTCAAAAGGTAAGAAGTTTTTTTTAATGTAGTTGGAATGTTGTATTGATATTTGGATGGCTGAAAACGCTTGGTTTCAAAAGGCGTGGTAAAAACCGTTCCTTTGTGATGTCACAGAGGGGCCGACTTCCTTGTTAGGAAGCACTTTGGGCATGTGACCAATCACAGTGCAGTGGGCATGCCCTGGAATAAATTAAAAATGACCGTTTCGGCAGGGAGCACAAAAATCAAAGGAAATCCAGCTGGAATAGGTGCAGATTCTGGAAGATCTAAAAAGTTAGAATGTTGTATTGATATTTGGATGGCTGAAAACGCTTGGTTTCAAAAGGCGTGGTAAAAACCGTTCCTTTGTGATGTCACAGAGGGGCCCACTTCCTTATATGCTTCATAGTTAGGAAGCACTTTGGGCATGTGACCAATCACAGTGCAGTGGGCATGCCCTGGAATAAATTAAAAATGACCGTTTCGGCAGGGAGCGCAAAATGAAAGGAAATCCAGATGGAATAGGTGCAGATTCTGGAAGATCTAAAAAGTTGAGTAATATGACAACATTGTGTGTATGTGGATAAAACTACACGCCAGAGTTTTTTCTTACCGGTTACTTGTTATTATTCATTAGTTTGAGGAATAACACTTTCTAAGTGGTGGTCAAAATGTTCGATGCCACAGGAAAAATGGTAAAAACTCTCACCTTGACTGTCCTACCTGCAGGGGTATCCATACGGCGTCGGCCCCCGATGTGAGCGTGGACCCTCTGGCGTTGAACATCACACTCTGCCAGGTCATGGTCTCTCTGGGCCAGAGGCAGGGTGGCGGCCGGGAGGCGGACGGCGGCTGGCTGACACCTCTGAGGACGTTCGTGCGAGACACTCTGGGCGGCGACGTGAAGCTGAGCTACCGGCAGCTGCACATGCTGCTCGGCACCGTGTGGAAAATGGTGCTCACGCAAAAGAGCAAAAGTGAGCCAAAGCCAGAAATCCGATGCGGATTTGCCAATTTAGACGACAGGAATGCGTTAACTCATTTCGTGTGTGTGTGCTGATCTGGGTTCAGCAGTGACCGAGGACCTGTTTGCGGCGGCGTATGCATACTACCAACAGAGGCACCTGACGCTGCAGACCAGATCTCTCCTGCTGTCCTTCTACAGCAAGATCTACCTCCACGAGCAAGGACATTCACATGTTGCCAGGTGAGCACAATGGAGCACGACATCTACTGGGAGGAGCTTTAACGCTGACCACCCGTGACAAATAAATACACTCGCCTTGCTTTGAAGGAGCAAGGTGCTGGGCCAGTGGCTGGCGTCGCTTCCTGTGCAGTTGTCCCAGCTGGGCCACCGGAATCCCGGTCTTTCCGCGTTGCTTATCCAGTCCATCCAGGCTGCGGCCTCCAGGGGCAACAAAGACCTGCTCAACAGTCTGCAGACGCATGCCTGCAAGCTCTACGGTACGACATGCTCTTCACGCTCACATGTCCTAATCGGGTAGTATAGTGGGGGTTTCTAACATGTGCATGATTGGGAATGGGGAATGGGAATGACTCAACACCACTGTGGTCATCCTGACATTCATTCATTTTCTACCGCTTATCCTCATGAGGGTCGCGGGGGGTGCTGGAGCCTATCCCAGCTGTCTTCGAGGCGAGAGGCGGGGTACACCCTGGACTGGTGGCCAGCCAATCACAGGGCACATATAGACAAACAACCATTCACACTCACATTCATACCTATGGACAATTTGGAGTCGCTAATTAACCTAGCATGTTTTTGGAATGTGGGAGGAAACCGGAGTACCCGGAAGAAAACCCACGTATGCACGGGGAGAACATGCAAACTCCACACAGAGATGGCCGAGGGTGGAACTGAACTCGGGTCTCATAGCTGTGAGGTCTGCGCGCGAACCACTAGACCACCGTGCAGCCCATTACCAAATATTGTAGACATAATCAGATGAGATGAGATGCGTCGTCACGCTTGAAGGTCATTTTAGCTACAGAAGGTACAGACGGTTCTTCTCTGTGTTCAGTTGGTGAAAGTCATCAGTCCGTCGGGGTCATTTTTACACCTTCGGGGATCATCCGATTGATTCCCATCCAAAACATGACTGATATCATAGCCTTGTTGTGACATGGTGGCCATCCATAACATCACGATGGCAAAAACACTAATCAAAGATCTTCTATATATGCCAGGGATGCTCTGCTATTGTTAAGCAATAGCCCAAAAGCAGTGGTGAAGGACACTAGGGGTTCTGTCATGGTAGCAATCTGCTGTATGTTGGCATAGTCGGGTTGTTGTGATACGAGGAAGCAGCAGAAGGAGAAGGAGGCGAGGGGGAACTTCTGGCAGTCTACCATCACAAGAGTCCTTTTGTCCGAGGTCTTCTGACATCAGCATGTGCGTCAGAGAACGACACACGCACGCTATCAAAGTGTTTCATGGCATCAAAAAAAATTTTTTTTTTGCTGCACATGTGCCCGCAGTCTACAAGGCGGTACGTACAAATCTTCTTGGATCTTCTAGACGTCACCGTTAGTGCAGATGAAATCATATCAATGGTATCAAAACATATTCAAAAATAAGCTGGTATTTAATTCAAAAAACATGTCAAGGGCTGCACGGCGGTCGAGTGGTTAGCGCACAGACCTCACAGCTAGGAGACCCGAGTTCAATTCCACCCTCGGCCGTGGAGTTTGCACGTTCTCCCCGTGCATGCGTGGGTTTTCTCCAGGTACTCCGGTTTCCTCCCACATTCCAAAAACATGCTAGGTTAATTAGCCACTCCAAATTGTCCATAGGTATGAATGTGAGTGTGAATGGTTGTTTGTCTATATGTGCCCTGTGATTGGCTGGCCACCAGTCCAGGGTGTACCCCGCCTCTCTCGCCCGAAGACAGCTGGGATAGGCTCCAGCACCCCCGCGACCCTCGTGAGGATAAGCGGTAGAAAATGAATGAATTAACTCATGTCAAAACAGGAAGGTGCTGGTGGTTGATGAACCGATGAATTGAATTTACATTATTTCTTATGGCAAAATTTGATGTGGTTAGCGTCCGTTTCGGTTAGAGTCTGACCTTCTGGAATAAGTGAACGACGCTAACCAAGGTTCCACTGTAATTACCCAATAACTGTCTGTGGGGTAATGCTCCCACAGCACAAATTTTAAATTGACCAAAAAGAGGGTGCGGTGCAAAATGACAAAAATCTGTCTTGTATCTCCCCGAAGATCCACAGGAAGGCGCTGTGGTTCTTTTGCCGGCAGAGTCCCAGCAGCGACTGGTGCAGCTGCTCTACTTCCTGCCCAAGATGTCCTGCCCGCTTCTGGCCAACCTGAGCGGCTGCTGCACGGCCGGGCGAATCTCGGCCGGTCTTGCCGGCTCGCTGATTGGCATTTTACACCTGAGGTGAGCTTCTTTGTATCGCTTTTGCACGCCACGCAGAGTACACCACCGGGGCCAAAACATGGCGGTAACGCTAATACTGAAATCACGACTATTTTCCAGATGTACTAAACGCAGAAGTAGAAATAACACTGATACTGACGTGTACGTCGGCCCGTGAAGTACCACGCTGCCACCATGAGAGGGCACTAGCGCCCTGTCCCACCGACTCCAAGCAAAGCCGCCCGCTCCATCCTGAGTTGTTCCTTGTGTCAGCGCGTTAGGGGTCGTCTCGGTCCAACGGGACGAGAGCGTGGCGACACAAAGAGCTCATTTTGGGAAGCTGGAATGCGGTGTCGTCACGGCGACGGATAGTAGTTTTCTGCTCATCACAAACGCTGTGTTTGTGTGCGGGCCGCCGGGGCCGCTGTTGCTCGCAGCCGCTCGTATGCGCTTCGGGGCACGGGCCCCGTTTCATAAGTAAATCAATGTTTCCTCATAATCCTGTCAATTATAGAGGAATGGTGGAACCTCCAAAGTTGAACACAGCGGTTTGCCTCCGAGTTGTTCGAATTCGGACCTGACGCAAGTAAGGACGCTGGAACCTTGGTTAGCATCATTCATTTGTTCTGGGAGGTCTGACTTTAACCAAAATGGCCGCAAAACGAATCAATTTGTCCCGTAAGAAATAATGGAAATCCAATTCATCCGTTCCAGAAAGTGTTAACTTTTTATAGTGTGGCATGCAGAAAAACTATTTGAAAGCATATTCAAATATATAAATGATGAATGAAAACGGATAAATGAACACTGGACGTTACCATGTGACACGGAGATCAACCACCACCACCTACTTGTTTTGACATGAGTTGTTTCTTCAATTCAGTCATTTTGTACCGCTTATCCTCACGAGGGTCGGGGGGGGGGTGCTGGAGCCTACCCCAGCTGTCTTCGGGCGTGGTACACCCTGGACCGGTGGCCAGCCAATCACAGGGCACATATAGACAAACAACCATTCACACTCTCATTCATACCTATGGACAATTTGGAGTCGCTAATTAACCTAGCATGTTTTTTTTTGGAATGTGGGAGGAAAACCCGGAGTAAACCCACGCATGCACGGGGAGAACATGCGTGGGATTGAACCCTAGTCTCCTAGCTGTGAGGTCTGCGCGCTAACCACTCGACCGCCGTGCAAATATATTTATTCATTCATTTTCTACCGCTTAGGCCAGACTTTGGACATCCCTGAGCTACACAGTAATGCACTTTTCTTTTTTTTTTTTCCCCAGGTCGTCTCTGAGTGGCTGGTCACTGGGGAGCCAGGAAGCGTCTCTGCAGGATGTGGACTACATCAGCTTCCTGTTCTCCACCCTGACGGGCTTCTCGTGCGACCAGCTCTCCCGCCTGGAGGCGTCCCGTGACGCCAGAGTTCCCGCCTCGCCTCTGTCGCCCCTGAAGCTTCACCGCACCCCGCTGGAGCAGTTCACGCACCGCTGGGACGTGGCTGAGGTGCGTTCAGGGTACCTCCTCTATGTCGGGAGCGCGGCTCGAAAGTTTCGGCAACGCACATCAGCGCAGCCACAAGTGAGAGAAGACGGGCGAGTAAAACCGAGAAGTTGATATTGTGATTTTCACATAAGAGCTCAGAGCGCTGAGAGCGTCCCCTGCTTTTATCGCGCGGCGCAGGTTGGAGATGCGCGGTTATCGTCCACGGTGGATATGTTGGAGCTCTAATGAGAGCCGGTGGCGTGATGAGAGCGTGACATTTCTGCACTGAAATTACACTTAACGTAGCCAAGCCTCGGGGCGGGTGGTGTGTGTGCATGTGTGGGGTGGGGGGGGGGCTTGTAATCACTAATTCAGCTCCTCAATTATGGCCTCAGATCCTGCCTCTCTCATTTGCCTGTCGGAGTCAATCACAGCCGAGTGGCGGTAAAGAGGAGGGACGGGGGACGCGATGGGGGGCGGCATTAAGGGACGGACCCGTGTCAACGGCGGTCGGACTAATGAGGCGGGATTGTTTCTAATGACGGGGAGAATGTCAACAGGTGCGGCGCCATGACAAACGTTGGCGTGCGCGTGTTGAAATGAGAAAATCTAATTAGGTGATGATGAAAACGGACGACGGAATTCTGGGAATTATCTGGGAGTGCGGGAAGACGTGGAGACGGGGGGGGGGCACAGATAAAAAAAAGTAATATATTGATGAATCTGCGATATTTCCTAATCGGACCGCTGGTACTTTATATTGGAAATCGTGTGGCGGCGGTTGCGTCATGATCCGGGGCTGCAAGAGTGCTGCCGCTGTCACCGGGGGTGCTGCGGTTAACACGTACTTCAAATAAAGCCGTTGTGTTTGTTTCTATTCATATCGACTTTATCGCCGCGTACAGGAAGTGTGTCACCGTCTGGAAACGCTGGGTTCCAAGACTCAGTGCTTTGAGATCATTCAAAATGGCGTCCACGAGTACCTGGTGAGTACCAAAAAAAAAAAAAAAAACGGGTTTCAGGTCTCGGGGGTTGTCGGCTAACTGTGTGTGTGTCGCAGACTAAGCTGAGGGTGGTGCCCGACAGCATGGCGGCCGGTCTGCTAAGAGCCGTTTCCAGACTCACGGACCCGTCCCTGCTCCCGATGGAACTGGTACTGCGCTTCCTGTCGCGGTGCTGCCTCAGCCTGCTGACTCAGCTGGTCGCCGAGCAGCAGGAGGCGCCCGACGACAGCCCCCACAAAAGGTCCCCCATCGTCTGTTAAAACGCCGAAAAGGAAGCGCGCTTGTTGTTGACACTTTTTTTTGTTTGGCTTCTTCCTGCAGGGAGGCGGTTTGGGCGGCGTGCGTGACGGCGCTGAGCACCGTGCCCCGCCTCCTGAGGATGGTTTTGCAGATACGTGTGGGGGATTTGGCGGAAGATGAGCTGCCCCAGCTGGGACGGGTGTTGACCATGCTGCTGCAGCACACGCCGCTCACCAACCAGATGATGGCCAACACCGGTCTACTGCAAGAAATAATACAACACCTCACGGTACTTATCGTACGCCCGTCCCGAATATTTATCAGAGTATTTCTTCTTTACAAATTAAAGTACTCGTGGCCTCGTAAATACGCTTTTAACATTATTACGGCCCTCTATCATGACTTAACCACTTAACCATAGGGGTGTTATTTTATGTCTACAGGGCTCTAATAATGGGCTTGTCATTGAGCCGAACGTTTGCCGAATTGGCAGCCCCGTTTCCGTCATGCTACCGATTCTGATCAACCGTGGGTGACATTGGCGGATACCGTCACTGATCACATGGTTTCACATGGCACATATAGACAAACAACCATTCACACTCACATTCATACCTATGGACAATTTGGAGTCGCTAATTAACCTAGCATGTTTTTGGAATGTGGGAGGAAACCGGAGTACCCGGAGAAAACCCACACATGCACGGGGAGAACATGCAAACTCCACACAGACATGGCCGAGAGTGGAATTGAACTCGGGTCTCTTAACTGTGAGGCCTGCACACTAACCACTCGGCTAATTAATTAATACATTTTTTTTGTAAAGTTACCTTATTTTTTCCCCACACAAATCATGTTCACGATATTCTAGATATATTTTTTTCACATTGTCAGAGCCCTCCAGACATGAAATAACACCCCTATAGTCACCTTGACATTTCTATGACCCAATATAGTAGATGTAATCATAAATAAGACATTCATTCATTCATTCATTTTCTACCGCTTATCCTCACGAGGGTTGCGGGGGGTGCTGGAGCCTATCCCAGCTGTCTTGGGGCGAGAGGCGGGGTACACCCTGGACTGGTGGCCAGCCAATCACAGGGCACATATAGACAAACAACCATTCACACTCACATTCATACCTATGGACAATTTGGAGTCGCTAATTAACCTAGCATGTTTTTTTTTGGAATGTGGGAGGAAACCGGAGCCCACTTAATTCAATGCTAAAAAAATGTGTATGGTTCGTCTTATATTCGGGTGGATACGTACGTACGGTTTTAGGCTATGTGATGCTAAGTGAGGTTGGTCTTATATTCGGGTGGACACGTACGGCGTTAGCCTCCTCGATGCTAAAGTGTGACATGTCTTGTGTGCGTTACAGAGGTACTCCCGCGGCGCGACCAGGGAGCAATGGCTGACCGACCTGCTCTACTGTTACAGCGTCACCGTGGCCCACGGCACGTCGGCTCAGCGCGGCAACGTTCAAGACATCTACTGACCGCACACACACACACACACACACTTTTACAGACCTCAAGGGCGGCTGCGCTTTGTACACGAGACAGCGGAACCATGTTTGTATTTTTTATTGTGGTAATAACACTTTTTTTTTTTTTTTTAAATGTTGAAAACAACAGAAAATAAAAGCAATGATACAAATTTTGTGTCCATTTTTTTTCCCCAATGAATATTTTCATATTGTAATAAAAAGTACAGTAAACCTCGGATATATCGGATTCAATTGTTCCCACTGGTTTTGTCCGATATAAGCGAAATATATGCGTATACCGGAAAATGTCCGTTTTACGCATATATCGGATTTATATCCGGTATATGCGTAAATGGGATTTTATCCGTTATAAAAAGGCACTTCCTTGACTATGTTTCCAATGTACCTGGACGCGCAGGCAACGCTGCAAACGCTGCAAATGACGTCGTATAGCGGCCTGTCACCATTCGGCGAATCGGAGCGCCACGATGCGGCCATCCGATATATGCGAGGGAAATTTAATGGAAAGGCATTGGAACGGGACTGGAGATTTTGTCCGAAATAGGCGAAATCCGTTATAAAAAATCCGATATATGCAATGAATTTTTATTGGAAATGCATTACAGAAAAATCGGTTCTTTTTTATCTGTCCGTTGTGAGCGAATTTCCGATACATCCGAGTCCGATATATCCGAGGTTTACTGTAATACTTAGTGTGTTCTAACAAGAAACATGAGAAGGAATGCATTATGATTCGTGCGTTAGCATTCGTGCGTGTGTGCGTGCAGGTGGGCTATCCGTATGAGCGGCTGTTGATGGAGCGCCTCATTCGCCACAACAGGAGTAAAGGTTATCTCGGTGTGTGTGAGCCGCAGCGCCGACCAAGAGAGCGGGGAGGGGTGTGGGCGGAGTTGTGTACGTGCGTGTCTCACAATGGATAAAAAGGTTATCTTTTTTACACGCGTCCTTTCTGCAGACTTAACCCCCCCGCCCTGTGAGGTCACGCCTCTGATGTCACGCGGCTTCGTTTTAGAAAGCGTTGCGCTCCGTCCCAACAAAAAAGCTTTGCTTGCGGCCAGCTGAGAAAACATTCAAACACATCCGTCTCTCGGCACTACGTGTCGATTTTGTGTCCTGGTTGGCCCCGGCCCCCCTGCCCGGCGCTATGCGGCCTCAGGTTGTACGAGAAGCGCCTGGCGTGATTCACGGCTTCGGTCAGGTGCACGCGGTCCAAGCCGCTCACTGGATAAGCCACACATATGTTTAGTCCTCCTTGAAAAGCGCCCGCGCCGAGTGAGTGCATGCGAATGGACTTACGTTGGCTTTGAGTACGCAGCGGGAGGTCCAAGTGCAGCTGGGACCCTCGAAGTGAAGGCCCCCGTACGGCCATGGAGTTTCCTGGAAGGGAAATAGAACAGAGCGGACATCTTGAGTCTACGCAGCACTGGTGAATAGCAAAAATAAAAAAACAAAATAATATGACCTCATTCAACAAACAGGACAAATACATCTGAAAATATAGCGATTTGAAATGTACAATAAACTGGTGTTCTGTTCAATGTGCAAGATTTTCTCATGTAAATGAGAATCGATGAGAGCATGATAACAAAAAAAAAATCAGAACCACGCTCAAAAAAATAATGTAACCTGCGTCATTCAACAGGACAAATAAATCGGGAAAAAAAAAACATATGAAATGTACAATAAGATGGATACACTGTTAAATTTGCAGTTTTTTCTCATGTACAAAAAATCTGCATGATAAAAATCAAAAACTTTTTCTCATATAAAAAATGAGAGCATGATAAAAAAAATAATAATAATATGACCTACAACCTGTGTCATTCAATAAACAGGACAAATACATCTGGGGGTATAAAGTACAACAACATGGTTGCTCTGTTCAATTTGCAGTTTTTTCTCATGTACAAAAAATTTGTATGATAAAAATAAAAAACTTTTTCCGAAAAATAATGTGTCAACCTGTGTCATTCAACAAACAGGACAAATAATTCAGAAAAAATGAATACAATAAGATGGTTGTGTTGTGTTGCAGGTTTTTCTCATGGAAAAAATGACAGCATGATAAAAAAAAAAAATCTGAAAAAAAAATGTAACCTGCAACCTCCGTCATTCAACAAACAGGACAAATAAATCTGAAAAAAAACATATGAAATGTACAATAAGATAAAAATCAAAAACTTTTTCTCATGTAAAAAATGAGAGCATCATAAAAATAATAATAATATGACCTACAACCTGCGTCATTCAATAAACAGGACAAATACATCGGGGGGGGGGGGGGGGGGAGTACAATAACATGGTTACACTGTTATATTTGCAGATTTTTTTCATGTACAAAAAATTTGTATGATAAAAATGAAAAACTTTTTCCAAAAATAAAAAAAAAAAACCAGTGCTTGTTTGTGGCCTATTTCCTGTGCAATTCAACACACAAAATGCACGAATAAGAAAGGAATGAGTTGAAGACAACGCTTGTTCCGGAATAACAAATAAAAAACAGACTGTGTACATATATTTATACTGTATTCTGTATATTTTGTATTTTTCATTTTTGAATAGATGTGTTTGCACCTACTTCACCAAAACAAATTCCTAGTATGTGTTTGATCATACCTGGCAATAAAAAACGTTTCTGATTCTGATTGTTGCATCGGCGTCCACGCTCTGGCTACCTTTTTGTTGTGCTCGTTGTTGCGCAATAAGAGTGACACTCTTGGGCTGAAGGTTTTAGGGGCCAAAATGGTTGCCAGTTGTTTTATATATAAACACGTAACCATTGTGTTATGCTTCCTGTCTCCCGCTGGAAGTAAAATGATACGGGAGATGAGCCGATTCCGGTGCAATTAGATATTATAGATAAAGGTGTACCACCTTTATGATGGGCAGTGCCACCCGGGACGAGATGCTGGATGTCAAACGTCTGTCTGAAACAGAGAGAGCGTGAACGTCTCATGACTGCGTGTGTGTGTGTGTGTGTGTGTGCGTGTGTGTGTGTTCAGCGGATCGCTCTACACTGTTGACATTCCCCCTGACAGCTCTGAACTTTTCACGATGCCGCGACTGTCAGAGGGACAAACGAGGGAAGGAAAGGAGGAGAGGCGAGGCGAGGAGTGGGAGGGGAAACGCCACGTCACAGAGTCGGGTCAGAACAACTGAGGAGGTTCTGTCGGTCTTAGTTCAGTTCTTCATGTCCGTCCTACGAATCATCACCTGCTGATGTTTGCTGAAGGTCAGGCCTGTCGTGAACCAGCGGGCCAAAGACCCCCTTAAATTAGAGATGGGTGTTGAGGCGGCCATTTTGTTGTGATAATAATAATTATTTTTCCCGGGGCGTCAGTGGATGGAGACACGCGGCCACCCTTGTGGACATGCCCCCCATGGTTGGGGGACAATTTTGACAAAACTCTGTGGTTCAGCCTAGCCGCCGTTTCACTGCAGCACACAACTTTCCGTGGGAGAACAGAAGATAATAATAATAATAATAATAATAATAATAATAATAATAATAATAATAATAATAATAATAATAATAATAATAATAATAATAATAATAATAATAATAATAATAATAATAATAATAATAATAATATAAAAATAAAAATAAAAATAAAAATAAAAATAAAAATAAAAATAAAAATAAAAATAAAAATAAAAATAAAAATAAAAATAAAAATAAAAATAAAAATAAAAATAAAAATAAAAATAAATTCATTTCATTTGTATAGCGCTTTTCAAAATACTCAAAGACACTTTACAGAAGAATAGAGTTGAATTAAAGCAAGTAAACAGAGTAAAAGATACATTAAAATACAACATTCATTCGTTAATACAGTTAAAAATATTTGACTATATATAATATGATATAGTTGATGATATTAAGAAAGAAAAAAATCTTACCATAAATGTTTTGTAGCACCGAGGTCTTACTGGCCGCAGGTTTAGCAGACGAAGCTCTCAGCTCCGTCTTCCTCTTCCTGGCGAGGGCGTGGCTCAGGTCGCTTAACTCCGCCCCCCTGCGGGCCCGGCCCCGCTCTCTGTGCCTGCGTGCGAGGAACCTGGAGACGCGCGCGCAGTTAGTTGGATGAAACAACAAAGCCGTACTCGCAAACAAAGCTAACGGGCTGCTAATTGGTCGCTTATGTGCTAAGTCGTAAACGGAAACAGACGGTCTTGCGGCTCGCTGTGGTGTTTGCAGCCTGTTAAAGCTGCAAACAGCCTCAAAGACGCTAAAACAGGGGTGGGCAAACTGCGGCTCGGGGGCCACATGAGGCCCACCAAGCATTAGAATGCGGCCCGCCAGTTGCTTTCTAAGTATTTCAACTTTTAACATACAAACTGGCAACCTGACGTGCAAGTCGGATGTCTTATTTAGTAAAAAAAAACAACAGTATAAAATAAAATTTTAAGAATTAAATTAAAATTGTATTTAAAATCAAAAGTAAAATAACATTTTAATAATTAAATTAAATTAAAAAATTATTTAAAATTAAAAGTAAAATAACATTTTAATAATTAAATTAAATAAAATTTTTATTTAAAATTAAAAGTAAAATAACATTTTAATAATTAAATAAAAATTTTATTTAAAATTAAAAATAAAATAACATTTTAATAATTAAATAAAAAATGTATTTAAAATTATAAGTAAAATAACATTTTAATAATTAAATTAAAATTGTATTTAAAATTATAAGTAATATAACATTATAATAATTAAATTAAAATTGTATTAAAATTAAAAGTAAAATAACATTTTAATAATTAAATTAAAATTGTATTAAAAGTAAAATAACATTTCAGTAATTAAATTAAATTGAAATTTTATTTAAAATTATAAGTAAAATTAATTTTGAATAATTAAATTAAAATTTTATTTTAATAATTTGATGTAGTCTGATGTTTAAAGTGCTCCTGAAAAAAAGAGTATAACACTTTTACAGATAAAATTAGCCAAATAATTCAAGGAAAATGATAAGCATAAACGTGTGTGTGTTAAATATATGTTCGCCCCCCCCCCCCCCTGACAATTTTGTTAACTCAATGCGGCCCACCAGTCCAAATATTTGCCCACCGAGCGTCCTCGGTCTGAGCACTAACACGATCCAGCTCTTCAACTCGCCTTCGCCACGCTCGCTGGATGACCCTCGCCGCCTCGTGCCTCCTCCGGCGCCGCTCCCTGTCGTGTCCCCTGGCCGCGTGCGTGGCGTCGTGTGCTTTTCCTGAAGGGCTTCTCCTGTTCAAAGGTGAAGTGAGATCTTTGGTCTTTTCTAGAGCGTGCTTGTGGTGCCGGTGCTTCACTGGATCACTCTTCCTTGGAGCGATGCTCTCCCTGGAGGCGGTGCTGGAGGAAGGTCGGAGTTCCCTGACTTTGGCCATGGAGGAGGGTCTGCACGCCGCTCGGCTGCCGCTGATGCCCGTGTCCTCCGGTCTGTTGGCGACAGGTCCACCTGGCGTTGTCGTATCGCAGCTCACGTGACTTGGAGGGCTCACAGAGTCGGCTGGATCGGCTGCTTTCCTCCTTGTGGATCTGCTTCTGTGGCCTGAGATTCATTTAAGGCAGATTTTTACGTTAGAAACCCCTAGCTTTAATTTCCTGACCTAATTCCGTCGTAACTATTAAAATAAAATTTTAATAATTAAATTAAATTAAAATTGTATTTAAAATTAAAAGTAAAATAACATTTTAATAATCAAATTAAATTAAAATTGTATTTAAAATTAAAAGTAAAATAAAAATTTTAACAATTAAATTAAATTAAAATTGTGTTTAAAATTAAAAGTAAAATAAAATGTTAATAATTAAATTAAATTAAAATTGTATTTAAAATAAAAGTAAAATAAAATTTTAATAATTAAATTAAATTAAAATTGTATTTAAAATTATAAGTAAAATTACATTTTAATAATTAAATTAAAATAGCTTTAATTTCCTGACCTAATCCCGAGCAGCATACCATGCACTGTCCTAACTATTAAAATAAAATTTTAATAATTAAATTAAATTAAAATTGTATTTAAAATTAAAAATTAAATAAAATTTGATTAATTAAATTAAATTAAAATTGTATTTAAAATTAAAAGTAAAATAAATTGTCATAATTAAATTAAAATTGTATTTAAAATTAAAAGTAAAATAACATTTTAATAATTAAATTAAATCAAAATTGTATTTAAAATTAAAAGTAAAATAACATTTTAATAATTAAATTAAAATAGCTTTAATTTCCTGACCTAATTCTGAGCAGCATACCATGCACTGTCGTAACTATTCCATCCCAGTTGCCTTTTATTTTCTTATACTTTCCACAATTTAGGCACAATTTAGGTCAAAATCAATACTGATCATAGTGATTCCGCAGTTTCTAAATTCCGAGCATACCATGCACTGTCGTGACTATTTGATCCAAACGCAACAAACAGTATTAAAGGTTATTAGAAAGGTTACTTTTACGTCATAGGATCCTACCTTTGTGTCTCTCCTCTCTGCTCTTCCGTTCATGTTTAGCCACTTTCTTTGTCTCCACCGGTGAGTCGTTCACGGATAAATCTGCCATCAGGTTCTCGAAGGACAGCTTCCCCTGCTCGGCCATGACCGAAGGCAATTTTCGTTTCTCCGCCGTGGCCATAGAGATTTGCAGAACGGCTTCTCTCCTCCGCAGTTCCTCTTCTCGCTTTCTGGACAGAAGCAAAAGCAACATCGCTTAAATTCGTGAGTTTGCACATGCTGTATCATCTTCCATGTTACTTTGTCCAGTGTACATCCCAAAGAAATAATCAATGGCTCTCACTGTGGTTTGCTGGAGTCCCAAAGCCTTAGAAACGCCTTTATAACCTTTTCCAAACTGATGGGGTTTGGTGTGAGGTAAAAAAAAAACAAGCTGCAGGTCAAAGATGGCCTCCAGACTGCACTATCATTTAGATTTCCGGGCATCCGAATTATCCATCCATCCATTTTTTTTTTAAATAAATGCACGTCGCAAAGCCAAGTGTCTGAAAAGTAAAGGTAAGTAAATAACAAGTAGCAAGAGGACGGAGACAGGAGGAAGATGCATATGTGTGCCGAGACGACAGAACCAAAGACAGATACGAGCAAAGTGTGACTGTTCCTGTGTGAGCGAGACGACAACAAAGGATGTCGAGAGCACGTCGCGTGTCCAGGAAAGAGACGACAAAACGAACAAGACAAAGCGGTCGAGGCAGATAATCAATATTTATATTTGCAGAAAGTACAAATATTTTCAATTATATTAAAAGGGGACATATTATGCTCATTTTTCCACCCTTTGTATTGAGTTGTGGTCTCCTATAGAGCAGCTACACACAATAACCCGCACAGAAAACTTTCTAGATTTTCCAGAATCTGCACCTATTCCAGCTGTATTTGCTTTGATTTGTGCTTCCTGCCTTTCACAGCATGCCCCTAATCCACTGTGATTGGTCACACGCCCATAGTGCTTCCTGACTATGAACCATATAAGGAATATAAGGAAGTCCGCCCCTCTGTGACATCACAAAGGACTAGTTTTTACCACGCCTTTTAAAAACCGAGTACTTCCAAATGCGCAAACCTCATTATCTGAAACTTTGGCATCACTGGAGCAACTGGAGCTAGGGTCTGGGTGAGGCTGGGGCCACTGGAACTAGAGTCTGGATGAGGCTGGGCCGCATCAGGTTTTCCCAAAAAAAATAAAAAATTAATTTATTATAAACAGAAAAAACAATAATAAAGAAACTGTCTTCAATGCTTTTGCTTCTGCTTTACCCTACACTTTTTCAGTGCTTTGATCTCAATCATGGATGATGAGATGAAAAAGCAAAACAGGCGGGCGGCTCGCTAGCTTGCGTATGGGCGGGGCAAAATGGCGTCAATTGTGTGCGGTGTGCACGCAGCTTTAAGCTGTCATTTCTGGGTTCATGAAAACCATACGGCATCCATATCAGACTCTCGTGGGGCGCACTGACATTAAACTTTCATATTAAGGCGGGGGCCTCAAACTAGTGCGCCACGTACCGCATTTGGCCCACGGGCCGCGAGTTTGAGACCCCTGATCTAGAGTATCTATTTTACTGAAGTACCCATAAAAGGGTGTCTATGAGCGCCATGCATGTATTTGTTCACTGCTGATTGGCCGCTACCCGTGGCGTGGTTCTTTGTGTAACCAATCGGATGGTGCTGTGGGCGGGACATTGCTGGAGACAAAACTGCGGCATGAGAGCCAAAAGAACTCACTTGGCTGCGTCTTTGCGTAGCTGCTCGTGCCTCATGAGGAGCTGCTTCCTCTCCCGGAAGGCCTTGCGGACGGTGTAGCCCTTGTACACGGCCTGGATGGAGGAGGCGGCGATGTCCTGGATGGCGGCGATGGACAGGGCGCCGTGCTCCAACATGAACTGAGTCACCTCGCTGTGGCCCCCCAGTAGAGCGTAGTCCAGCGGGGTGTACCTGCACATGAAGTCGCCATTTGTCAGGCACCGCCCTTTGTGATGTCGTCACGGGCATCGGCACGATACGTCATCAAAGCGCCACCTCTCCTCTGTGTGCTCCATCTGGTTGGGGAAGGCCTTGTAGCCCAGCAGCAGCTTCACGGCGTCCAGGTAGCCGTTGTTGCAGGACCAGTGGAGAGCCGTCCGGCCCTGTGCAGATATATACAGTTATATTGGAGGTATTTTATATGTCAAAAATAGATATACTATTATTATTACTAGTTACTATTCATGGCAATTGGAGGTGAAATACTATGATATTGTCATTATTATTCATAGTAATATAGGAAGACATCTGGGGTGCACGCAGGAAAACCTTGCAGAGAACCGCCTACAGAGAACATACTAACTCGCTTATTTCTAAAAATAAATACTTCAACTTGCTGATATAGTTCATCTTCAAACAGCTAAAATAATGCATAAGGCTAAAAAAATAACCATTCATTCATGTATTTTCTATGCCGCTTAATCTCACGAGGGTGATGCTGGAGTTTATCCCAGAGGCGGGGTACACCCTGGACTGGTGGCCAGCCAGCCAATCACAGGGCACATATAGACAAACAACCATTCACACTCACATTCATACCTATGGACAATTTGGAGTCGCTAATTAACCTAGCATGTTTTTGGAATGTGGGAGGAAACCGGAGTACCCGGAGAAAACCCACGCATGCACGGGGAGAACATGCAAACTCCACACAGAGATGGCCGAGGGTGGAATTGAACCCTGGTCTCCTAAAACACTTACTATGGTACCCATTATGTCATTGTATGGTCATATGACCGCCTACTTCGGTACGAGGTACATTATTTAAAAAAAAAAACTTAAACTGTATTATGGAAAGCAGGAAGTGAACAAATGTAAGTTCATTCATTCATTCATTCATTTTCTACCGCTTTTTTATCCCAGCTGTCTTTGGGCGAGAGGCGGGGTACACCCTGGACTGGTGGCCAGCCAATCACAGGGCACATATAGACAAACAACCATTCACACTCACATTCATACCTATGGACAATTTGGAGTCGCTAATTAACCTAGCATGTTTTTGGAATGTGGGAGGAAACCGGAGTACTATGCTATGGAGACTATGCTAGGACTACGTTAAAAAGTCATAGCATTTCAGTATGTGGAATCAAACTATGGAATGGATTGAGTAAGGAAATCAAACAATAAAAAAAAAAACAACAACGTTAAACTGTATTATGGAAAGCAGGAAGTGAACAAATGTAAGTTCATTCATTCATTCATTCATTCATTTTCTACCGCTTTTTTATCCCAGCTGTCTTGGGGCGAGAGGCGGGTACACCCTGGACTGGTGGCCAGCCAATCACAGGGCACATATAGACAAACAACCATTCACACTCACATTCATGCCTATGGACAATTTGGAGTCGCCAATTAACCTGGAGAACCCAGATATGGCCGAGGGTGGAATTGAACTTGGGTCTCCTAGCTGTGCGGCCTGCGCGCTAACCACTCGGCTAGCTAGCGAATTCATTTTTTAAGTCACCTTATTTTTTCCCCACATAAAAACTTGTTTACGTTATTCTAGATATATTTTTTCACATTGTCAGAGCCCTCCAGACATGAAATAACACCCCTATAGTCACCTTGACATTTCTATGACTCAATAAAGTCGGACAATTTGGAGTCGCCAATTAACCTAGCTACCTAGCTATGATTGAACCCAGGTCTCCTAGCCGTGTAGCCTGCGCCCCAACCACTCAAAAATTTGCTTATAAATGCATTTTGTTTTTTTTTAAGTTAATTAGCGACTCCAAATTGTCCATGTAAGTTAGTGATTGTAAAAGTACCAGATGGAGGGGTAGGATTTAATAAGCTTTGTTTCTTCCTACTCCTTTTGGACATGTGGAACTGGGAACTGATTATGGGATGCATTCAATTGTAATGTGATGCATGTTCAAATGAAATAAAACCATTACCATTACCATTACCATTACCATTACCATTACCATTACCATTACCATTTTAAAAATACATTGTGTACAACAAGGCGGCCATTCACATGAATGAATGAAGCATGAATGCGGATTCCCAACCTCCTTGTCTTGGATGTTTGGATCTGCGTCGTTCTCCATGAGAACAGCCATGCAGGTGATGTAGCCGCCATAAGCCGCGCACTGCAGAGGAGTCCGCCCCGCTTGGTCCTGCCCAGTAGAACCAACACGATAACATCAGGCAATACCGGAAGATCCTACGGGTATCTGTGCACTTTACCTGCACATTGGGACTGATCCCGTTCTCCATCAGAATCTGGCAGACTTCGGCATTCCCTCCCAGAGCGGCCCAGTGCAGAGCAGTGTGACCGTCCACGTCCACCAGGTCCACGCGTGCGGAGCCTTTGTTGGACACAGTGAGCGGCGCTGAAAACATGGCATCGCGGATCGCGCCGAGGGTGAGCCCACCTTTGATGAGCGTGAGGATGACGTCCCGGTGTCCCATCTCGCAGGCGCGAAACAGCGGCGTGTGTTTCATCACGTCCAGAGAGTCCACCATGGCTCCTTTCTCCAGCAGCAGCTTCACGGTGCTCACGTGGCCTGAAAGGGAGGCTGCGTGGAGCGCTGTTGGCACAGTTGCAAGGTACAATGTTGGGGGAATTCAATCTAAACTAAATACATGAGTGGCTGCACGGTGGAGGAGTGGCTAGCGCGCAGGCATCACAGCTAGGAGACCCGAGTTCAATTCCACCCTCGGCTATATCTGTGTGGAGTTTGCATGTTCTCCCCGTGGGTTTCCTTCCACATTCCAAAATCATGCTCCAAATTGTCCATAGGTATGAATGTGAGTGTGAATGGTTGTTTGTCTATATGTGCCCTGTGATTGGCTGGCCACCAAGACAGCTGGGATAGGCTCCAGCAACCCCCGTGACCCTTGTGAGGAAAAAGCGTTAGAAAATGAATGAATGAATGAATGGACTGACAACGGCTATACGGTGATCGAGTGGTTAGCGTGCAGGCCTCACAGCTAGGAGACCGGAGTTCAATTCCATCCTCGGCCATCTCTGTGTGGAGTTTGCATGCGTGGGTTTTCTCCGGGTACTCCGGTTTCCTCCCACATTCCAAAAACATGCTAGGTTAATTAGCGACTCCAAATTGTCCTTAGGTATGAATGTGAGTGTGAATGGTTGTTTGTCTATATGTGCCCTGTGATTGGCTGGCCACCAGTCCAGGGTGTACCCCGCCCCGCTTCTTGCCACAAGACAGCTGGGATAGGCTCCAGCATCCCCCCGCGACCCTCGTGAGGATAAGCGGTAGAAAATGAATGAATGGACAACGGCTGCACGGTGATCGAGTGGTTAGCAGGCAGGCCTCACAGCTAGGAGACCCGAGTTCAATTCCACTCTCGGCCATCTCTGTGTGGAGTTTGCATGTTCTCCCCGTGCATGCGTGGGTTTTCTCCGGGTACTCCGGTTTCCTCCCACATTCCAAAAAACATGCTAGGTTAATTGGCGACTCCAAATGTGAGTGTGAATGGTTGTTTGCCTATATGAGTCCAGGGTGTACCCCGCCTCTTGCCCCGAGACAGCTGGGATAGGCTCCAGCACCTTTGCGACCCTTGTGAGGATAAGCGGTAGAAAATGAATGAATGAATAAACCCAAATGTGACTTTTGCTGTGATTTAGAAATCAAATGTAATGGAATAAACTTCGAGTCTGCCCCACTTTTTCGGTTAACGTGGAAAATTCACGGCAGAAGCCCCCCTAAATTAGGCCTAATGACACCACTGGTATTGTGTTAACATTTTTGGGCTTGTTTGGATTTACGTTATCCTTATGGGAAAAATAAATCCTACATCCAATCTTTTTTTTTTTTGGTGCCCCATCCAGCCATTGGGGGCAGATAGTATTCCACATCAGGAAGTACTGTAATGGGAGTACCAGTCAGCCTGGCTGTCCTTCACCCTGCCTCATTTCCATACGCATATATAAACAAGGACCCTGTCTGGCTGAGCATGGAAGCCATCGTCATGGTCATTATACATCCAAACAGCCCCTCGGGGGTCAGCACTTTGGCGGCGTGTCACAAGTGTATCCATGTGTGACTAGCACTGCTCAGGAGGACCGCCGCTCTGGCAGGGGGCGGGGACTCCATATTGCGAGTCCACGCTAAAATTTTGCTGACACAACCGGCGTCCCTCTCTCGGGGGGGGATCCCCTTTCGGGGGATCGCCCATTAAGGAACGAGTAGCGTGCATACGCGGGGCACGAGCGCTCTAACCTGTGCCGCCGTACTTGTCGGCCATGTTGATGTCAATGTGCGGCGTGAGGGCCAGCATGGTGCGAATGACGTCGTCGCTGCCCTTCCCGGCGGCCCACATGAAGGCCGTCCTGCCCTCCAGATCTGGCTCGTCCTTCACTGACGGGTGGGATAGAAACACGCCTACCGTCTCCTGTTAGCAAACATACGCAATAATAATAATAATAATAATACAATAATAACACAATTACATATTTCTACAATTGTACAAGACTACACAATGACAGATGTTCCCTTGTTTGTTCCCCAAATAGCCTGCAATAAGTGAAACATAGCCAACTTTTTTTTTTTTTTTTTACCATTTTTTACTATTTTTACTATATGTTTTAAGGCCAGAAAACAGTACTCATTATAACATTTTCTCATTATAACATTTTCTTAAACACTCTCAAAGCTCAAATTTTAATTTTAATGATCACCCTACTGGAATTGGACGCAAGAAATTATAAAGCGACACACGTTTTTTCATTCCCCTGACCCTGCCTCATCCTTGTGCCATTCAGCTGTAATGTTTTTGTATCCTTGTTAAAACAAATTGCTCCTATTGGCGTATTTTCGCTTTCTTCTACTGTTTACAGTATTAGCGGTTAGCTAGGTTGGTAGCCATGACCACAACAGGAGACGACACGAAGGACTCACAGCATTGTTGCTCTGCGCTCCATAGTGCAAGGGTGTCGCTCCTTGGCTGTCTGAGGGAATGGTGCCTGACGTGTTCCTCTCCAGAAGCAGGTGGACAATTTTAGCATGGCCTGAAATCAAAAGGGAGGACGGGAAGACACATTTTTTGGAGTGGCCTTTTATTGTAGCCAACCTAAGGCAAACCTGTGCAATAATAATGCTATCAGCTTGATAGGCCACAATCCACAATATAACAATCATACCGAAAAATAAATCTCGATGGAAATCTTGAGGTCAGTTCATGAAAGACGGGGGAGCAAATCTAGTAGATCCTCTGTTTTTTTTAGCCTTTTACCAGCAAAAATGAGACAACAGCATCTTTGTATGCTAACATTTGTGAGCAGCACAAACTAAGCTAAAAATGTTGACTGACGTTTGGTTCGGTTTTGCGATGTGCCGCGTGACGAAAGATAAACAGGCGAGCCACAGTGACAACGATGAACATGGTCGTGCGTTTGCTGACCCAGCAGGGCGGCCCAGTGCAGCGGCGTTCTGAAGAGGTTGTCGTAGGCCGTCACGTTGCAACCCTGGTAGGACGTCAGCACCTCCACCACCGCCTGGTTGCCGTCCGCGACGGCAAAGTGCAGGGGTGTCCGACCCTCGTAGTCCTGCCAGTTCAGCAGCGACTCGGTTGGGGCTGCCTCCTACACACACACACACACACACACAATACGGTCAATGGTGTGTCTAAATGACCTTAATGGTGCCCCCTTTGGGTTGTGGTGGCAATACATGCATGCATTCATGCTAGCTGGGGGGGGCCGTGGGTCATCTGAGGACTCTTAATCATAAGAGTCATAATCATTCGTTCATTTTCTACTGCTTTTTCCTCACGAGGGTCGCGGGGTTGCTGGAGCCTATCCCAGCTGTCTTCGGGGCAAGAGGCGGGGTACACCCTGGACTGGTGGCCAGCCAATCACAGGGCACATATAGACAAACAACCATTCACACTCACATTCATACCTATGGACAATTTGGAGTCGCTAATTAGCATGCTAATGTTAGCATTAGCATAAACTAGCATGTTTTTGGAATGTGGGAGGAAACCGGAGGAAAACCCACGCATGCACGAGGAGAACATGCAAACTCCACACAGAGATGGCCCAGGGCGGAATTGAACCCTGGTCTAAATTTGTGTTATCTTTTAACAAAACCAAACCAAACCAAAACAAAACAAAACAAAACAAAACAAAACAACAACAAAATTTAATTTAAAATAAAATAAAATAAAATAAAATAAAATTTAATTTAATTTAATTTAATTTAATTTAATTTAATTTAATTTAATTTAATTTAATTTAATTTAATCTAATCTAATCTAATCTAATCTAATCTAATCGGAATAAACTGAATTTGTAAAAAGATAACACAAATTTAGACCAGGGTTCAATTCCGCCCTGGGCCATCTCTGTGTGGAGTTTGCATGTTCTCCTCGTGCATGCGTGGGTTTTCCTCCGGTTTTGAGTTATGTAGCTAGTTAAATTAAATTAAGTTAAGTTAAGTTAAATTTAAATTTAACTAGCGACATAACTCTTCTAATGGGGTGTCACCCTCTCATATTACTACGAAATCATCATTTTTTGGAATGTGGGAGGAAACCGGAGTACCCGGAAGAAAACCCACGCATGCACGGGGAGAACATGCAAACTCCACACAGAGATGGCCGAGGGTGGAATTGAACCTTAAGTCATAATGTTTAGTTTTTTTTTTTTTATATAGAGGGCATTAAGGTTTTTGGGGTTTAATAACAGCGCCACCATGTGGTGTACTTGTCAGAAAAGTAATAGCACCGGTGATACATTAGAAGTGGATGTTGTGGCAAATTCTCATCCTTTTATCTGCAGCGGTTCAGACGTAGATGAGTTTCATCCCGGAGGTCCCACTGTTTTCCTATGACTGCATTTAAACGAATGGCCGACGTTCACCGTGAGCGTGTACCGCCGACGCGTACCAGTATGCAGCGGACGGTCTGCGTGGCGCTGGCCTCCTGACTGTGCGCGGCCCAGTGCAGGGGGATCTTGCCCTCGCTGTCGGGGATCCCGATGTTGGAGTCATGCTTGATGAGGAGGCGGACGTGCTCCGGTCTGTTGTAAAACGCCGACCAATGCAGGGCGGTTTGCTGCGAAGAAACGAGAGCACAGGGAGGACGGGATGAACAAGGAAGAGACGGGGGATGACAAAACGGGGTCGAGAACAGAGAGGGCCGTTGTGGCGTCGGCTTTGAGCCGCTCTGTTACGCAAAGAGAAACACCCGCGGCGGCACAAAGCTCACATTGAAACCCAGATGAAGCTACCGGCTTATTGGATGTGCCGTCATCTGACACCGTGATGCGTTTCGGATTATTACAAAACTATCGACTGATGTCGGACGCACCGCGGCGGCGGCACACAAGGCGGGCTCTGTCCGCGCGACCACAGATACTTCAACCGTTCGCTGTGACATGAGCGTGTCTGTGCGTATGACCTCAAAACGGCGTGGATAAAAGCGTCCCGAATGGCCCTGAGTGACTGTGGTAATTAGGAAGTGCATCCAAACAAAAATGCCCCTGAGGTCAAAGTATTAGGATTTTGGAGCATAATACGCGTTTATACTCCAGCCGCTGTCACGCATCACGTTATGTCAGGCCTCGGTGCGTGATTGAAAACATTTCACTTTTTGCTAAATCATTGAAAAGCTAAACAGGAAGTAGTACGTGAAGCTAGGAGAAAAAACACAATATACAATTCTTATGTGAGACATGAATAAACATCTTTTTTTTTTCTTTCTGTCCGTTCTGAACATATAAAAAGCTAAGAATGCACATAACGCCATGCACCAATTCCGCCTTCTGGGAAAAAAAAAACGATCCCAGTCATTTTTCAAAAACACATCCCTCTCGGTATCGGCAATTTTGGACTATTTTTCAAAAAGCATATAACAACATATGTCAGCAAAATTTCAGTTTTCAACAAAAAAACTGAGAAAAAAACAGCTTAACTTTCACTTTGACACGAATTTAGTCATATATATTAAAGGGGAGGGCTGCACGGTGGTCGAGTGGTTAGCACGCAGGCCTCACAGCTACGAGACCCCGAGTTCAATTCCACCCTCGGCCATCTCTGTGTGGAGTTTGAATGCGTGGGTTTCCTCCCACATTCCAAAAACATGCTAGGTTAAATAGCGACTCCAAATTGTCCATAGGTATGAATGTGAGTGTGAATGGTTGTTTGTCTATATGTGCCCTGTGATTGGCTGGCTGGCGACCAGTCCAGGGTGTACCCCGCCTCTCGCCCCAAGACAGCTGGGATAGGCTCCAGCACCCCCAAGACCCTCGTGAGGATAAGCGGTAGAAAATGAATGAATGTCCTATTTATGATTACATCTACTATATTGGGTCATAGAAATGTCAAGGTGACTATAGGGGTGTTATTTCATGTCTGGAGGGCTCTGACAATGTGAAAAATATCTATAAATATCTAGAATATTGTGAACATGATTTGTGTGGGGAAAAATAAGGTAACTTTACAAAAAAAATTATGAATTAGCCGAATAGTTAGCGCGCAGGCCTCGAGGCCATCAAACCCGAGTTCGATTCCACCCTCGACCCTCTCTGTGTGGAGTACTCTCCGGGTACTCCGGTTTCCTCCCACATTCCAAAAACATGCTAGGTTAATTAGCGACTCCAAATTGTCCATAGGTATGAATGTGAGTGTGAATGGTTGTTTGTCTATATGTGCCCTGTGATTGCCCCAAAGACAAGCGGTATAAAATGAATGAATAATTTTTTTAATTTCCATTTATTCCAATGGGAAAACAAGCGTGTGTGTGTGTGTGTCTGACTTTAGAGGTCGACGCTGTACCTTGTTCTTGTCCTGCGTGTCGACCTCCCCGGGTCCGATGTGTTTGAGCAGCAGCGCGAGCGCCTTGGGCGAAGGGTGTCGCGTGGCGAGGTGGAGCGGGGTCATCTCTTCCAAGTCCTTCTGCAGCCAGTTGGCGTGTCGGGACAGCAGCAGCTTGAGGAAACGGACGTTTCCCTGTGACGCGGATTTGAGCCAAAGTTGCAGAATGAGATCACTGTGCTTTTTCTTTCATGACACACACACACACACTCACACACACACACACACACACAAGCTTCTGGGCTTTTTAACAATGTCTTGTTCAATCCAGGGGTCATCCATCTTTGTTCACCGCCCCCCCCCTTACATCTATTTTCAGGTGTGTGATGAGGTGTTAAACAGTTAACACCCCCCTTCTATTCATCCCCATCATCATCATCATCATCATCCTCAGGGTGGATGATACACCACAAGGCCCCCCCCCAAAACCCCCCTAGAGTGATCTCCTGGCCAACAGCCCTCGTGGGACAGCAGCTAGTGTGCATGCGTGGGTGTGTTTTGTATATTTACTATGCGGCGGCCTGAAAGCCACAGTCTGACGGATCTATCTTGAGTGTGAGCATGCATCTCCACCCCGTGTGTGTGTGTGTGTGTGTGTGTGTGTGTGTGGGTGTGTGTGTGTGGGTGTGTGTGTGTGTGCGCTCCTGTCCTCCCTATTCTCAGTCCAATTAGATCGGTAATCCCTGGCCTCTCCGCCTGTCTCAGCCAATTATTGATTCTGTGTCAAAGACATGCCCCCCCCCCCCACTCTCGTCACGATCATCCCCATACACACACACACACACACACACACACACACACACACATACACACAAATACCCTATTACCACCCCCTTTTCTTCAACTATATAGTGATGGCACATTAGCGACCAATGTGACCAAATGAAGAAAGAAGTCAGCGCTGAAGAGGATTGGGACATCCAAAGAGAGTTCGGGACTTCATTGGGAACTTCTTGGAGATGTTAGCTCTGTGTGGATGCTGGTCTACTTACTCACGGTGCAACAAAACAACAACAACAACAACAACAACAACAACACATCCGCAGCAGGTTAACGCTTCACATGTATCAACATCAACATCTAAGCCAGGGGTGGGCAAACTACGGCCCGGGGGCCACATCCGGCCCGCCAAGTGCTTGAATACGGCCCGCCTGTTCTTTCCAAAGTATTTCATTTAAAGTCAACATACAACCTCATGCATCATGGCTTGAGCCAACCTTTTGATGGTTGAAGTAGCTGGTTTATCAATTTCGTTATTTGATGTGGTCTGTTGTTTACAAAATGCTCCTAAAAAAAAGGGACACAAGCACATAATAATAATAATAATAATAAATATAAAAAAAATATATTTTCCAATAATATTAAATAAATAATAATTATATTAATAATACAATCAATAAAATATTATCAATTATTATCATTAATAATATTAATTAGTAATAATATTAAATTAAAAATAATTAATAATATTAATGATATTAATAATAGTACTAAATAAAAATAATTATTAAATAACAATAATAATTCATTCATTCATTCATTTTCTACCGCTTTTTCTCACGAGGGTAGCGGGGGGTGCTGGAGCCTATCCCAGCTGTCTTCGGGCGAGAGGCGGGGTACACCCTGGACTGGTGGCCAGCCAATCACAGGGCACATATAGACAAACAACCATTCACACTCACATTCATACCTATGGACAATTTGGAGTCGCTAATTAACCTAGCATGTTTTTGGAATGTGGGAGGAAACCGGAGTACCCGGAGAAAACCCACGCATGCACGGGGAGAACATGCAAACTCCACACAGAGATGCCCGAGGGTGGGATTGAACCCTGGTCTCCTAGCTGTGAGGTCTGCGCGCTAACCCCTAGACCACCGTGCCGCCCCAACAATAATAATCATTATTATTATTATTATACATTTAATTTTTATCACACTTTATATCAAATAAATAATTTCAAAGTGCACATATAGCAGATTGCATGACACTTTTACATGTAAAACGTGTGTGAAATACAGGTAAGGGCCAGAAAATTAGAATATTTTCATAAACTTGATTTATTTCAGTCATTGTGTTCAAAAGGTATAACTTTTACATTATATTTAATCATTGCACACAGACTGATGCATTTCAAATGTTTATTTCTTTAATTTTGATGATTATAGGTGGCAACAAATGAAAATCCGAAATTCCGTGGGTCAGAAAATTAGAATATTACCTAAGGCCAATACAAAAAAAGGATTTTTAGAAATGTTGGCCAACTGAAAAGTATGAACGTGAAAAATATGAGAATGTACAGTACTCAATACTTGGTTGGAGCTCCTTTTGCCTCAATGACTGCATTAATGCGGCGTGGCATGGAGTCGATCAGTTTCTGGCACTGCTCAGGTGTTATGAGAGCCCAGGTTGCTTTGATAGTGGCCTTCAGCTCTTCTGCATTTTTGGGTCTGGCATTCTGCATCTTCCTCTTAACAATACCCCACAGATTTTCGATGGGGCTAAGGTCAGGCGAGTTGGCTGGCCAATTGAGAACAGAAATATCATGGTCCTTAAACCAGGCACTGGTAGATTTGGCGCTGTGTGCAGGCGCCAAGTCCTGTTGGAACGTAAAATCCCCATCTCCATAAAGCAGGTCAGCAGCAGGAAGCATGAAGTGCTCTAAAACTTGCTGGTAGACGGCTGCGTTGACCTTGGATCTCAGGAAACACAGTGGACCGACACCAGCAGATGACATGGCACCCCAAACCATCACTGATGGTGGAAACTTCACACTAGACTTCAAGCAACGTGGATCCTGTGCCTCTCCTCTCTTCCTCCAGACTCTGGGACCTCGATTTCCAAAGGAAATGCAAAATTTGCTTTCATCAGAAAACATAACTTTGGACCACTCAGCAGCAGTCCAGCTCATTTTTTCCTTAGCCCAGGTGAGACGCTTTTCGCGCTGTTTCTTGTTCAAAAGAGGCTTGACACGAGGTATGCGGCAGTTGAAACCCATGTCTTTCATGCGTCTCTTGGTGGTGGATCTTGAAGCACTGACTCCTGCAGCAGTCCAGTCCTTGTGAATCTCCCCCACATTTTTGAATGGGTTTTTTTTTCACAATCTTCACCAGGGCGCGGTGATTCCTATCGCTTGTACACTTTTTCCTACCACAGTTTTTCCTTCCCTTTGCCTCTCCATTAATGTGTTTGGACACAGAGGTTTGAGAACAGCCAACCTTTTCAGCAATAACCTTTTGAGTCTTGCCCTCCTTGTGCAATGTGTCAATGGTTGCCTTTTGGACAGCTGTCAAATCTGAAGTCTTCCCCATGTTTGTGTAAGCTTCAGAACTGGACTGAGAGACCATTTAAAGCCCTTTGCAGGACACCAGGTGTCTTCAAAATTGAACCCTTTCACAATATTCTAATTTTCTGACCCACGGAATTTCGGATTTTCATTTGTTGCCACCTATAATCATCAAAATTAAAGAAATAAACATTTGAAATGCATCAGTCTGTGTGCAATGATTAAATATAATGTAAATGTTATACCTTTTGAACACAATGACTGAAATAAATCAAGTTTATGAAAATATTCTAATTTTCTGGCCCTTACCTGTATACGTGTAAAAATTGACAGTTACGTGTAAAATGTTATAGTCTGGCCCCCCCCCGTCAATGTTGTTAAATCAATGCGGCCCACAAGTCAAAAAGTTTGCCCACCCCTGATTTAAGCGGTAAAGATTTTACACTGTGGTTCAGATGTGCCCGCAAGGTATGCTGGGTAGCGAGGCGGCAACAATAATATGAGCTGTGGACTATATGGGTGTAATTTTGGGTATTTTGCATAAAGATTGCGTCATACTATTTCCTGCCGCAATAGCGCTCCACGCCATGTTGCCGACTTCAATATTCATTCATTCATTTTCTACCGCTTATCCTCACGAGGGTCGCGGTGCGGGGGTGCTGGAGCCTATCCCAGCTGTCTTCGAGGCAAGAGGCGGGGTACACTCTGGACTGGTTGCCAGCCAGCCAATCACAGGGCACATATAGACAAACAACCATTCACACTCACATTCATACCTATGGACAATTTGGAGTCGTTAATTAAATTAGCATGTTTTTTTGGAATGTGGGAGGAAACCGGAGTACCTGGAGAAAACCTCACGCACGCACGGGGAGAACGTTCAAACTCCGTTCAGAGAGGGCCCGAGGGTGGGATTGAACTCGGGTCTCGCACGCTAATGCAGCCTCTTCATTGTTTATTATTATATAGATTTTTCTATTCAATTTATTTATGTTGAACTATATTCAACTTTATTGTAACACATTGTTATATTGCTTTATTACTTATTACTATTTATTATGTCAGATATAATATACAGAGAGTATATATATATATATATATATATATATATATATATATATATAAAATCATTGATGCTGTAAATATAGCTAAATTGTTTCTGCTGGGCCCCGGGGCCCCACCCACCGGGAAATTTTCAGGCGCAATTATTATTATTATTTTTTATCATTATTATTATTATTATTATTATCAAAAAATACAATATAGTTGGAAATACCAAATTTGATGCATTGTTTGCCGCAAGGAGCGACTCGTCCCACTTTGCTTGACGGATTTGGAACGTACCATTGTGCATGTGCTAACAGCTAATATACTGTATTTTTCCCCTTTTTTCCATGTCATATTTGGTCCCAAATGTGGATACTATTTGTGAATACATAAAGGTGAGGTTTCGTGATGTTATTGAGTGCTAATGTAGTGGGTTCCAAAAAAGGTTGGGGGCCCACTGCTGTGTGCATTAAGTTCTATTGTCATTCTTTCCTGAGGATATAAAAGCAGCCACTAGAGGGCACTGTCTTCCCACAGCTTCTCCATCCGAGCCCAAGCTTTAGTTCTTGACAATTGTGCTGGATAAACTTTGCAGACCGGCCGCACAAAAAATGCCCCCCCCCCTCCCAATCTGCCTCATGTGCAAACAGCCAGCATTTGACCGACGTGACCCCCCCTGGCTAAGAGGTGCAACATCTTTAACCTGCTGCCTGAATCATTGTGTCCTTGCAATGTGTGTGTGTGTGTGGGGGGGCCGTGCCTTCTGAGCAGCGAGGTGCAGAGCCGTGCGCTGGCTGTGGTCCGTCTTGTTGACCGAGGCGCCGGCCTTCAGCAGAATCTCCGCGCAGTCCAGGCGATCCGCCAGCACGCAATACATGAGGGGGGTCCGCCCAAACTGGTCCTCGCGGTCCCTCGCGGCCGGCTCGGCTACACACACACACACAAGATAGACGCGTGAGCATGAATGATGGTACCCCCGTGGGGTCGGGGGGCTCTTATTATCTTAAATACTACACTCCTACCAGCCCCCCCACATTCATTCATTTTCCACCACTTTTCCTCACGAGGGTCGCGGGGGTGCTGGAGCCTATCCCAGCTGTCTTCGGGCGAGAGGCGGGGTACACCCTGGACTGGTGGCCAGCCAATCACAGGGCACATATAGACAAACAACCATTCACACTCACATTCATACCTATGGACAATTTGGAGTCGCTAATTAACCTAGCATGTTTTTGGAATGTGGGAGGAAACCGGAGTACCCGGAGAAAACCCACGCATGCACGGGGAGAACATGCAAACTCCACACAGAGATGACCGAGGGTGGGGAAAGACAAAATAAGAAGCCAAAAAGTTACCACTTCCACACAAAATAGGAGGAGAACTCATTAATTCATTAATTTTCTACCGCTTATCCTCACAAGGGTCGCGGGGGTGCTGGAGCCTATCCCAGCTGTCTTCAGGCGAGAGGCGGGATCCATCCTGGACTGGTGGCCAGCCAATCACAGGGCACATATAGACAAACAACCATTTGGAGTGGCCAATTAAGCTAGCATGTTTTTAGCATGTTTTTGGAATGTGGGAGGAAACCGGAGTACCCGGAGAAAACCCACGCATGCACGGGGATAACGTGCAAACTCCACACAGAGATGGCCGAGGGTGGAATTGAACCCTGGTCTCCTAGCTGTGAGGTCTGCGCGCTAACCACTAGACCGCCGTGCCCCCCCACATTCATGTATTCATATTTCAGCACAATTAAATACCACTTAGGGGCGGCACGGCGGTCTAGTGGTTAGTGCGCAGACCTCACGAGGGTTCAATTCCACCCTCGGCCATCTCTGTGTGGAGTTTGTATGTTCTCCCCGTGCATGCGTGGGTTTTCTCCGGGTACTCCGGTTTCCTCCCACATTCCAAAAACATACTAAAAACATGCTAGGTTAATTAGCCACTCCAAATTGTCCATAGGTATGAATGTGAGTGTGAATGGTTGTTTGTCTATATGTGCCCTGTGATTGGCTGGCCACCAGTCCAGGGTGTACCCCGCCTCTCTCGCCCGAAGACAGCTGGGATAGGCTCCAGCAACCCTTGTGAGGAAAAATCGGTAGAAAATGAATGAATAAATATCACTTTATGGAGTAAGCATTTACTCTTTTTCTGGCCTCGTTCTTTTACTGGTCACATGGGTTTTCCGCCAGGGCTGATTTTGACCTCTGACCTCCCCGCACACATTTTCCTTGCACGAATCAATAAAGCATTCCAGTATTACATACTAATGCGAGAGGACTCTTTGTTTGCACGCTGTGCTTACTGTAGGTGATGCGGCAGACGTAGCAGAGAACTCATTTTGAAGAAAATCACACACGCGGAAAAAAAACAAAAAAAAAACTTCCCAATGTGAGCGTTCCCGGTCAATACGCAGGTAAGGGATGAGGCGATGCTAATGTGGAAAAGTTTGCTGTAAAACAATACAGGCTGTGGGGGACAAAGAGTGTTGTTTTTACCTGTGATGAGTTTGAGAAGTGCGTTCTTATCGCCGTTGACGGCTGCGGCGTGGACCTGCGAGCCCGGAGAGGTGCCGCCCGGGCTGGACGGCGCCGAGGCCTGTGAGACATAAACGCACATGAGGTCACAACTCCACCTGCGGCCATTTTCTCTTCATCAGCATTCTTACTACTCAGTACCATAACATTAAACTACAAGCCGTTTACCGGACCATGGCAACCACTTTAAATGACTATAAATAACAGAATTAGTTAATTAGTTAATTAGATTAATTAGGACTCCAATTAATTGAGCTTTAGAGGAATTTAGACTCCAATTTAGGCTCGAGTGTAAGGGAGCCTTACAGCTTGAACGCATGATACACATGCTAACCAGCACAGAAAGCTTTCTAGATCTTCCAGAATCAGCACCTATCCCAGCTGTATTTCCAAATCGATCGGTAGCGAATGACTTAAGGATCCAGTGGGATTCACGCAGGTTGTTATAATGCTAATGTAATAATGCTAACCGGAAAATGTCGCAAAATCAAAATGGTTAAGATTTAATGAGTTAATAATAACCATAAAAAAAAATAATATTATTTGATTAAGATAAACACCTGAAGCTCCCTCCAAATGAAGACATAGTGCTAATGTATTAGTGAGCTGATGTCTTCTGACAGCATGAATGTGGATGAGGTGTGTGTGTGTGTGTGTGTGTGTGTGTGTGTGTGTGTGTGTGTGTGTGTGTGTGTGAGTGTGTGTGTGTGTGTGAGTGGGCTCTCGCTGAGGGGGTTAAATCTCTTCCTGGCCCCACTTAACAAGAGCCCAGTGAAAGCTTGGTAATCTGTAGACAGGAAGCAGCTGGGGAGTGAGGGTGTGTGTGTGGGGAGACCCTGTGTGAGCGTGTAAGAGGGGGGTCTCTCCTCATGTCTTATTAATGTCTCATTAATACTGCAAGATGCGCCGCTCTGTGTGTGTGTGTGTGTGTGTGTGTGTGTGTGTGTGCGTGTGTATGGTGAGAGATGTGGGACAAAGCCTGCGGGGGTACAACGCAGAAATCAATCATTGCCCCTAAACACATAAACGCCAGCGGCACTAACCCCCGGGCCCTTGTCACAACGCCAGATTTTTCGCCGTTTGCGACTTGACAAAAGCTGCGGCGGCAGAAGAACCGGGAATCCGATGTCCCTCAACGTTTCCTCCTCGTCTCACGCCCCCTTTTCCTTGCTTCCACCTCGTAAAAAGAGAGCTCCTGCGGACGGTGCGTGCGGCGCGGCAATTACCCATCATACCTCCTGCTTTCTCACGCTCCGTCCAAGTAGCGTATTAGCGACTCCCGGTTGCTTTTCTAGCTTTAATGCTACGTAAATTACCGTGTATGCTTGGCACATGTGCTCTTCCATGGGGAGTCGGTTTCCTTGATATTCCCAAAATGAACCACAAGCATCTAAACCCGTCGCTAATTTGGACTTATTAGTCAGCAATGCTGCATTCTAATGTCTAACACGTGCTGAAGACAAAACGGGCAACGCTGCATCGAGACAGAAAGAGCAGCACTGTTTTTCCTAGCCGTCCAATTTTATAATTCATACAGAGTCAATTTAAAATGTATCTAAGTCCACGCATGGCATTTTAACTCGCGACGTGACTCTTCCCAAAGATACCATGTGATGGTGACGGAATGAAGTGTACGTAAACTGAGGCACGAAATAATGCAAGAAGAATGAAATAATGCTAACCGGGGGCGGATGCTAACCGAGGTTCCGCTGCTACAAAAACTGCCCATTCGGAATTTGCACAAGAGCACCAAATAAGGAACAGTGAAATGTAACCTGATGGCTTCCGATGTTACTGGCATGACGAGGAGAACCCCCCCCGCCCCCCTCCCCCTTCGCCCTCCTGAGACGATCTGAGCTTCAGATTGTGCAGGGGCGTCAAACGGCAGCTTCTGTCGACTGTTTACGTCTCTACTACAGTGGAACCTGTTTATGTCGACTGTTTATGTCGACTGTTTATGTCGACTGTTATGTCTCGACTACAGGGGAACCTGTTTATGTCGACTGTTTATGTCTCTACTACAGTAGAATCTGTTTATGTTGACTGTTTATGTCGACTGTTTACGTCTCTACTACTGTGGAACCTGTTTATGTTGACTGTTTATGTCAACTGTTTATGTCTCTTCTACAGTGGAACCTGTTTATGTCGACTGTTTACGTCTCTACTACAGTGGAACCTGTTTATATCAACTGTTTATGTTGACTGTTTATGTCTCTACTACAGTGGAACCTGTTCATGTTGACTGTTTATGTTGACTGTTTACGTCTCTACTACAGACAACCTGTCTGTGTTGCCTGTTTCTCTACTACAGTAGAACCTGTTTATGTTGACTGTTTATGTCTCTACTACAGTGGAACCTGTTTACGTTGACTGTTTACATCTCTACTACAGTGGAACCTGTTTATGTCGACTGTTTATGTCGACTGTTTATGTCGACTGTTATGTCTCGACTACAGGGGAACCTGTTTATGTCGACTGTTTATGTCTCTACTACAGTAGAATCTGTTTATGTTGACTGTTTATGTCGACTGTTTACGTCTCTACTACTGTGGAACCTGTTTATGTTGACTGTTTATGTCAACTGTTTATGTCTCTTCTACAGTGGAACCTGTTTATGTCAACTGTTTACGTCTCTACTACAGTGGAACCTGTTTATGTCGACTGTTTATGTCGACTGTTTACGTCTCGACTACAGTGGAACCTGTTTATGTCGACTGTTTACGTCTCTACTACAGTGGAACCTGTTTATGTCTCTACGACAGTGGAACCTGTTTATGTCAACTGTTTACGTCTCTACTACAGTGGAACCTGTTTATATCAACTGTTTATGTTGACTGTTTATGTCTCTACTACAGTGGAACCTGTTCATGTTGACTGTTTATGTTGACTGTTTACGTCTCTACTACAGACAACCTGTCTGTGTTGCCTGTTTCTCTACTACAGTAGAACCTGTTTATGTTGACTGTTTATGTCTCTACTACAGTGGAACCTGTTTACGTTGACTGTTTACATCTCTACTACAGTGGAACCTGTTTATGTCGACTGTTTATGTCGACTGTTTATGTCGACTGTTATGTCTCGACTACAGGGGAACCTGTTTATGTCGACTGTTTATGTCTCTACTACAGTAGAATCTGTTTATGTTGACTGTTTATGTCGACTGTTTACGTCTCTACTACTGTGGAACCTGTTTATGTTGACTGTTTATGTCAACTGTTTATGTCTCTTCTACAGTGGAACCTGTTTATGTCAACTGTTTACGTCTCTACTACAGTGGAACCTGTTTATGTCGACTGTTTATGTCGACTGTTTACGTCTCGACTACAGTGGAACCTGTTTATGTTGACTGTTTATGTCAACTGTTTATGTCTCTACGACAGTGGAACCTGTTTATGTCAACTGTTTACGTCTCTACTACAGTGGAACCTGTTTATATCAACTGTTTATGTTGACTGTTTATGTCTCTACTACAGTGGAACCTGGGCCCCGTTTCAAGAAGCAGGTTCAACCAACTCTGGAGTCTAACCCTGAACTCTGAGTTGATCTACTCTGAGACAGGAAACTCTGACTTACGGGTTTCAGAACAGGTGATTTCAATTGGTTCAATCAACACAGAGTTTGTTCACTCTGAGTTAAGCGCGTGCACCACGACTTTAAAAAGCCCTGATCAATGGAGCCCCGTTCCCTCGATTCACCATGGCAACGAGTGATAAGAAAAGATCGTCGTATTTCAGTCCTCTGGAACTGGATATATTAATGCGGTCATACGGCAAATTTGAAAGCGTTTTTAAAAAGAAAAGCAACATTGAAAGCGTTTTTAAAAAGAAAAGCAACATTGAAAGCGTTTTTAAAAAGAAAAGCAACACGGCTGCAGCAGCGAAAGAACGCGAGTCGGCGTGGGAAAAGATTAGTGCTCGAGTCAATGCGTAAGTTTAAATTTATTATATACATTTATGCAATCACAATAATATTAGGCTACAGATGCAAACAAGTAGAATGGTGTTACAGCTACAATTTATGTCACTTAGATGTAATCCCACCGGCGAAAAAAGAACGTGGAAGCAGCTGAAGATGAAATATAAAAACATTGTTCAAACAGGTAAACCCTCAGCATAACAGTCAGGGTGCCTTTTTTTAATCATGTTTACCACTAAATATCATTCAGCAGCTGTTTCAGTGTGCATTATCTCCAACATAATATTGTTTTCACACACATAAATGTCCTCGCCTGTATACAGTTAAATCAGACATATGAAAAGCAACATCTAACTTCTACTCAGCCAACAGAAAGCGGGCATCTGCCCGCAAAACTGGCGGAGGACCACCCCCACCACGTCTGACCGAGGCAGAGGAGCTGGCCATGAGTCAGACTGTCGGGAGGCCAGTCGCAGAGGAGATCCCTGGAGGAACCTCATCCTCGGACATGATTACACAGGAGCCACCAGCCTTGATAAGACGCAATAGGCCTAGGCCTCAAACTTCTTTTGGGCCTATAGTTCAATGTTAATTTCCCTTTCATGTGTTTTTCTTTTGTCTCAACAGATTCTGAAGGCGTACTTGGTCTAGTGGATCCATGTGCCACTTTAACTGTAAGTAGCCAATAGTCCAGAGATTATGCCATATTTAAAGTATAGCATAGTGAAACACAACACTCTAAACAGGATGATGAAGATGATGGGACCACAATGTCTGCTGCCTTCTCTGTGGTGTCTGAGAGGGAGCCTGAGAGGCCTACAGAGGTAAAATCTTGATGTTACTGATTTCCTCTCCATTCACATGTGTTTACATGCTTTTGTGGATTATAGTGACTTTTAGCCTACACTGAAGTATTAACGGATTCTTATCCATTTTAGCAGAGCATGGCTGGGCAGCAGGAAGAGGGTCCCTCAACCTCCACAGCACAGATTGACACAGTGAGATACGTATTCAGTAAATTCCAGAGGTTAATTCAGTGGAATTCATGTGCAACTGTATAATGTCATCCTTATGTGTTCCCAGCTACCACTAAAAGAAATCTACAAAGTGCATTTATTAAAAACAGTACAAAAAACAGAAAAAGAAATGGTGCTGCTGGACCGCCAGATAACTAAAACGGATCTGGAAATTGAATTATTAAAACACAAGTTAGAGGTGGGTGCATGGTCATAGGTGAATTGTGTTGATGATTGTAACAATTAAAAAGTAAGAAACCATTTTTTTTTCTTATTTGTAGGAAATAAAGAAGACCAAATAAAATTTTTTTTGTCTTTCTGTTTATTTTACTGCTGTTGGTGATGGTGATTATGAAAAACGACCAAACTGGCTTTAAACACGCGCGACAATGAATGAATCACACCGGAGACAGAAAGAAACTCGAGGTTCATTGAAGAAAACCTGGTCCCGACCAGGTTATGTTCACAGAGTCTGTTGCCATAGTAACTGACACCGAGGTTAAGTTACCTCTCTCTGTGAAACAGGCTGGAGTTACTCCTCTGTCTCTGGTTTGACTTACCTCCCTTTTTGAAACGGAAAACTCAGAGTTTCCCTCATTTCAGGGTTAACATACTCCGAGTTTTCACTAAACCTGCTTTGTGAAACGGGGCCCTGTTCATGTTGACTGTTTATGTTGACTGTTTACGTCTCTACTACAGACAACCTGTCTGTGTTGCCTGTTTCTCTACTACAGTAGAACCTGTTTATGTTGACTGTTTATGTCTCTACTACAGTGGAACCTGTTTACGTTGACTGTTTACGTCTCTACTACAGTGGAACATGTTTATGTCAACTGTTTATGTCTCTACTATAGTGGAACCTACTTATGTTGACTGTTTATGTCGACTGTTCATGTCTCTACTATAGTGGAACCTGTTTATGTCGACTGTTTACATCTCTACTACAGTAGAACCTGTTTATGTTGACTGTTTATGTCTCTACTATTATTTGAAACTCGTTAAATGTGAGGATACAACATTTAACAACATTTATAGGTCACAAAAGTGGAAAAACTATACCTCCCCCCTCCCCCCCCCAGGATCAACATTCACTTGTTGTGAATATCCGTATCTGTGTAATTTTATGACAGGTTTTATAATAAATTCCCAGTTATTGTTGAAGTGTGAGGTTTATGACATCACCTGAAACAAGAGTCGTTCATCTGAACGGCTGCACGATTGTAGAGTAACTAATCCTTAGATTAACATCAAGTCACCCCATGTTCTCTTCCATGATGATAAGAGGTTATTAAAACTTTTCCTTTGACTTTTCCCGGCTTATTCCGATCCTTTGCTCCTGACCTGGAGTCAATACAAACATCCCCAGCTGCTACTATGAACATATTCATTGATCTATGAATAATCTTAAATGCAAGGGGGCAAGAAAAAAAATACATCTGAATTTGAGCCGACGCTGACGTGGGGAGGTGAGGGGGTCGAAAGGAGGGGGGGGGGGGGGCATGAGTCGATAAAGCCGATTGATGTGAGGGACATTCAGGTCAGCGAAAGGAAGCAATTAGAGTTTCATGAGGGCCCGTGTGTTTTGGAAACACCTACAGTGAATCCAAATTTGTCGAAAAAGCCTTTTGAGATGCCGCGTCTGGAATCAAACAAAAGAGGTTGTAAAAACAACGGCTGGGTCCCGTTGAGAGGTTTTGCAGTGGTCTCATTTGGCCATTCACGCGCGTTCCTCGGGGAGCACTCACTTGTTAATATGAAGACAATAACTCAGAGTAAAGCATTGATCACGGTGGGCCGAGGTCCGGGCCCGCCGATTGTTTATCTGTACCGCTATCGATTCATGCTGATGCTGACATTATTTATTCTTTATTCATAGTCTGGCTTGTATAAACGCAGGAAGTTTAACAAAGAATCTACACTTTGTTCCGGCCTTTTAGAAACACGACAGGAGTGCTAAGCACGCGGGACTTGAAAAGTGGACTCTGTATGTGTGGATTTTAGTCTATATGTTTTGGGAGGGGGCGGCACGGTGGACGAGTGGTTGGCGCGCAGACCTCGCAGCTGGGTGACCAGGGGTTCAATTCCACCCTCGGCCGTCTCTGTGTGGAGTTTGCATGTTCTCCCCGTGCATGCTAGGTTAATTATTCATTCATTCACTACCGCTTTTTCCTCACGAGGGTCGCGGGGGGTGCTGGAGCCTATCCCAGCTGTCTTTGGGCGAGAGGCGGGGTACACCCTGGACTGGTGGCCAGCCAATCACAGGGCACATATAGACAAACAACCATTCACACTCACATTCATACCTATGGACATTTTGGAGTCGCTAATTAACCTAGCATGTTTTTGGAATGTGGGAGGAAACCGGAGTACCCGGAGAAAACCCACGCATGCAAACTCCACACAGAGATGGCCGAGGGTGGAATTGAACCCTGGTCTCCTAGCTGTGAGGTCTGTGCGCTAACCACTAGACCGCCGTGCCGCACCGCTAGGTTAATTAGCGACTCCAAATTGTCCGTAGGTATGAATGTGAGTGTGAATGGTTGTTTGTCTATATGTGCCCTGTGATTGGCTGCATGGCCACCGGTCCAGGGTGTACCCCGCCTCTCGCCCCAAGACAGCTGGGATAGGCTCCAGCACCCCCAAGAACCTTGTGAGGATAAGCGGTAGAAAATGAATGAATGAATGAATGTCTTATTTATGATTACATATACTATATTGGGTCATAGAAATGTCAAGGTGACTATAGGGGTGTTATTTCATGTCTGGAGGGCTCTGACAATGTGAAAAAAATATATCTAGAATATCGTGAACATGATTTGTGTGGGGAAAAAATAAGGTAACTTTACAAAAAAATTTATTAATTAATTAGCCAAGTGGTTAGTGCGCAGGCCTCACAGCTAGGAGACCAGGGTTCGATTCCACCCTCGATCATCTGTGTGTGGAGTTTGCATGTTCTCCCCGTGCATGCGTGGGTTTTCTCCGGGTACTCCGGTTTCCTCCCACATTCCAAAAAAAAAACATGCTAGGTTAATTAGCGACTCCAAATTGTCCATAGGTATGAATGTGAGTGTGAATGGTTGTTTGTCTATATGTGCCCTGTGATTGGCTGGCCACCAGTCCAGGGTGTACCCCGCCTCTCGCCCCAAGACAACTCTACGAGTCTATTTTCTGAGACTTGGTACAGTTAGACCCGTTTGGGCCCAACACACGGCTCCTAAAGACGCCGCACCGCCTCCACGCTTCTTTCCCTTGAGACTGTGCAGCTCTGATAGGAGACGGAAGCTGCAGGGATCCGTCCCTGCGTTTTGACTGACAGGTAAAGAGGTGGGAGGATGGATAATATCAGCCCACAGGGATGCCGGATCCACAAAGCCCTATTTCTGGGGGACATCCTGGATCCCCCGAAGACCAATGAGCTGGCTCCCTCAGCTGGGGGGCCGGGCCCGGGAGCACAGCGGGGCCAATCAGCGAGGTGGTAGGAGGCTGAGTGACATATACGCCTGCTAATTTACATCATTACCGCCATGCATCCTGACAAATGAGCCCCCCGGGTTTGAGCCAATCACCTGGGAGGGTAATGCAATTAGGTGGAACCACAGCTGTCATTCAAACAGCCACAGGGAGGGGGTCAGGTAGTGGCGCCTGTGGCCAAAACACCCCTGCCTGCCGCCTTGTCGTTCACACACGCACACATGCAGATGGAGAGTGAGAATTCCCGAAGCGCTGGTGCGGATATGAGGAGCAGGTTTTTAGGGATGTGTGTGCCCACTAAAGGGACACTGCGGAGGCCTGGGCCCTCAAGGGCGTCCCGCAGGGACACAGAGATTGACTTGTGCCTGGTGGGTGCTAGTACAATAATTTGGTGGCTAGCATGTTGGCCACACAGTCAGGAGATCAGGAAAACCTCGGTTCAAATCTTCACTTGGGCACACCCTGGACTGGTGGCCAGCCAATCCCAGGGCACATATAGACAAACAACCATTCACACTCACATTCATACCTATGGACAATTTGGAGTCGCTAATTAACCTAGCATGTTTTTGGAATGTGGGAGGAAACCGGAGTACCTGGAGAAAACCCACAGTCTCTACTACAGTGGAACCTGTTTATGTTAACTGTTTACGTCTCTACTATAGTGGGACCTGTTTATGTTGACTGTTTATGTCTCTACTACAGTGGAACCTGTTTATATTGACTGTTTATGTCGACTGTTTATGTCTCTACTACAGTAGAACCTGTTTATGTTGACTGTTTATGTCGACTATGTCTCTACTACAGTAGAACCTGTTTATGTCGACTGTTTATATCGACTGTTTGTCTCTACTACAGTGGAACCTGTTTATGTCGACTGTTTACGTCTCTACTACATTGGAACCTGTTTATGTTGACTGTTTATGTCTCTACAATAGTGGAACCTGTTCATGTCGACTGTTTATGTCTCTACTACAGTGGAACCTGTTTATGTTGACTGTTTATGTCGACTGTTTATGTCTCTACTACAGTGGAACCTGTTTATGTCGACAAGCCGTCAATGTCTTCTTATTGATAAAAAGTCCCTGCTTCAGCCGACTTGGCATATATAGTCGACCGCTTTTGTCGACATATGTCTCTTTGAACGCGGTCAGGTCAAACTGTTAATCTGCCTAAGCAAGGCTTCTCGCAGTGCAGCATTGCCGCTGAGGTTGGACGCACTAAGTCAAGTCACTTCTTAAAAGATGAAACTAAAAAGTCAAGTACTCGACCCCCCAAAAATGTATTTGACATGTGACGCCGAAGTAATCAAACAAGTGTTGTGCCTTTTATGGCACAGAGATGGAAGAGGGCGGGACTGAATGTAAAGTACCCTTGCATTTGAGTGACACGCGTATTAGCTTGATGGCTAATCAAGCTGATCTCGGCCTCGTTAAGCGCAGTTCTGGCCGGAACATCTTGCGTTGATGTTTGCGTTGTGTCCACTGGTCGATACTGGCCTGAGTGACAGCTTGTCCGGTCGTGTTAATCAGAGACTCTTCACTATTTCCATAAACACATCACGGCGCTGGCGTCTAAATAAAAACATTAATAAGGCAAAAAAAAAAAAAAAAAAGAATACAAGGTGTACAAAATGAGCTGCTGTCGTCTTGTCTATGTGGGTTCGATGCCGCTTGAGTCACTCTTAGAGCGGGTCTATGTGCTCTGTGTCCTCCCATTATATCACTAATGAGGAGCCCTCCGGAGGGATGGATGGATGGATGGATGGGGGGGGGCTGAGCGGACAGAAAAAGACAGATGAAAAAAAAAAAAAAGAAAAGGAGGAAAGAGAGACCGACATCAGCTTGAGGACGTTTCCCTCTTCGCCCTCCCATCTCCTCTTCCACACACCTCGGAGTCTAATTGGACTAAAACTGTGATCTAATTAAATGTCCAATTAAAGTGCAGAGAGCAACGTGCCCGACAGCGGATCACAGTAGAGGGACATAATCA